>NW_027508734.1:13030000-13140000 GCF_051911475.1 Siphateles boraxobius
TTAATGGCTACAACACGTAGCCTAATAGTAGGCCTGAATATTGTTATCATTACTTTTTTCAAGTTCGGCACAAATGACTATTAGCCTAAATGTGTTACTAAATGATTTGAATGTATTTTTAACATTGTTGTATTTAAGGACTGTATTTGTGTGTTATTTTTAAATTATTTGTTTTATGTGGTGGACAATATTGGAACGTGACATTGGAAATATTTATTTTATTTTTACTATTTAATTTATTTTACTATTTATTTTGTTTGGCTTTTATTTATTTCATGCAGTTGCACTTATTTAATTTATATTCATTTATAGTATGAGTCCCTGATAATATGTTGCATGTTCTCTTCTTGTTGTTTTTTTTTTTTAGACAAAAAATGGACGGATTTATAGCGTTTTGAAAAAAAATACAACTAACTTTGAATTTATCATCAACAATATTGTTGTTTGATTTAATAATAATTTTTCATGATGATGATGGTCTCGATCTCCACGTCGGAGAAGTGTCTCCTCTTTGCCGTCTTCCGTGTGTCCATGGCGTAAAATGAGGGCGTGGGGGAAGCGGATACTTGAATATATAGGGGCGTGTTATTCTAATGACGATAGTTTTCAGCCGCGGCATTTATCAAGGGCAGGTATTGCGTACACCTGGATTTCAAAGGTAGCACAGCTTCATAAATCAGGCGGTAAGAGGAGTGTAAGCATAATCTTACGCCAACATATACGCCCGTTTCTACGCAAGAATGATAAATGAGGGCCAATGAAACTAAACAGAATAGTAACACTGTGGTATAGAATAGTAACACTGAGGAGGTCAAACTAAATATTACAAGTGAATCTGTAACAAGCCTGAATAGTTTAAAACCATGATTTGTGTTATTGCTTATTTTCTATAACAAAATAACAAATCTTATTAACATATTAACAGTTCCAATAACACAAAATATTCAGCTATAATTAATATATAGTATAATATTATTATTTTACTATTAAGCTAGCACTCAGTACGGACCAAATACTGGCTTGTGTTTATTGATAAACTTAAAAGTATTTCCCAATTACACGTTACAAATCTGTTGGCAGATGCTTATATTCAAAGAGACTGAAAATGCATTCAACTTCAAGCTATAAATTTAAGCAATGTTTGGGAATCAAAGCCAAGATCTTTGCATTAGGAGAGCCAGGGTCTACTAGTTGAGTTAGAGGAACTAACTAAAACTTAAATTTTATGTTAGCTAATATTTTATCTAACTCACCTAATTGTTCTCTCTCTCTAAAGAACATGGGATTTGTGATTTTATTGTTTAAAAAAATTATGGAAAAAGTGCCAATTAACATAGGCAAAACCAGAATGAGTTCGCTACCATCTAAACCATAACATAACTTGGGTCACCAAATGCAGGTTCATTTAAGACCTTTTGTCCATCAGTTTTCCTCTCAATAACCTAAAAATGTCTCCAGTTTACAAGCAAACAGAAACATGGCAGCAGCAACACTGGTTTCACAAAATGCACAGCATTTCATTTATAAGATATGATTGACAACTGAGGATTTGTGGCTTTGAAAAGTACAAATCAAAAACTTCCTCTAAAGCAGCTTTTTTAGAGGCACTTGTATATCAAAATAGTTTTTAAACTAATAAAAAGAAAAGAAAAATAACAAAAAATTACATTTTGTCATCAGACAGGGGAAATTAAATGGAGATTGCAAGGAAACCTGCAGCCTTTTCCTTTGAGAAAAATACCCTATAAATCTCACAAGAGCTCAGATTTACAGAGAGACTGCAATCAAATGTCAGTTCTCAATATATAATTATGAATACATAATTTCTCATCAATTCCTTTAAAACCAAATGATCTCAGCTGCTATTCACAATCAAATATTCATTTACAGCTCCATACAAACATCTCAGTATTTATTTTTATGAATCCTAAATAACTAGAGAAACATCTGAGACCAAGTTGATACTTACAGGAAACCAAACTGAAAACTCCATTAAGTCTCCTGAGCTATGAACTCTCTGCGATATGTTTTTCTTCTGGGTAAAGGCTTTGAGGTTTTTATTCTGTGCACTACGGCTAAAACAAGCCTGTTGAATGATGTGACAAATAAAACTCTGGCAAAGCCAGCATACTCACATTTATCCTGAATCCACAGGCAGTCTCCACAATGCATCCCATTGAGAGATTATGTTCAGAAACCTAAAACCAGCCATTGATAAGACTTACAGGAACAGAGGGTGCTTGTGTAGAAGGCAGGAAAGAGAGAAAGTACATAAAGGTGTTCAAAGAAGACTCAGAGAGCGGAAAGACCTGGGAGGGAAGATGAGAAGATGAGAGCAAAGCTCTAAAAGGGTCCCACAGACATTAGCCTTCGAAGTTCTCTCTGCTTTTCTTTTCACAAGAAGCATTAAAGCATTTTAAATTTCTTATTTGTGTCTGCAGTCTGATTCAATACATCTGGCCCCTATAAAGGCATTTGGATAAAATATCTGCAAGCAAATGCTGCAGGGGGTTTTATCAGAACTTACGTCACTTTTCTACATAAGTTTTGTGGATGTATGAAGACAGTTTTCCTCAAGTCTCATGGGTGTCTTATGCACTAAAACATCAGCAACATCACGGTACCGAATAAGCTATCAAAGTGCGATATTGCTTTTATGCAACAATTTAATAACCACGTCTAGTAGGCTACTGACTTACATTTTAGACACACAACATTCTATTTGTTTTTCTGCCAATGAAAATAGTTCCAAACAAACCTAAAGCACAGCCGAACAAAAACAATGTAGCCTAGTGGTGTTTTGTTTCAGTGGGTTTGAGTCAGTGAATCGTTTGAGTGAACAGTTCAATGACTCGATTTCTGAACCGAATCGGCTTTTTTGAACTGATGGGTTGAATGAGGAGTCACAGTTTTCATTCCTGAATGAATGAATTTGAATAAATCGGTTGAAATAATGATCGATTCAAGACGGTCACTTGTCGCCACCTACTGGTGTATCGGTGCAACATGCAGAAACAATCCGTGCAAAAACTCGTTTCTCCTAAAAGAAAATAAATATTCTAAAATGATTTTTCTTTCATAATTTTTGTTAACTATCATTTCGTTCATAGTCTTATGTAGTCTTTTATAAAGCCATACAAGTAACGTTTTTATTTATTTAATTATTTATTCATTTATTTTCATATTTGACATGGAATAGATTATTAGCCTATAATTGTTATTATCATAATTATTATACAGTTGTTATATATTGTATTAATTGTAATTATTATTAGCATATCATTATTGTTATCTCTGAATACAATTCCCTTCCATTATATGGACATTTATTTATTTATTTACTTTTTTTGTTATCTCTCCATATATATATATATATATATATATATATATATTTTTTTTTTTTTTTTTTTTTTTTTTTTTTTTTGGCAGAATGTTCATTGTATTCCGTCTGGTTTATAGTCTGTGGAGAACCATTCCTGTAAGATTTTTATTGTACCTTGTTCAAGGTATTTCATCTTTGAAAAGAGCAGTCACGTCCTCCTGTCATCTTGAAATAAAGAAATAAAGCCATCTAGGTTAAAATAACATGATTTTTCATTTCATTTTTGAAATTTTATTTCTGGGTGAATTATTATTCACAAATCCACACCTCACATTGACATCAGTGCTAAATCAGACAGTCTGATGTGCTCTTTACACTCACATCAATTACCAATCCTTCTATATCGGAAATCTTTTCAAGATGGTTTTCTAACGCACTTGAACAATTAAAACAATAGTTAACATAACATGAATTTCTGTCATTAATTCTTCACCCTCATATCTTTCCAAGCCTGTATGATTTTCTTTCTTTTGTAAAACAAAATAATGAGATTTTAGGCAGAATGCATTAACTGCTCTATTTCATACAATGAAGGTATTAATATTCTAAAATAGCTGTGTGTGATAAACACAATTACAGACAGCTGTGTAATCTAACAAAAATGCAGACCATTTATTTAAATGGTAGCCTATTCTAGTAGAATGTTGAGCATTATTTACCTTCAGTGTCATAAAGTTAGAAAATATTATTCTCATAAGGGTAAAATCTCTGAAAATCCTTTCCAGGGCAAAACATTTTGACATTGTAACTAATATAGTTATTTTAATAAGTAAAATAAGTACTTAAGTTATTTTCTGACTCTGTTGTCCAGATAATTGTGATTTTGCATAATAGGCCTACACTTTTGATTTATATGCTCACGAGAAGGATGATGATAAACAATGACCTCTGCTGGCAAAACTATAATGGTACATTTTTGCTTTTGAGGATTTAATTCATATAATAACGAAATATATTGGAATTTATTAGATTAAGTTTGTCCTGTAGGCTAAACTTTTAGAAGGAAAAAAACATGTTAGCCTTTTCTTCTCACACTCTTACTCCACAAACAATGACCAACCTAGAGGACATGCAATCATCAGTCTGTGCTTTTTGACATTTCTCTGAAAGTTATAAAAGTTCCATACATTTTTTTAAATTATTTGTTCCCTTAACAATGATATAAAAATAGCTCAATCAGCAAAATGTTCTACTGGGCACACCCAACTATTATAGTACAGTGATTGAGCATAAAAATACCAGCTAATTTTATTGTTACACGTTTTTAATATTAGCGTAATATGTTTAAATAAACATAATGTTTCATCCATAGTGTTTCATCCGAAAAAAAGGTGGGAAACGAGAAGAGACTCCGCCCTCAACCTTGTGATTGGCGTGCTTTTTGTCCTTTCGATTTGCTCCTTGCATGTGACGTCATTGGTTGTGTCGATTTTCCGGTTTTCGCCACCCTTCCGCTTCCTTTCTGCTTGTACGAGCCCGCTTGTGAACACGCGAGTCCTCCTCTCTCCGCAAAGTGAGTGAATAAAAACACAGATTTAACAAACAAACATATACGTCAAAGGAGCGAATAATGAACGTATTTGAAACAATA
Source organism: Siphateles boraxobius (assembly GCF_051911475.1). Taxonomy (NCBI): domain Eukaryota; kingdom Metazoa; phylum Chordata; class Actinopteri; order Cypriniformes; family Leuciscidae; genus Siphateles; species Siphateles boraxobius. Next base: position 13,034,974 of record NW_027508734.1, read on the forward strand.
AAGTCCCTCAGTCCTTCATTTGCGAGACTAATCTAATATTAAAGCTCAGATTGATGTCTTGATACACGGTGCGCTAACGTTAGCAGTAATAACGTTACACTCAGCCATGTGGCTGATCACTTTATTTTAGTAACGTTAAAGATGGCGTTTGAGCCATTGTTTTATTTCAAGAACACATACCACTAAATGTCCTTTTATTCTTTTTAAATGCAACTCTTTAGTAGGAGAAGAGCTCAATTATTTTTCAGCTAACTTATGTACACTTATGTGATGCACATTTTTTATTTAAAACAACTTATTAATTGACTAAAAAGTATACAATTAGAATTAATTTAAATTGAAAAGTCTTGTTCAAATTAAATTGTTAAATGTAAAAATCATTATTGGGGCATTCAGCTGTAAAATATACTTGAATGACCATTATTCTGGTCAAAACTGTTAATGTTTCCTATATGTTAATGCATTTGTTTTTATTTGATGTAGAATGCGTTACGTAGCTGCTTACCTGCTCGCTGCCCTTGGAGGCAAAGATAGTCCCAGCACAGGTGACATCAAGAAGATCCTGGAGAGCGTCGGCATTGAAGCCGATGACACTCGTATGAGCAAGGTGAATCTATTCATAAAACTGAGCATGAACACTGAGACAGGATCAAATGTTGTACTTGTAAAGGACATCCAGCTTCTCTTTAATGTTGACTTGTATTGTATTGTAGGTTGTGTCCGAGCTCAATGGCAAAAATGTTGAGGAAGTGATTGTCCAAGGTAAGTTTGATTGTTTTAAACTGGTAGCATAGTGGTTACAGATTTTAGGGACTTGAGAGGATATGTTTAAAGGGCACCTATTATGGCATTTAAAATCTTCCTAATATGGTTTTGGGAGTCCCCAACAACAGTTTTACATGCATGCAAGACAAAAAAACAGTTTTGTTGTCTTATAATATGCATTTTTTTTTTTATGGATTTGCTCACCGACTCCCAAATGATTCGTTGAACGACTCATTTTTACAACCCCTCCTTTGCGTGACGCAAATCTGCGGTGATTGGTCAGATGACCCAATCAGTTATTGTTTGCGTTAGCCCAACACATAAACATATTGATAAAGTACTGCAGTACTACAAGGTATTACTCTATTCTTTATGACAACTCCAATAACGACCACAAACATTTCACATATTTCAAAAAAAAAATTGACAATTGGAGACCTAAAAGCTGCGCTGAGCATAACTTACACAACACACACAATTGAGTATGCTACAAAACACATAAAAGCAACAATTATTAATAATACTTACAGGTTGTGATTCGGAGGAAGCTGATCAAATAAAATTGGTACTGAACCTTTCTTCAGTATCAACCGGCTCAATGCTCCTCCCTGAGCAGTGAAAAAGGGTCGCTTTTGATTCGCACTTCAGAACACAGCGTCTTGTTGTCGACATGATGTTTTCAAGTTTTCCCTGGCGTCGACGAGCGCAATAAGTGAGCGTATCTTGTTCAAATAACTTGTCAAGTTGACGTCATCTAGATCGAGAAAAAGCATTGTTCGTCTATCGATTCATATCAGCGACTCAAGAGTCGACTCTTACTTTTGAGAGACAATAACTTTGTATACGGTAAACTTTCATATTTAAAACTTTGCAGGATGTTTTCGTTCACTTAATCTATGTTACACACTACATGAAAGGTAATTTTCAAAATTCCATAATAGGTGCCCTTTCAGTCCAGGTTATGGAAAACCTGGAAAATATCAGGGAATTTTAAAACAGTTTCAAAGCTTTAAAAAGTTTTATGTCAAAACCACTGACTATATTGATTATTATAAAAGCAGAGTTATAGGGTTAGGTCCCATATTGTACACCTTTCTGCAGTTTTATTTTAGATTTTGGTGTCCTTAAGTATATACATTTGTGGTATAATCACCAAAAAAAATCTCTATTTTTAAAGCTCCTTTCTCAGTAGCTCTACCAAAATCAGGTTGATTTTGACATGCCTAATTAATATTCATGAGATCTCTTCTGATTGGCCTGTTTTCTGAGTGACGCCAGGCCAACCACGAGTTACTAGGGTCAGTGATGCGCGGGTTGATCCAAAATGAGCGGGTGCACGCGGTTGCCTGCGGTTACAAGTCATCCAAATATATGTTTTAATCATATTCGGGTCGCGGTCGGTCGGGTCGTTTGAAATAAAGATGCCAATTAAACCTTTGTAATTTATATAGTACTATACACAATTTTCTATGAAATACTTAGGCCTACACTTTATTGGCTGAATAACTGGCGCGAAGATGACGCACAAGGTACGAGCTCAGTCTGCAGGTAGAGATGAAGGCGGCAAGAGAAAAGGTGAAGACTGGGGAGTGGAAGCTCCGCAAATACACAAATAGAAAGAGCAAAGTGTGGGAGACATTTGCCGAAATAATGAAAGATGATGACCAAAGTGCTGGCTTTGTCATGTGTACTTCTTGCGATGCTATTTACACATTTGATAGCCTACGTCTATGGCCCAATGACACTACGATGAGCATTTACTACTTTTAAAAAATGCGGGTCGGGTACAATATTTTCTTTCTTTTTTTGCAGTCCGAGTTGCGGGCGGGTTAGTTGAAAACGTCGGTCGGGTGCGGGTTGTTAATACATTGACCCGCGCATCACTGACTAGGGTCATGTATTGGCGCTTTTCCACTGCATTGTACGGTTCGGCTCGGTACGGCTCACTTGTGGCGCTTTTCCACTGAATGGTACGGTACAGTACGGCTCGCTTTAAATGGTACCACCTCTGTTGAGGTTCCAAGCGTACCGATACAAAAATGTGGCGTGTAAACACTGCAGATCACTGATTGGTCAGACAGACAGAATCGTCACTACCAGCGTCATTGTATTTGCGAGACATCAAACCCGCTAGATTTAAATAGCCAGTAACAGCCACCGCTGTAGCACCTGTTTTATAACTACTCGCTTGAACGTCCAAAAAAGAAATGGCTAAATCGTGGTCAGTGGACGAGAAGTGTAGACGTTCCTCTCGTTGGTTGACGAGGAGCGGATAAACTATAACAATCAGTCATAATCCCACCCACTTTGAAGCGGTACTAACTGCAGTGGAAAAGCGAACCGAGCCGTGCCGCGCTGAGTCGTACCACGCAGTGGCGAAGCGAGCCGAATCGTACTGAGCCGTACCATGCAGTGGGAAAGCGCCATAAGCTGTAGCCTGCTGTGGCTTGGTGATGCTCACAAGTAAGGTAAATAAAACACCTGTAATGATGGTGATCAATTATTTGTTATTAAAGCATAAACATTCACAAACCACTGTTAATTTAACATAAAAGCAAACATAGGCTACTGCGTGCATGGTTTGGCATGACAGAAATAGTTCCTAAAAAGCTGACATCTCAGTTCATCGCGATCTCACAAAGCTCCGTTATCAAGGCAGCTTCATTGGTTTACTATCTGTCAGTCATATCTAATACTTTTTTAAACAGAGCTGGTAAACAAAGTAAATGGTATGCGAAAAAGCTTTTGCTTTTATATTATTTGTAACAGAAAAAACAAACAATCAGGCTAAAATACTTTCTCATTTACCCTCAACATTAAGCAAATACGCGTCTACATAATTTAAACCAATCTCTGAATATCTTATAAACATTTATTTCACAAACCTTGCAGATTTAATCGAATCCAGCTGTGATATCTCGTGAAGTGTGCATTTGTAGCCGGCATAAACGTGTCATTGCGAGTGACTGTAGGTCTGTGCGAAGTGAGTGAATGCGAACAGAAGATCAGCTTCACAGGAGACTCAATTGAAAAGCTTTAAATTCTTCATTTTAAAATTTGCTGTGCTATATCCATTTGACCATTGTCTCATATTCATATCGTTTTCACTGTGTCCTGTATGTAAAATTAGCGTTACCTTGTCTTTATTTGAAAAAATGATTACCAGTGCGCACGAAATTGCCAGATTACTTTGTGCCCTGTTACAGTGTTTACTACTTCCTTTTTATTCACATTCATGTATATTTAAACAATTACTTTATTTGTAATTTATTTATAATTTATTAAATCTTGATTAAAATAAGTATAAAGTTATTTTTATATATATATAATTTATAAATAGGGGTTGCACGACTACTGATTTTTGCTAGTCGATTTCTTATCAAAACAATACTCGAGTTACTCGACTACTCGTGGTTCATGCTTCTATAAATGAAAAGACATGAAATAGTTCTTATCAATAAATGTTTATTAACTCATAGCCTAATGCAACAATTACATAAGTAAACTCTCAAAACATTATAATTATGAAATTACATATTTAAATTTCCATGTAACCGAGTAAAGCCAAATAAATAGCCATTCCTGCCTTTAATTTCAGACGCAAGTCCGCATTTAGAGCCAGTTCACCTAGTGTTTTGTGCGTGTCCAAATCATTATTCAATGTAAGCGTACTCATAATGGAGCGATGCTGTCGCACTCATTTTTCCAGGCGCTTCTATGCCGTGGCAAAATGAAAACAGGCTTTTTCGACTTGAACCGGCACTTCACAGACAGTTGAATGTCGTTGAAGGACATCAAATTATAGCGAGAGCGTTTAGACAAAGCGCAAGCGCTTGTGGAAAGGAGAAAGTTTCCATGCACGCTTTCCATGCATTTTTAGTCTCGATATGTGAACGGCCCCTTTGGCAAATTACAATATTTTTGTCATCTTGATGAAATTCTGATGTGTGGTGTCTGCTGGTGACATTCGCCATTTTGAATTAATTTTATAGTTAATGCACGCTCGAGTAGTGGATTGTTTACGACACCGCCCACTAGTGGTTGAAGTAATCGATCGCTCAACTAGTCTTTGCAAGCCCTAATATATAAATATAAATATTAGCTTTATATCGGCAATCGGCCACCCAGCTCTCTTAAGATATGGGCTATCAAAAAAACAATATCGGTCGACCACTAATTCTCTCTTAAATGCATCTCATTGGCCATTGCATTTAAGAAATCAACACATAGGTCTGTGATTGGCTACATTGCTCATCGCTGCAAACATGTTATAAATAGAAACTTGTTCTGGCCTGTAAATCGTTTTTATTTAGTTTTTTTTATTCTTGTAGCTTTTGTGCAACATATGAATAACAATTTGTTTTTAGATGTATTTATAGATATTTCTATTTTGCGGGAGTCCCGCAAATCGTTTTACACAGGTCTCTACATCCATTGACTGAACAGCAATTTCTCAACATATTTCCGTGTTGTTGCTCACCAACGATGTTGTCTGGGGTTGAGTAAAAGGAGTGAGGAACGGTGGGCAGTGCTCGGGGTGGTGACTGAAGGCAGTGACTGAGTAGTTTTTCAAGAACCACAATAAAACTAAACCAATCTCTGTTACCTTAAATTATATGTTTATCTCTGTAAAGCTGCTTTGAAACAATCTACATTGTTAAAAGCGCTATATAAATGAGGATGACTTGACTTGACTAGTTCTGACATCACATTTTCACGGAAGTCACAACGGCTTGTAAAAAGGCACAGCTACTTTATTCAGGCTGTGTGCATTTGTCTGTGGGTTGACTGTTTTGAAACTTATATGGTAGTTACATAGCCCTTAGACCTGTTATCATGAAAAAAGCCAGGAAATTTCATTTTTGACAATATGGGACCTTTAAAAGGTTAGTTCACCTAATAATGATCATTCATTTCAAATTCAAATATTCACACTCATGCCTTTCCAAACCCATAAGATTTTTGTTCGTTTTCGAAGTGCAAATATTTTCTCCATTTAAAGTCTATTCACACAAAACTCTGACGACAAACCGAATTGAGTATTCAGACAGACCTTGGTATAATCACATAAAACATTGACTAGCGAACATAAACAGAAGTGCAACCCCGTACTTGCTTGATGCTCAAGAACCAATGAGGCTAATTATCGCGTCACACCATCATGTTTGAGCTTACGCATGAACCAATGAGGTTTGTTCTCACGCATCAAGCAAGTACGGTTGAGCTTCTGTTTATATTGGTCAGTGTTTATATGTGATTATATCATAGTTTGTCTGAATACTCAATTCTGTTTGGCTGGTAGGTGAGCATTAAAGCGGTTTAATGCACAGACATTTCCAGCCAGTTTAATATATTAATGCGCTGATTTCATTGAAGCACACAGAGATTGGAGATCACACTGCACACGCACACAAACGTTCAGGAGCACAGAAACACTGGCCTGCAACTTTTATTAATTAAAATGGCTTTATTACGGAATCGCTACATTGTTTCTCAGCAACGAGGGTGTAAAATCGCAGTTTTCGAATCTGGTAGCTTCACTATTAGAGAAAAGCACAGACAGGGAATTCACGTACATATTTCTCTTTCTTTCTCTAAAATTAATTGTAAAATGCTTTCATTCAAATAAATGTGATCTTGCGGCAATACTTTATCTCTATCTGATTTAAAGGGGGGCATAATGTTAGATCCAATGAGCCATACCTTTCCAGGTCAACACCAATAACAGCTTTAACCTGTCAATGCTGGCAAATGACCATGGTATAAGTGTGCGTTAAACCATTTAAATGCACTCCGCTTCACATCGGGTGGTTCTTTGCCTCCATGTCGCGCAAGGACTGTCCCCTACGTAAAAGCCAAATTGAGCCTGGCCATCATATAAAGCGATAGTGTCTCTCTCTCTTCAGAAGACTTTCATTAAACTGCTGGATTTATTTTACATTTCCTTTATAAACATTTTAAACCATCAGTGAGTAACAATTTAAATTTTTGTTGGTGAAACCTTAAGACTTAATTTCATTGGCATTTAAGTTAGTACTGTAGGGTATTATGTAGTCCTTGTGTCTTGTTTTATGCAATTTTCTTTTTCTCTATACAGCACTTTGGTCTACCTTGAGGGTATTAATAATTTAAGAGAGATTCCAGCTTTAAAATAGTTTCATAGTTGTTTTTTGAGTGTATATATTTTTCTAAAAAATTGTGGTCAAACAGTGCATGGAAGCCCTGCAGAGTGTCCTGGATAAGAAACAAGGGCTTTTTAAACAGGGTACAGCATGTCTCAGTGTGTGTGTTTGTCGCCGTCTATCAGGTTTCAGTAAGCTGGCCAGCGTGCCGTCCGGTGGTGCTGTTGCTGCTTCCAGCTCTGCCGCCCCATCCGCTGGAGCTTCTGCTGCCGCCCCTGCAGGTCAGTGTCTTATTTTACTCTCTCTGTCTCTCTCTCTCTCTCTCTCTCTCTCTCTCTCTCTCTCTCTCTCTCTCTCTCTCTCTCTCACAGGGTTTAACAGTATAGCTCAGAACTTTTTAGCATATAAATGCTTAAAGCATGACAATGCATGACATGCTTTAGCAAGTAGATTCAGAATGTTTAAAGTAACTAAACAGTAAAGTTACTGAAAGTAATCAAAGTATGTTTTCACAAAATAAACACTATTGTGGTTGTATTTATATATATCTAAATTGTGAATGTTGCAATTATTTCTGAATGTCTTGATCATTCTTTCAACCAACAAACGTTTAGTCATTGTCTTTACATTTATATTTTATTGGCATATTTTAGATGATATTTAGGGCAGTTTTTTTATGAAATATCAATAAACCCCATTTAAATTATATGCTGTGACTGTTTGAAAGGTGTCATTTATGGTCAAATAAATGTGAACTGTTCAGGGTGGGGTGTTGGTTGGTTTCCTTTAGGTCCTGTAATGTTGTTAACGTCTTTATCCCTTTTCTTTTTCCTGCAGCGGAGGAGAAGAAAGAAGAGAAGAAAGATGAGTCTGAAGAATCCGAAGATGACATGGGATTCGGACTCTTTGACTAATCTGTCTCCTCGGGACCAAAATAAAGTTTATTACAAAATGATTTTTGCTTCCTAGTTCATTTAAGTTCTTTTTCAATGTTTATAATGTTGAGTAGGATGAGTGATTAGAATTTGTTCTCCACTATCACACACAAATGCACTAGTTACAATCTAGTTACATTTTCACTGCTTTGAATCTGATGCCACTCAAATAACTCTTTCCTCTAGTAATTTCTGCCTGCATTCATGCAAAAACCAAAAAAGGCATGAAATCAGTAGTTTTTTTAAATGCACATTGCACACACATTATGCTAAACACTGATTACAAAAAGCTTCCATGACTGCAAGCCTGAGACTTAAAAAAATTGATAATCCTTAGTCTGTTTAATATTTCCCTTAGCAAAAACAATATTAAAAGCTCACATTCCAAATATATATATTGGATCTTTGCACAAATTCTAAACTGAAACCTCAAGCACGGCATCCTTCCATTATGTTGAGGCAGTTTCTAATCGTCTTTTTGCTCTCAGGTTTTTCATTGGACGTAATGGGCTTGTGCTTGGACCTGGAGTTTCCCAGTTGTGATGTGATAAATGTTTTGGCTATTGTGGCCGATTCCTGTGTTGCACAACTTTTCTGGGAAGTCGAGAGTCCGACATTATTGTGCTCCTTTTCAATCCTAAATAAACAAAGCATGCACATGTTGCTATATATTCTAATCTAAACCATTATATAACTGAATAGCTTATATCTGAATGGTTTTTTGTAATGCATTTAGCGGACACTTATCCGAAGTGACTAGTGCATTCAAGTCACACATATGATAGGCCATGCATTCCTGGGAATTTCACCCATGATCTTGATGTTGCTAGTGCCATTCAGGATGTGAATCCAAGATGAAAATAATTTTTGTGGTATTTGTTTTCTCCAGAAATTAATTCGTTTTGTGGTATAAAGTGCTTATAAAAATGTTTAATCAAAATAAATAATTTAATCAATAAAATTGTAATGTAATTCAACTTAATATAAATATTATAAATACTCATTTTTAGTATAAACTTTTCTGACTGAAGTTTCAAATTCATGCAATTATTTTCAGTTTCACTTCTTATACTGTTGTCCCTTCAGCTTTCATGGCTGTTGAAACATCTTTATAAAGGTCATTCTGGGAGAAGGAAATTCCAGATGTCCGCACATACAAACAAGGTGTGTGTGTGTGTGTGTGTGTGATTTTTTAATCTGAAAGCAAAAGCATTGAAATCTTCATTTCATCATACATACCTGTAACTGACTGATCAATATATTGAGAAATACTTGCAACATGATTCTCTATATACAGAGGCGAGCACTGAGTGGGGGCCCCAGGCAAAATTAATCAATTAGGGCCTTTATATATATATATATATATAAGATTTTTTTTGTTAATATATCTTCATTGCCTAGAGATATTATAAAAAATTCAAAAAGTAGTCAAAACACAGAACATCTAACAGAACACAAGTTGTTTATTTTTTACAACATTGTGTGCTTATTTTTTAATTAACGAAATGTCAATCTTCATCTTTATAACAGAAGATGCAATACAACAATCTTCAAGATACAGTAAATCTTCAAATGTGTAACAGATTTAGTCACTAATCACATATTAATTTCTGCTTAAATACTGGGTGCATGGAGGAAGCCTATATTCAATCGCATGCATAAATCTTGGTGCAAAAGCAGGCTAATGATAATAAATATGTTTTTAAAAATGAAGATTTTAATTGTTTATTAATAAACTAGTGTTTTCTAAATTAGTGTCAGCTGCAAACATATCTCCATACATCTCCGCTGTAAAGGGGATGCGCCTTTAGAAAGAAATGCACCTTTCATACGGATTACATAATCAGATGATATTTGCTTTCTATTAGAACTTTTTCGTTTAAAAGTGGATATTTCAATCTTTATATAGATATATTTATCATGTATGAGAGGCTAGTATACGCTGTGTTTCTGTTTATTTTTGAGACACGCTCCAGTTCACGGAGACGATGAAAGCGCGCCCTGATTGTTTTATTTTATTTTACAAAAGCACAACGTTTTCTTGTTATTGTGAGTTTACACACATAAAAGTAAGATTGTGAATGATATATTATTATTTTCCTTGTGGCCAGAAATGATAGAGTATTTTAAGTTCTTTCCACTGTTTATAGGAAAATGCAAGTAGCCTAATCGCACCGGCGCCTCCATGTCATACATTGCGCGCTCCACACTCCGCACAAACACTTTGATATGCGCCTAATAATAGCGAACATTTATCTAGGTTAACGTTAGAGCGAGCGGCAATACCAGACGGATAAGTCCTTTTCATGTTTAACAAATCAAATCATGCATTTTCTACATACTGCGGCGCGAGTAAGCGCTGCTCCAGTTTGAAAAAGGCTGCTGAGGCGAGACGGTAAAACATAACCAGTTTAACGAGAAAGGGGCCCCACTAAGGGGAATGCAGAGTTGTTGCTGCGTCTTTATATTAACATTCCTGATTGTTTAAATGATCAGCCCTCGGGGGCCCCCTTAAAATGCGGGGCCCCAGGCAATTGCCTGGCTTGCCTGCCCTATTGCGGCGCCTCTGACTATATATACAGTAGGCCTATATATATTGTAGTGGTTATATATATATATATATATATATATATATATATATATATATATATATATATATATATATATATATATATATATATATATATAACCACAATATTGTTTATTTAGTAAAAACATACTTTCAGCAACGATTACTTGCAGCAACTTTACTGTTTAGTTTAAACATTCTGAATCTACTTGCGTGTTATTGATATTTGTCATGCAAAAGCATGTCATGCATTGTCATGCTTTTAGCATCAATGTGTTTTCTTGTCTACGACCGGAGACGCTGGGAAAGACTCCAGCCTCCCCAAGACCCAATAGGATGGGTGGATGAACAGTACTGTGAGGGTTCTAGTCCTCCCTCTCTCTGCAACTTTTCTTTCCCAACAAATGTCTCATTCACGTCAGTGGTTTTTTAAGTTGGAGCGCCTCCAGCTGGTCACTCAAGCACAATGTCTTTACACTAAGTATTTCTCAATATATTGATCATTCTTTCAACCGACAAACGTTTTCTCATTGTCTTTACATTTATATTTTATTAGCATATTTTAGATTATATTTAGGGCAGTATTTTACTAATATTACTATTTTACTAATATTACTAGTATTTTACTAATATTATAATATTAAATATCAATAAACTCCAGTTAAATTAAGTCACATGCTGTGACTGTTTGAAAGGTGTAATTTATGGTCAAATAAATGTGAACTGTTCAGGGTGGGGTGTTGGTTGTGTGTGTCAAACTTAGGTTATAGGTAATAAATTGCACCTGTCCTGTATGACTTTGGATTGTGGGGTAAACCCAGAGGAAAGTCAACATGGGGAGAACAAATTACACAAAAAGACCTGCCACATTTTGGACTCCAATACTGCACATATCATTGTACTATACATGTTGTTGAAGTACTTTTTAAAGCTTTATTATAGGCCTACATGTTGCTGATGTTTTTTTTGTTTTTGTAATTATTGCTTCAGGAATTAGTTTTTCCCCCTTGACTTTTTGTGTTTGGCAAGAAAATGTAACAAGCTTGAGACTTATGAAGTGTTCAGCTCTCATTGTGTGTGTGTGTGTGTGTGTGTGTGTGTGTGTGTGTGTGTGTGTGTGTGTGTGTGTGTGTGTGTGTGTGTGTGTGTGTGTGTGTGTGTGTGTGTGTGTGTGTGTGTGTGTGTGTGTGTGTGTGTGTGTCTACCATTGTTGGGGTCAAATTTGTTTTTATGTCATATACATTACTGTTAAATGCAAAAAACAAACAAACACATGAATAAGTTGCATTCTTTAATCAGATGCTAAAACATGTTACATAGACTAAATGATGCTCAAAACAGTCAAATCAGTGTGACAATCAAGATTACATTTTTGTTGTCATAAATGCAGATTTAATTAATGATAATCAAGAGAGTGTTCGTTTTATATTTGTCATGCAAAATTTAATCAAGCAGTTTTAGAGCAACAAAAAAAAAGATCCTGGAGGCACTGATGATTTCAGAGCTTTTCTGTTTTCAGTACTTCTCGGGAAGGCCTTTGGGCCTGTAGCGGTTGGGGTCTCCACCGTTACGCCCCCAGCGATTGGCCTCCTGGTCAGCTGCAGAATCAGAGCTGCCGCTACCGCTCTTACCTGGAACAGACTCTCTTGCATCACTGCACACATCATTAACACAAGATTAGGACATTCCCCAAAATCATTTAAACATCCATTTTAATATGCTGCTGTTTCATTGTAGAGTGAGGGAGACATAATTCTTGATCAATCTGAGTGCTTATCAGGAATGGAGTAATCAAATCTGCCACAGTTAGTATGATTTTGTACGTACCTGATGATGCTGGCTGCCCATCTGCCTCCCGCGCCTCTCTGTGCAGCATCATAGTTCCCACGTGCATGGAAATACTTGTCTGAGTTCTTCCAGTTGGCCTCCCTCATATCACTGTAGGCTCGCCACATGTCCCTCGAACCTACGACACACGGTGAAAATGGTTCAAATATGCCTACAATTTGACTCAAGTTAAATGGAGGTAAAGGAAAAATAAGTGACCTTCTAAGGCTTCTCGAGGGAAGTTGTACCACTGCGCCTGGGTCCCAATCACAAAAAGCACCACCAGCACAGCAAGAATGAGCTTCATGATTACAACTGAACACAAACATATTTGGACAATCCTTTAGAAAATGCTTTTATCCTTAGCAGCTTATCGTACACTCAAAGAGAAGAGTGATCCCTGTACATATACATTAGATTTACATTAATATAGAGGTGAGTTTAGTCAGTCTCTTACCTTTGGTTTGCTCAGTTCAGTCGCATCATGTCTTCATCCAGTCCGCTCTATTTTATAAACCTCGGATTGGGCTGGGCTTGGATTTTCCACACTGTGATGCGCCAGATTGCATTAGGAAAATCTGACACTAATTATCGGAAAGTCCGAATTTCTGAAACTTGACTGTTTATATTTGAAGACAAAAGACTACCTGTTACTTTATGCAAAACATTATGAGATGCAACTCTTCAAACTTTGTAATCTTCATACTGAGATGTACAGTGCTAAATGAAACCATAAAATAGTTTTTTAAAGCAAATAGTTTTGTGGTATACAATTGTAATTCGTAAAAAATATTGTCACTGCAAATTTTGCAACCTTTATAGTTAGATGTACATTACAAAATGAAACCATATAATTAAATACATGCGAAGGAAGTGTAGTGTGGCAGAAATTAATTAGTTTTGAGGTATAAAGTGCTTATATAAATATGTTTAATTAAAATAAATAATTTCATCAATAAAAGTGTAACATAATTCAACTTACAGTTTTTCTGAATTGCTAAAACACTAAACCCCATTCTCTGAACCAAATTCTCAATAGCCTAAACCAATTTGTCACATAAATCAATCTTTCTGTAAAACATTGAACAAGTTCAGGTAGTTAAAACACTGTTTGCAAATCTCATGCACTCTTTTTGCAAAACTCTGAACACATTCTCACTCACTAAAACACATTTCACACTGTGCACTTATGATGCACTTATGTTTCAAAATGCTAAACACAGGCAGGCAAAAGTTAAACACAACTACAACACAGTTGTCATCGTTTACACACAACGACTCAAAATTGTTTACAGTTATTTCTAATGATGTAAACAAACCAACTGTATATAATACAAGTCAGTCCAGAGTGGCAAAATTTACTCAAAATGTTGCACTGAATGTTGATACCAATAATGGATGGAAACAATATAAGAGGTGGTGGACGAGGTGGAAGAGGATGAGGACGAGGAAGAGCAGGTGTGGAGAATGTTTGTCAAGGCTGGGTATGCTTTAGGGTTTTTCCCTTTTCCTACAAAGATGACATTGTCCTGGACAAAGTCCTCCGGCCGGACCAACATGAAGACATGATGCTGAAGCAGAATAAAATCTCTCTCACTGACCTTGATTCTGCAGTTGCACAACTCTTCTGAGCGTACATTTCTGTAACATGCTTTTCATTTAGACTTTTTTACTGTGACCCTTTTGGCTTTTGCAGTTGGGTCACTGTATTTTCACACTGTGCTGAATACAGACATTCAATACTATACAATATTCAGTACAATACTTGCAGTGCATACAGTATACAATTTATTCACCTTACCACTGCAAGTTGTGCTTACTTTTTTTTCGTAATTGCAAAATTTGTTTACTTTTGTTACAATATACTTTTTTTCTGTAACTGCATGCGTTTGTAATATTGACCATGTGTGTATGATCTGAGAGCATTGTTTGATTTTGAGCACAGATAAAATGGTTTTGAGGCAATTGTTTGATTTTGCCAGAAGAGTCAGAGGTTCTCTGAATGTGGTTTGAAAATTTGGTTTTGTGTTTGAGCTTTTGAGAAAGTGAGTGATGGTTTCAAGAAATGTGTTTTAGCACATCAGAAAAACTGTAATATAAATATTATAAATACTAATTTTTAGTATAATCTTTCTGACTGAAGTTTCAAAATCGTGCAAATAATTTCAGTTTGACTTCTTATACTGTTGTCCCTTCAGCTTTCATGGCTGTTGAAACATCTTTATAAAGGTCATTCCGGGACAAGGAAATTCCAGATGTCTGCACGTATAAACAAGGTGTGTGTGTGTGTGTGTGTGTGTCTACCATTATTGGGGTCAAATTTGTTTTTATGTCATATACATTACTGTTAAATGCAAAAAACAAACAAACACATGAATAAGTTGCATTCTTTAATCAGATGCTAAAACATGTTACATAGACTAAATGATGCTCAAAACAGTCAAATCAGTGTGACAATCAAGATTACATTTTTGTTGTCATAAATGCAGATTTAATTAATGATAATCAAGAGAGTGTTCGTTTTATATTTGTCATGCAAAATTTAATCAAGCAGTTTCAGAGCAACAAAAAAAAAAGATCCTGGAGGCACTGATGATTTCAGAGCTTTTCTGTTTTCAGTACTTCTCGGGAAGGCCTTTGGGCCTGTAGCGGTTGGGGTCTCCACCGTTACGCCCCCAGCGATTGGCCTCCTGGTCAGCTGCAGAATCAGAGCTGCCGCTACCGCTCTTACCTGGAACAGACTCTCTTGCATCACTGCACACATCATTAACACAAGATTAGGACATTCCCCAAAATCATTTAAACATCCATTTTAATATGCTGCTGTTTCATTGTAGAGTGAGGGAGACATAATTCTTGATCAATCTGAGTGCTTATCAGGAATGGAGTAATCAAATCTGCCACAGTTAGTATGATTTTGTACGTACCTGATGATGCTGGCTGCCCATCTGCCTCCCGGGCCTCTCTGTGCAGCATCATAGTTCCCACGTGCATGGAAATACTTGTCTGAGTTCTTCCAGTTGGCCTCCCTCATATCACTGTAGGCTCGCCACATGTCCCTCGAACCTACGAGACACGGTGAAAATGGTTCAAATATGCCTACAATTTGACTCAAGTTAAATGGAGGTAAAGGAAAAATAAGTGACCTTGTAAGGCTTCTCGAGGGAATTGGTACCACTGCGCCTGGGTCCCAACCACAAAAAGCACCACCAGCACAGCAAGAATGAGCTTCATGATTACAACTGAACACAAACATATTTGGACAATCCTTTAGAAAATGCTTTTATCCTTAGCAGCTTATCGTACACTCAAAGAGAAGAGTGATCCCTGTACATATACATTAGATTTACATTAATATAGAGGTGAGTTTAGTCAGTCTCTTACCTTTGGTTTGCTCAGTTCAGTCGCATCATGTCTTCATCCAGTCTGCTCTATTTTATAAACCTCGGATTGGGCTGGGCTTGGATTTTCCACACTGTGATGCGCCAGATTGCATTAGGAAAATCTGACACTAATTATCGGAAAGTCCGAATTTCTGAAACTTGACTTTTTATATTTGAAGACAAAAGACTACCTGTTACTTTATGCAAAACATTATGAGATGCAACTCTTCAAACTTTGTAATCTTCATACTGAGATGTACAGTGCTAAATGAAACCATAAAATAGTTTTTTAAAGCAAATAGTTTTGTGGTATACAATTGTAATTCGTAAAAAATATTGTCACTGCAAATTTTGCAACCTTTATAGTTAGATGTACATTACAAAATGAAACCATATAATTAAATACATGCGAAGGAAGTGTAGTGTGGCAGAAATTAATTAGTTTTGAGGTATAAAGTGCTTATATAAATATGTTTAATTAAAATAAATAATTTCATCAATAAAAGTGTAACATAATTCAACTTACAGTTTTTCTGAATTTCTAAAACACTAAACCCCATTCTCTGAACCAAATTCTCAATAGCCTAAACCAATTTGTCACATAAATCAATCTTTCTGTAAAACATTGAACAAGTTCAGGTAGTTAAAACACTTTTTGCAAATCTCATGCACTCTTTTTGCAAAACTCTGAACACATTCTTACTCACTAAAACACATTTCACACTGTGCACTTATGATGCACTTATGTTTCAAAATGCTAAACACAGGCAGGCAAAAGTTAAACACAACTACAACACAGTTGTCATCGTTTACACACAACGACTCAAAATTGTTTACAGTTATTTCTAATGATGTAAACAAACCAACTGTATATAATACAAGTCAGTCCAGAGTGGCAAAATTTACTCAAAATGTTGCACTGAATGTTGATACCAATAATGGATGGAAACAATATAAGAGGTGGTGGACGAGGTGGAAGAGGATGAGGACGAGGAAGAGCAGGTGTGGAGAATGTTTGTCAAGGCTGGGTATGCTTTAGGGTTTTTCCCTTTTCCTACAAAGATGACATTGTCCTGGACAAAGTCCTCCGGCCGGACCAACATGAAGACATGATGCTGAAGCAGAATAAAATCTCTCTCACTGACCTTGATTCTGCAGTTGCACAACTCTTCTGAGCGTACATTTCTGTAACATGCTTTTCATTTAGACTTTTTTACTGTGACCCTTTTGGCTTTTGCAGTTGGGTCACTGTATTTTCACACTGTGCTGAATACAGACATTCAATACAATACAATATTCAGTACAATACTTGCAGTGCATACAGTATACAATTTATTCACCTTACCACTGCAAGTTGTGCTTACTTTTTTTTCGTAATTGCAAAATTTGTTTACTTTTGTTAAAATATACTTTTTTTCTGTAACTGCATGCGTTTGAAATATTGACCATGTGTGTATGATCTGAGAGCATTGTTTGATTTTGAGCACAGATAAAATGGTTTTGAGGCAATTGTTTGATTTTGCCAGAAGAGTCAGAGGTTCTCTGAATGTGGTTTGAAAATTTGGTTTTGTGTTTGAGGTTTTGAGAAAGTAAGTGATGGTTTCAAGAAATGTGTTTTATCACATCAGAAAAAATGTAATATAAATATTATAAATACTAATTTTTAGTATAATCTTTCTGACTGAAGTTTCAAATTCATGCAAATAATTTCAGTTTCACTTCTTATACTGTTGTCCCTTCAGCTTTCATGGCTGTTGAAACATCTTTATAAAGGTCATTCCGGGACAAGGAAATTCCAGATGTCCGCACGTACAAACAAGGTGTCAAGGCTGGGTCTGCTTTAGGGTTTTTAAGGTAGGTGTGTGTGTGTGTGTGTGTGTGTGAGTGCGTGCGTGCGTGCGTGCGTGTGCGTGCGCGTGCGCGTGCGCGTGTGTGTGTATCTTCATCATACTTGTAACTGACTGATAAAGTTAACACACACGGAGAAGTGGGTTATGACCTTATAAGTTTGTTTTATCAGGATAATAAATCAATTAGCTAAAAATCCAAACTCTTAAACTCTCAAGCGTACAACAGCTCACATGTTTAGTTTCCAGTAACCAAAACAGAAATAAAAATAAGAATGCATGACAAAGAATATTGTACAAAAGAGTACTTTTAAAAAAAAAATCCTAACAAGAACTATCATTCTAACCAAAAACTAATTTTCAAAACATTTTCTAAAATGTGTCAGATATAATTATTTACACTAAAATTTGGGGTCGGAAATTATTCTTTAAATTTTTTTGAAATAAGTCTCTTATGCTCACTAAGGCTGCCTTTATTTGTTCAACAATACAGTAGAACAGCAATATTGTGCAGCGATTATTACAATTTAAAATAACTTTTCTATTTCAATGTATTTGAAAATGTAATTTATTCCTGTGATGCAAATTTGAATTTTCAGCATCATTACTCCAGTCTTCAGTCACATGATCCTACAGAAATCATTCTGGAATCATACTATTTGCTGCTCGAGAAACATTTCTTATTATTATCAATGCTGAAACAGTTCAGGATCAGGATTCTTTGATGAATAGAAAGTTTAAAACAACAGCGTTTATAAATAAAAAAAATAATTTGTAACATTATAAATGTTTATACGGTTAATTTTGAAAAATTGCATTTTATTTTTTATTTTAAAGTTTTAATAAAATTTTTAAAAAATTTCCTAACTTGAATAGTATAGTGAGTTGATAAAATTGGTATATCTAAATGAATTGTATAGTTTATATACTTTAACCAACTAATATTTTAATCTGCTATTCCCTGCTGCAATGTGCATGACCTTAAAAGTAAGACACTAACCTGTCTGTAAGAATGAGAGTAAAAATACATTGCATATATAATCAGTGTAACAAAGCAGGGCTCACGATGGCATATGCAGTTTTTTTAGCAAGTTCATCTTAACAAGCACATAGACACACAACACAGGTGCTTTGGATCAAAGTCTTATTCTTGTTTCACCACATTCTAATGCTGATTTCCTCATATCTGTTTTGTTGACGATCTAAAAAAATATATGAATTCATTATTCAGTCATGTTTAGATTTGTACTTCGTGTTCAAAGGTTCTTGGTCACTCACTATATGGGATTCATCATGTGATGAGCTTTTAATTCCGCTTTTAATAGAAGAGGAAGTGTATACTGATATCCGCACCTGTTATATAACACCTGCTTCATGAAAAGAGAAGTAGCCCGTTCTGATTTCAACCACTTTTGTTCTTTTGATGACTACAGATATTAGATGTCAGATCCGGCTGAATATTAACACTTTCACCACTGCTATAGCACTAGTTTCACAGACAATGCTTGAGTCTAGTCCCAGACTAAAATGCATGTTTGAGCGATTTTAACTGAAAGCAACATATCTTAAAATATGTCTCGTCATCGTTTTGTCTCAAGATGCATGCCAGTAATGTTTTTTTCTTAAGGCATGTTTATAAAAGATACTTAAATGTCCTAATTGAACTAAGGCCTAATCCTGGATTGATCTAAGGCCTGTCTGTAAAACCAAGCCTAAATGTAATAAACTTAGTGTTGTAATAGACTGAAACAGCATTGGATCAGATGGGTGTCTATTTTCACTGGCATCAATGCAAGTCTACTCATAGCTAACCCAAGACTGTGACGACTCGCCACATTTATCACAATCAAACCTTAATCACTGGATTACCTATGGAAGTAAAATAATGCCAAATGTATTTGTATTTTAATGAAATACAATGAAATTTAGCATGGTTGAATATTTAAGCTGCGAATATTTAAATTCAAAACATTTCAAACACATTTTCATTAATAAAATTTCAATAATCCATATTCACCTTTCATATTTCACTTCCAAAATATTCAAACTGATTAAAAATACAACCTATCATATTCAACAGGCGGTTTTCGGTCCATTTTATTTCGTTTTGCAAATTCACTTCCACAAATTCAGTGGTTCAAATTCGACAGTAAATTCAACGTTGACGTCCAGTAACAGCAGGAAAAGCAGTAGATTACCGAGCATAATCTCCATCTGCTGTTAGTCGATCTCACCAGCAGGGGGTGCAAGCGCGTGTTGTTGACGAAGACCAGAGCAACAGTTAGAGCAAGCCATTCATTCATAAAAACTCATTTACAACAATTGAGTATGCATTAAGTTTTTTGTGATTATTATCTGGGTCAGTATATATGCAGAAAAGATGATAAAGGCACAAAAGCTGTTTTTATTTTTCATTCATTAACTTCATTGTTACTTTCCTTGTGTTATAGGCTACATGTTATCAACTTTTTCTGCCATGAACGGATTCTAATCGGTTTGCATCAATACCTCATAC
This sequence comes from Siphateles boraxobius, assembly GCF_051911475.1. NCBI lineage: Eukaryota > Metazoa > Chordata > Actinopteri > Cypriniformes > Leuciscidae > Siphateles > Siphateles boraxobius. Next base: position 13,054,937 of record NW_027508734.1, read on the forward strand.
TCAAGGATTCCCCTTCCATCAGGACAAAATGCTTAACGTAGCTTAATGGACTAGTACAGTGATAGAAAAGACCAAACTCGCACCTTATGAAGTATGCCTAGGCCTACATACATGTTCATATTTTTACATACATGATTAATCTGGGAAGGGTCATAGCACTTTCATATTGTTGTCCTATATTGTTAGTTTAACTGTAACTTAAGTCGTTTTGGATAAAAACGTCTGCTAAATAATTAAATGTAAAATTGGCTTGACATTCGCACATTTTGGGACCGTCTCTAAAGTAACATAACGTTTCTAACTTCAATAGCAAACTTCAATTTATTTTATTAAATTGCGCATTATGCCTGACACCTACATGAACACTTTACAGTTGGTTTTATGACTGCAAGTCGTTCTCTTCAAATGCTAATGAAGTTAGAAACGTGTATACCAATGTCGTATGTAACTTTAGAGACGGTCCCTAAATGTGCGAATGTCCAATGTCAAGCCAACTTATGCCATTATCACTGAGAAACGCTCAGCTTTAAACTTTGCGCGTATTCATATTCTGAGTCCTTCTGCTTGCCTGCGAGTTTGGTCTTTTATACCACTGTATTAGTCCATTAACCTACGTTAAGCGTTTTATTTGTCCAGCAGGGGAATCCTGACGTATTGAGGGAAACCCTAGCCTACTGCATGCAGCACAAGGTTGAGGCAACCAAACAACCAATAGATATGTCAAACTCAAATGTAACATTGGATCTGTATATCCGCATCGGGGGAATAACATTATAATCTCGTTCACGGTAGAGGTGCATGTAGGCAACACAGGAAAAGTAATCGTGAAGACACTGAATTTCACATAAAACATAATAATCACGCGCTTGCACCCCCTGCTGGTGATGTCGACTAACAGCAGATGGAGATTATGCTCGGTAATCTACTGCTTTTTCTGCAGTTCCTGGATGTCAACGTTGAATTTACTGTCGAATTTGAACCAAAGCGAAATAAAATGGACCGAAAACCACCTGTTGAATATTATAGGTTGTATTTTTAATCAGTTTGAATATTTTGAAGGTGAAATATTCAACCATGCTAAATTTCAGCCCATAAAAATGAAAGCCCTAGAAATACAATGCATTAAAATACAAGCAGGGTTAATGCAATGCATATTTTTTTCAAGTTGTACAATTCAACAGGCTTTTTTTATTTAAAAAAAACAAAACATTTGTCATTTTACTTCCATAATTACCCATAAAAAATAAAAACTTGATACAAAAGTTTGTTAATTATGAGTCACATTGTGTCCCACACAGGGGTAAACTGATAGGAAGATACTGCTACAAAAATAATTTTAGTTTATTGTCAACCACTACCATTCAAAAGTACTTTTCTGCAAAGATGTATTACATGTAAAGTAACTGAAGAATCATGACACTGAAGACTAATGAGGCTGAAAATTCAGCATCACATAACAGGAATACATTACATTTTAAAATATATTCAAATGTAACAGTTATTAAATAGCAACAATACTAAATTGCAGCCTTTTAACAGTAATGTACATGGAGCCCAAAACCTAAAGAAATTTAACTTTTTGGTTCTTACTGTACAGGACAAACAAATTGAGCTGACATTCAAAAAAAATTTAATTTCTTTATCACACTAATTTTCTCAACTCATGCCCTCAGACCATAACTCAATGTAGATTCAAATATGCAATGAAAACTAATTTAGGTTTAAATAAATTACTTTATTTCCATAAACAACCCCCTCAAACAAGCTCACAAAGGGCTCAAATCAAAGCCTGGAAGCACAAAAGAGTCAAAAGTCAAGTTCAGATCCCAGAGGTTTCGTTTTTATTGATATGGAGCATAATTTCATTGACGAATCACACAGCACATGCAGGTAGGAGACAGATATAGACAGCAATGGCTTATGAGACGTGCAACTTTAAACAGCAAAGCATTATAGAGCAAAACAAGCTTAAAAGGTATTTCTGCTTAAATAACTGGACACACAGGCTGACCAGTCAGTCAAACAACATAAAATAAAGTTTGATGGCATGTAGGGCATATAGCAAAACTAATCAGCAAAGGAATTGGACAGAGCGTTTAGCTGCTCTCCTTGCCAAGTGTGAGCTTGTCGAACAAGTACTCTGCCATGCCGTTTTGGGGGGCGCCCATGCGGCGCAGGTTGGTCACCCAGTCGCCCAGTTCTTTGATGGACTTCACCTGCTCGTCCAAATAGTGGGTCTCAATGAAATCGCACATCTGCAAGAAACAAAGGGTGCATTAGGATTAAGTTTAGTTTGTGAGTGAAATAGTCTACGCAATGGTTTCTGAGGCGTCACACTCACGTGTGGGTCGTTGTGCTGAGAGGACAGTTTATGCAGCTCCAGGAGGGAGTGATTGACACTCTTCTCCAGCTGAAGGGCACATTCTAGCGCTTCCACGCCACTTCCCCACTCATCCTTTTCCGGTTTCTGCCGTAAACACAAAGATTAAAAGTGGCATGAGCAAAATGTGAGTTTTGAAACCAACAGGCTGGGGACTTTAATTTTTTGTTGTTGTCTGTATTTGGCAGACGTGAAATACAAACAAGGTCTCGCAAAGACTGCAATACAATATTTGTTCCTCCATCACGTCCCGGTGTGTACAGTGAATGGATGCTGAAATTATTGTTGTGTGGCTACATAAAAGTTTAAGCATATGTAATGCATTGCTGTAATCGGTCTGACTGGCATGTGTGTGTGTGTGTGAAGGGGTTCCTTTTTTAGGCTATACTCTCTTGCAATTGAACGTGATAGTTACGTTTACTAAAAAATGTCAAAGCTAAAAATCATATCTAGTCAAACCGCATCACGACGACATCGCTACAAACACAGTATGGGATTAATATCAGCGAACATCAATAGGCTTAGACTACGTTACCTTGTTTCAGCGAGTTGTGTATTAAGTGAATTAAGTGTGTAATGATCCCACACTTTACACAATTTCTGCCGTTTATTTACATATTTATTCTCCGCCATCGCGCCAACTAAATTAAAAATATATGCTTCCTGAACAGGTCCGTGTGAAACAATCAAATCCCTGCGCCGCGCTTCATAGAAGTTTAACGAGGCTTCGAGGCAGAGTTTTTGCCTCGAGGAATTTTTGTAATCGAGTAACTCGAGGAATCGTTTCAGCCCTACAAAATACTGGGCATCCCTACCTTCAAATTGCACATTGAGTGGAGGACGACACAGGGCAGGATGTGAAAATTTTGTAAATAATGGATTTTAAAATCAGTCTTTTTTTAATGAAGGTCCATCTAAACCATTTAAGTACGCTTTTTTCATCTGATTAATCAAAGAAATAAAGCAACATATCAAAATAATTGCAGCTTTAAAAATATAGATTAAACAATAGGCAAAATGCAGTTAGAACTTGTAATGGCAACTAGTCAGATGCCAAGCCAACTTCCTAAAAGCATTTCACATGAACTAACCATTTTTGCATTACCAATGAAACTGATAGATCAGTCCTGCCCTCTTGCAACTCATGCAATTATCAAAGTGTTATTGCAAAATCAGTACCGATCACACGATATAACGTCACAGCGCCTGGTCCCAAGATCATTTGTGGTTGCCCACTATGCTTTTTAATCTCTCACCATGGCAAAGCGCAGCTTAATAAACATGCCTACTGTCAGTTGAAGTTTAGTCCGTGTCAGTTAAAGATAAGAACCCCACCCTCTCTATCTCTGTGTCCTGCCCAACTGTAATGCTATCACGTGAACACAGATGTACCTTCACGTCCTGCAGAAAGATCCTCCCTCCCCTCTGGTTCTGAAACGTCATCAGTTTCTCAGCATGTTCGCGCTCTTCTTGGGACTGATGGCGGAAAAACTTCGCAAAGTTGTTCAGAGCCTTATCATCTCGGTCGAAGTAGTATGACTGCATGAGAGAAATAAAATAATCAGAACAGCCAATAAAGGAAATAAATAATTAACCAAACTTTCAAGCAAAGTTCATTCAAATACTGAACTCAATGCTCCTTCCCACCATCCCTTTCACCTAGAAAACTATACACTGCTCCAAATGGGAAAGGGATGTTGTAATGGCCTTGGACTCACCATAGAAAGGTAGACGTAGGACGCATACAGTTCCATGTTGATCTGACGGTTGATGGCCGCCTCGCAGGCCTCCTCGAAGTTCTGTCGCACCTGAGAGCTCATGTTTCTGTAAAAGAGACCACATTAAATCTTTCGATTGTTTAAAATAAAAGCCCCCCCCCATAAAAAAACTGACATCCCGTTATTAACGATCACATTGTAATCTCGCCATCAGCAACTTCTGCATTACCACGCATCATTGCTCACCGCAGAACCACAAATAATAGTGTCTATAGTGTTAGACACAGCAGCAGGTGCTCAAGTCACACAACTCTCTGTAAGATGCTGTGCGAAATGTAATACATGCTCAGGACAGGTGGTGTTAAACTTCAGCCCCCTTGTTTGTTTTGAGGAAAAGCACATGACTGCATGGCACTTGGATAAAATTCTACATAAGGTTTGGCCTGTTGGTCCAGTCTCACCTACTCAAGAGATCTGGCCAAATCTACATAGTCACATCTATAATTAACTCACCTATAATTATGACACTGTTCAAAAACATCTTCTGAATGAACGCATCTGAAATTTGGCCTAGGGTAACTCATACAACTTATTCAACAAAATAATAGACAATCTCGAAGTCTGTTTAGGCCTACTAAATAAATGATTAGGAAAAACTCTTTGTGACACGGGAACATAAAACCAAACCTGTGTGAAATGTTTTAGAGCATTTTGGATGGTGACAGCGCCAGTCCCCATTCACTTTCAGTGCATCAATAGAGCAGTGCCTAATTCCTCACCTCAATAATTGAATTTCAGCCGTGAAAACAAACGATTGTGACGTGCAACTATCGAAAACAGCTGTTAATCACGCAAAAACGAACCGGATAAATTACAAGTTAACTTTAATTGCCCGAAGTTAGCCAACATTAAACAAGTCTTCCGAATTAAGTCAGAAAACGTGCAATATAACGTATTATTAACGTCGTGTAAAATGTAACGTTGCAAAATTCCCCTAGGTGAGCTCGACGGCTCCAGTCCCCATCCACTTTCATTGGAAAAGTAGCGTCACCATTTTTCAAATGAATTGTTCGATGTTACTGAATATTTTTGGCGAATAAAACAAAATCCAATCTTTACACACACGACAACAAAAGCAAAATGGTAACGTTAGATAAAAATACATCAGGAGTCATAACGTTATAGACGGGGCGGCCATTTGAGAAGACTGTGGCCTTTACAAAAATTACATCCATTCAAATGAACAACAAATAGGCAGCCGAAGTCAAACCAGTTTTATTTGATTCAATTATGTTTTTCCCCTGCATGACAAACGTTAATCCGATAAAAAAAATTTTTAAAAAAAGATGGCGCCTTTGCATAACGCTCGCTAGTGAACACAACAATCTCGTTATTGTTATTCATGTATCAAAAATAAACAATTTGCATTGAATGTGTGAATAAATGTGTTGATTCTGATGGAAGACTTACCTTTTAGTAGGTTTGATGCTTTTAAATAGTGCTATTAGCAAAGATGGTCAAATATACTGGTTCGCGTAGATTCCCTTTTTAAAGCAAGCGTCTTAAAACCAAATATTCGTTTTTGACCAAAAACAAAATAATTGGAATCTAAGAAGTTAGTTGATGGAAAAGCGAAAAGACAGAAGTTCGGTTGCCGTTCAAGCACTGTTGAAGCAGGTAACCTTCAGTCCGTCCTCGTGGTTGCTGAAACGATTATGAACTAAAGTGCTGTGGCGCAGGAGTATTTGTATGACGTAGCCTACAGCAGAGTCATTGCATGACGCAACACGCACGAGTCACATGATCCACCTCCGAAAAAAAGTATATATATATATAATATATATATATATATATATATATATATATATATATATATATATATATATATATACAACATAGAGATTATTATAATCTAAAATAAATACTTACAAAAAAAAACCTCACAATTAAATTCCTTAGCTTAGAGATTCAAGGCACTACAAATTTGCTTTTTAAGATAATTTTATTCCTATACCTGGTTTACAGAGAAAAAACAATTAATATTTTATTACAACAGTGAAAACTTCTTCACAATACCTTTTATCTAAAGTTCTAGTGCCCCCCAACTTTAACTTCAAATCAAAATTTATATTCTGATATCCAATATTATAAACAAGCAGCAACAAGAAGAGTACAAAAGAGACGTTGGCAGTTCCTATACAATAATTAAGTTTCTATACAATAATTAGTGTTTTCCTTTTGGCTATAGTGCTTATATTTGAGAAGCATTAATGACATGCTTTGGAAGTGCTGGGTATTAAAATGACCAAAAATTGCAGTCCTTTAAACATACAGGGGAAAGAAAATGTCTAGACGCTTTAGTATGTCCTTGTACGTGTTAGTGGTATATAATAAGAGGTTTGATTTCAATAGCTTGATGCTACACAGGATGTCAGGAGTATCTGAGTATCTCGTTGACTCAACAACAGTCATGTTCATCGGATTATAGGGCTTTTTTGCGCAATAGAGAAAAAACCCTCTGATTTCATGCCTGAAGAACAACTACTACTGTATAAATCACACTGATTTCAATATAAACTCTTGGAAATAAAGGTTGCAAAAGGGGTGTTTCCCAGTGATGTCATGAAGAACAAGAACCTTTTAGTGATCAATTCTTAACAACAATTTTTATTTGAGTGAAGAGCATCTTATTTATTTCAACATCATTACAGTCTTCATCGTCACACAAACCTTCAGAAATCATTTCAATAGCTGATTTGTTTAAGATATGTATATTATTATTATTATCAATCTGGAAAGCAGTTGTGCTGCTTTATATTTTTGTGAAAACCACTCAGAAGTTCAGAAGAAGAGCATTTATTATTAAAGAGAAATCTTTTGTAACATTATAAATGTCTTTATCGGGCATTGGCACTTTTATGTGCCATTAAATACGTGCCATAACTTTTATTGTGCCAAAACAATGCAGTAAGATGGTAACAGTAGAGGATCATGAATCATGATCATATCATATCTCTGCATGGCCACTGGAAACCTGATATTATAAAGTGCTGAAACGGTTAACAAACCATCACTTTTTCATTCCTTACATTTGTCAATCCAGTTTCACAATCAATGACATGTAGAAAATGACGTATGGTGGATACCAAAGTTTTCCAGAACTTCTTAATGTTGTGGAACATTCTGTTGTGTAACAGTAAGTGTCTGAGTCAAAGATGCAAGTTTGAATGGTTTTGCCTGTTCATTGGCAGTATTTTCTACAGTTAAGGGAACTATTAGCCTAAATTATTATTATAATTTAAAAAAAAAAGAACAAACTGTACTTTTTACCCTCCTGCATTTGTAGCATCTTAATATATTCACTTGTTTAGTTAAGAAATTTGCCTTGAGCAAAGTTTCTTTAACCAATCTTTCACAATCCTAGAATTGTTTTTGAAGCTTTGCATTATGACAAAAGAAAAAAGAACAGAGTGTGAAGTGAAGTCACAGATCTTACTGTATTAGTGAAGCATCATAAAGAGTTGACAAAGCATTTTAGGTCGGTCATTAGTAAAACATAACAGGACACGTTTTCTAATTCACACCAAATAGTAGTTATAAGTGGATAATTTTAAGGTGTGATCGCTAAACAAACATAATTGATGTAATGGGAGCATCATCTCATTATATATATTTAAGATAATACATTGTTCTCACTATTCATGGCAACACCTTCCATTAAGGGCTAGGAAATTAGAAGTTTTTTTTACAAAAAATTACATTTAATGAAACCACTTTGTGACAGTTGTTTCAACAAGGAATAATGAATCCTTTTAAATCTATAATTATTTAATAAATATAAATACTCATTGTGCATGACATACATTTTTAGCAAAGATTTAGAAATAAATGGCTTTGGTTCTGGAAACATTTTAACCCATTCATTTTCTCCACAAGCATTTTTGTAAAAAATCAAATAGGGATAAACATTTATAAAAGTTCTGTGAAAATACAAAGATAAGACAATTCTGTCAGGAGAAGTATGTGTTGGGTTTTGATCTGTTCCTGTTTTCCTGTTCCCAGTGATTTACTGATTAAGTCCTTGTTTGTTACCCATTACTTTCAGCTGTGTCTAGTTTGATTTCCTTTATTCAATCCCTGTATTATGTATTATGTATTTCTGTTGCTCATGATCAGTTCTCGTTTACGTTTGATCGTTTTCTACATGTTCCGCATCTCCTGCATGTTTATTTTGATTTGTTAATAAAAAACGATTCATTTTGGATTTGTTTTATCGTGCGATTAACACAGCATGTTATGGAATTGTGTAGATGAACTCAATTAAGTCATTCACAGGGCTGGTTTAAAAGGTCTCTTCATTTTCCCTGGGGATTTTGTCTGGTCCTGATTGACAATCAAAAAAGCCAAACAAAAGCAGCAGTGTGAGACAATAGTGGCTGAACTTTTATCTATGGGCCTCCAATCTTTCTATGAGAGGCAATACTTTGTGGATCTTGGAAAAAACAGCAATGTTATTCTTATTAGTCATCCTGTACTCCTAAACATTAAGCCCTGGGAAATCCTGGGACAGCACAACCCTATTCCTGTACACTAGCCGCTTTGGTGCATAAATCCTAATCCAGGTTTTAGAATTGCATGGCAAAAGCGACCTACTTTTTTACAAAATGCCATTTAACTTTATACTTTCTTCAATTAGGTAAATAACAAAACAACATATATTCATATGGGTCTTTTCACGATGCAGATCATTTTCATTCAACAAAGTGCCCTTTTTTCAATGCCTTACATCAATACCTATATCTGAAGAGCATCCACTGGCCAATATAAAGTACAAATAAATTGTCGATAAAATGAAGGAGCTAGATCGATACGTATAGATTCATGTTGTGTTACATATTAATGAATTAGTTTCATAAAATGAAACACAATACTTTACACAGAGCTGATGAATATGGGAATAAGAGACGGACAGAACCCCATTAAGAATAATAGTTACTAGAGAAAACTATTACTGTAGTACTGCGACATCTAGTGGTGGACTTACGAAGCTACATGCTAGAAAAAGTCACATTCTCAAAAATAACATTCACTTTGAACAGACAGACAGACAGATTGATGGATATATTATTTGCCTTCAGGAGCACCATGAGGGGCCTGACAGACTCCACCTGTCCTACTCTCCATAGTCGTCATCCTCATTTTCCTCCATGCTGCCGCTCCCCTCAGCTCAGGTACCAAAATGAGCAGCTTCAGTAGCGCTCTTTCGGTGCTGACCATGCAGCATACAGTATAGTTCAAGAAAGAATGAAGTCTACAATGAATCCACAAACACTCTGATCAACCTAAACATAACAGTTGTAATGGGGAGAATACATGTCAGTGAATAAAATAATGATTCTGCATTCCTTTGTTTCCGACATACATTACTCCATTTCAGACCCATGTGAAGATTGCTGTTGATGTTATAATGTAAACCTGAAACATACTTAACTTTATTATTCTGGACTGTAGTGTGCAATTCTGTCTGTGGCCATGTTTCTGAATTAATAAAAAAAAGGAAGATACAAAAAGACTTGAGGTTATTTGTGTTTCAGAGAATTGATCCTTTCATTTTAATACTTAAAATAAACAGTCATTTGGTTTAGCTACTAATAACATGCCCTTATATCTTAATTAATTTTATTCTGCGTAATAAAGAATCAATGAGTTTCACCTGTGACATATTGATTGAGTAAATAGAGGTGGAGCCATTCTGATTTACATCTGCATAAATTTGAATGGTAGCATGCACCCTAATGTGTCATTGAAACAAGCTTGGCAATAATGGGGTTTTGGCAGGTTGGATTTGGATTGGTGTTTATTCTTGCACTTGGATTTTCTGAAGCACAATGGAGAGCAAGAGCAGCACATAATCAGGGTCCAAGTGAGTTTAGGCCTAGAACATTAGCTCAAGTTTCTCAACTAGCTGATTCCAGGATGTCTTTGGTTCCCAGTAACACTGTATTTGCACCACAAAGATTTCCCGCTCCGTTACCTGTCCAGACACCAGCCAAGACTGACTTTGGAAAGTCTTCTCAAGATCTTATGGGTGTTCAATTAAAAGAGCTGCTGCAGGGTCCAGTGGCGAAACTGACGTGGAGCTTTCCAAGTCTACCGGAGGAACCACAGCAGCCGGACGTTCCTTTTGAGTTGCCTTATCCTGTCCCTGCCAACAGTGTAGCTGCTCAGTGTGGAGAGAATTCAGTATATGTGGAAGTGATGAAGGACTTCTTTGGGACTGGGCACCCTCTGCTTTCCTCTGGTTTTACACTGGGAGGCTGTACTGCAACTGGAGAGGATTCTTCTGCTCAAGTGCTGATCTTTGAGTCTGAACTACATGGATGTAGTGGCACATCAATGGTAAGGTTCTGTTGTGACAATGATCATAGGTATTATGAACCGTCCATGTGACTGTTCTTCTGTTAACCCTTCTGTTTAGGTGACTGAGGATGAGCTTGTCTATAGGTTCAACATTATCTACACCCCACAAGAGGCTTCATATGGTGTTCCTATTGTCAGGAGTAGTGGTGCGGTGGTTGGTATCGAGTGTCATTATCCAAGGTGAGGATTCAATGAATTCAGGCTCGCTGGATGTTTTAATCATGCTGTTTATGGGCAAGAGATGACCGCTTGTTTAACTCCTACAGAACACATAATGTGAGCAGCGATGCCTTAATGCCCACTTGGATCCCATATGCTTCAACTAAGGTTGCAGAGGAAGTCTTTTTCTTCTCCCTCAAGCTCATGACTGGTTGGTGTAGCCCAAACAGATTTGTAGTATGTTTGGGAATCCTCTGTGTTAAGACTGTCTGTTTTTTTTTTTTTTTTTTTGCAGATGACTGGAGATTTGAGAGACCTTCTAACCAGTACTTCCTGGGTGACATGATAAATCTTGAAGCATCAGTGCGTTTGTACAGCCATGTTCCCGTCCGTGTGTTTGTGGACCGCTGCGTGGCTACTGCAGTCCCTGATGTTGCTTCTGTCCCCAGATACTCCTTTATTGAGAATAATGGGTAAGAGGTGCTACCTCGTGTATCCCAGCTTCCAGAAGGGTTGTGTGATTTCTAACTGGGTTCTGTTCACAGGTGTCTGGTTGATTCCAAGCTCACAGGCTCCAAGTCTCACTTTATGCCCCGGACTCAAGGTGATAAGCTAGGGTTTCAGCTAGAGGCGTTCAGGTTCCAGCAAGCAGACAGTGGGCTGGTATGTCTGTCTTGTAGTTTTGCAACTCTTTGTATGATATGCTGCCATGGTGTACAAACAATTGTCTCTGCAGGTCTACATCACATGCATTTTGAAGGTGGCTGCAGGAGCCTCTCCACGTTCTGAACAGAAAGCTTGTTCATTCTCAGCTAATGGGTATGTTGCCTGCTAGATGAGTGAACCGGTGAATTGGTTGTGTTGACTTAACCGAGGTTTTGTTTTGTCAGGTGGGTGTCTGCAGATGATTCTGACCAGGTGTGTGGCTGCTGTGACACCACTTGTAGCATCAGTAGTGGAAGTGATCAACTGCTTACAGGTTTGGACTAACTCTGATAACTTGTTCTTGTCATACATGGCTTTAGTTCTCACTAATCCTTTGTTCCTCAGATCTACGCTGGGAAAGAGCATCTGTCGGCCCCATCAATGTTAAAGAATATGGCTATGGCCAAAAATAGCTGGAAGTGTCATGAGACTTCTGGTAATTTTAATAAATGATGTTTATATATATATTTTTTGTCTTTACTTGCACAAATACTACACTTAAACATATTTATTCCGTTTACATGGTTTCTGTTCAGATATGTACCACAAGGCATGTGGTTCTCCCACTCCGGCCTCCCATGGTTAGTTCCACAATGAACGGGGTCTTCTGTGAAGTTGACCACTCTATATATATATATATATATATATAGAAAATGATGATAAATAATGACAAGAACTTATCAAATCTGTTGATATTTCACTGGTTTTGGCAATCCTACTGTTAGACTGTCTCTCAAATGCATTAGGTTGAATAGCTGTCAGCTGTTAAATTTAATTACACTATTAGATAATACCAAGGTCAACCAATTACCAGGCAATGCTTAATTTTGTTTGAATTTTGTAAAAAGGTTGTATTAGCAATTAAAGAAAAAACACTTAAGCAAAACATGGTCAGGTCAAAGTTTCTGAATTTTTGGTCCCATGTTTTTTTTTATCAATTTTACTGGTAGTCCACTGTATGAAGAATTTTGGGGTACAATGTCATTTTATTTAGCAATCCTTACTTAGATAAATTAGCTATAGTTTCCTGCACCCACTAGTAAAAAATATATCAAATTATATATCTGGTGTCTGAATAGTTTTTGGTTTGATTGTATAGCCCAAGAATCTTTTTTTTGTTTTTGAAAAGTCTCTTATGCTGACCAAGGCTGCATTTGTTTGATAAATACAGTAAAAACACTAATGTGAAATATCATTAAAAATTTAAAGGTACATTATGCAACTATTTTTGTTCAAAATATATTCCAACCCGTGTTTTTGTTTAATCCTGAGTAGGCCAGTACCTGAGAGAAAAGTAGCTCCGGCTACAATGTTCTTCTATGGCGCATGCAGTTTTGTTCATTAACCTTGAATATATTTTGAAATGTAATTATTTCTGTGACGTCAAAGCTGAATTTTCAGCATCATTAGGCTACTCCAGTCTTCAGTGTCACGTGATCCTTCAGAAATCACTCTAATATTCCGATTTGCTGCTCAAGAAATATTAGGCTATTAGTATATAATCAATGATGAAAACAGTCGTCATCCATCCACCACTCAGCACATTCACATGAAGCATCTAAATTTACTTCAACATTCAAATGGTACCCCAATGTAACAGACGTTTCCAATGTCAAAACAGCGAAACACTTTGCAACATTAAAATAACAATACCATGGTCAATTTCAGCAATCAAATATGAGGATGTACATTTTAAAACTTGCTTGAACTAATTCAGAAATTCAACAGAAACGAAAATTCAAAGGTAAGCTACAGTAATTCAAAAGTCTAATTCAGAATTGAATATCTTGTTAACACTTTACAATAAGGTTCATTAGTTAACATTTAAATTTATTAACTCATAACTAACAAGGAGCAATACATTTGTTATAGTAATAATTAGAAATCTTTGTTAATGATAGTTAATAAAAAAACATAGCTGTTCATTGTTTGTTCATGTTAGTTCACAGTGCATTAATAATGTTAACAAATACAACTTCTGATTTTAATAATGTATTAGTAAATGTTGAAGTTAATATTAACTAAGACTAATAAATACTGTAGAAGTATTGTTCATTCTAAGTTCATGTTAACTAAGGTAGTTAACTAATGTTAACCAATTACAATTAACCTTATTGTAAAGTGTTACCAATAACTTTTCATTACCACGAGTCACGACTGATTTTCACTAGTGGGCTCAGTGCATCCCACTATAGACTTCACACAGCACAATGTGTTCCCTCTGTAGGGTTCATGAAGTGCCAAAAAGGCACTTTCTTGAATATTTCTTCAAAAAGGTAAAAAATAAAACAACCTGGGTCTTTTCACAATGCAGATAATTTTCATTCAACTAATGAGCTTAACTGTTGTATTTTAAATTAAATTGTTTTAGTAGACTGTTCAGATTATAGTCTTTCGGTGCTGACCAGCATACAGTATAGTTCAAGAAAGAATGAAGTCTACAATAAATCCACAAAAACTCTGATCAACCTAAACATGACAGTTGTAATAGGGAGAAAACACATCAGTGAATCTATAATAAAATAATGTTATGATCCTGCATTCCTTTGTTTCTGACATACATTTCTTCATTTCAGACCCCTGTGAAGATTGCTGTTGATGTTATAATCTAAACCTGAAACATACTTAACTTTATTATTCTGGACTCTAGTGTGCAATTCTGTCTGTGGCCATGTTTCTGAATTAATAAAAAAAGAAAGACACAAAAAGACTTGAGGTTATTTGTGTTTCAGAGAATTGATCCTTTCACTTTGATACTTAAAATAAACAGTCATTTGGTTTAGCTACTAATAACATGCCCTTATATCTTAATTAATTTTATTCTGCGTAATAAAGAATCAATGAGTTTCACCTGTGACATATTGATTGAGTAAATAGAGGTGGAGCCATTCTGATTTACATCTGCATAAATTTGAATGGTAGCATGCACCCTAATGTGTCATTGAAACAAGCTTGGCAATAATGGGGTTTTGGCAGGTTGGATTTGGATTGGTGTTTATTCTTGCACTTGGATTTTCTGAAGCACAATGGAGAGCAAGAGCAGCACATAATCAGGGTCCAAGCAAGTTTAGGCCTAGAACATTAGCTCAAGTTTCTCAACTAGCTGATTCCAGGATGTCTTTGGTTCCCAGTAACACTGTATTTGCACCACAAAGATTTCCCGCTCCGTTACCTGTCCAGACACCAGCCAGGACTGACTTTGGAAAGTCTTCTCAAGATCTTATGGGTGTTCAATTAAAAGAGCTGTTGCAGGGTCCAGTGGCGAAACTGACGTGGAGCTTTCCAAGTCTACCGGAGGAACCACAGCAGCCAGACGTTCCTTTTGAGTTGCCTTATCCTGTCCCTGCCAACAGTGTAGCTGCTCAGTGTGGAGAGAATTCAGTATATGTGGAAGTGATGAAGGACTTCTTTGGGACTGGGCACCCTCTGCTTTCCTCTGGTTTTACACTGGGAGGCTGTACTGCAACTGGAGAGGATTCTTCTGCTCAAGTGCTGATCTTTGAGTCTGAACTGCATGGATGTAGTGGCACATCAATGGTAAGGTTCTGTTGTGACAATGATCATAGGTATTATGAACCGTCCCTGTGACTTCTTCTATTAACCCTTCTGTTTAGGTGACTGAGGATGAGCTTGTCTATAGGTTCAACATTATCTACACCCCACAAGAGGCTTCATATGGTGTTCCTATTGTCAGGAGTAGTGGTGCGGTGGTTGGTATCGAGTGTCATTATCCAAGGTGAGGATTCAATGAATTCAGGCTCGCTGGATGTTTTAATCATGCTGTTTATGGGCAAGAGATGACCGCTTGTTTAACTCCTACAGAACACATAATGTGAGCAGCGATGCCTTAATGCCCACTTGGATCCCATATGCTTCAACTAAGGTTGCAGAGGAAGTCTTTTTCTTCTCCCTCAAGCTCATGACTGGTTGGTGTAGCTCAAACAGATTTGTAGTATGTTTGGGAATCCTCTGTGTTAAGACTGTCTGTTTTTTTTTTTTTTTTGTTGCAGATGACTGGAGATTTGAGAGACCTTCTAACCAGTACTTCCTGGGTGACATGATAAATCTTGAAGCATCAGTGCGTTTGTACAGCCATGTTCCCGTCCGTGTGTTTGTGGACCGCTGCGTGGCTACTGCAGTCCCTGATGTTGCTTCTGTCCCCAGATACTCCTTTATTGAGAATAATGGGTAAGAGGTGCTACCTCGTGTATCCCAGCTTCCAGAAGGGTTGTGTGATTTTTCTAACTGGGTTCTGTTCACAGGTGTCTGGTTGATTCCAAGCTCACAGGCTCCAAGTCTCACTTTATGCCCCGGACTCAAGGTGATAAGCTAGGGTTTCAGCTAGAGGCGTTCAGGTTCCAGCAAGCAGACAGTGGGCTGGTATGTCTGTCTTGTAGTTTTGCAACTCTTTGTATGATATGCTGCCATGGTGTACAAACAATTGTCTCTGCAGGTCTACATCACATGCATTTTGAAGGTGGCTGCAGGAACCTCTCCACGTTCTGAACGGAAAGCTTGTTCATTCTCAGCTAATGGGTATGTTGCCTGCTAGATGAGTGAACCGGTGAATTGGTTGTGTTGACTTAACCGAGGGTTTGTTTTGTCAGGTGGGTGTCTGCAGATGATTCTGACCAGGTGTGTGGCTGCTGTGACACCACTTGTAGCATCACTAGTGGAAGTGATCAACTGCTTACAGGTTTGGACTAACTCTGATAACTTGTTCGTCATACATGGCTTTAGTTCTCACTAATCCTTTGTTCCTCAGATCTACGCTGGGAAAGAGCATCTGTCGGCCCCATCAAAGTTAAAGAATATAGCTATGGCCAAAAATAGCTGGAAGTGTCATGAGACTTCTGGTAATTTTAATAAATGATGTTTATATATATATTTTTTGTCTTTACTTGCACAAATACTACACTTAAACATATTTATTCCGTTTACATGGTTTCTGTTCAGATATGTACCACAAGGCATGTGGTTCTCCCACTCCGGCCTCCCATGGTTAGTTCCACAATGAACAGGGTCTTCTGTGAAGTTGACCACTATATATTGAAAATGATGATAAATAACAAAAACTTATCAAATCAGTTGATATTTCACTGGTTTTGGTAATCCTACTGTTAGACTGTCTCTCAAATGCATTAGGTTGAATAGCTGTTAAATTTAATTACACTATTAGATAATACCAAGGTCAACCAATTACCAAGCAATGTTTAATTTTGTTTGAATTTTGTAAAAAGGTTGTATTAGCAATTAAAAAAAACAAAGTAAAACATGGTCAGGTCAAACTTTCTGAATTTGGTCCCATATTTTTTTATCAATTTTACTGGCAGTCCACTGTATGAAGAATTTTGGGGTACATTGTCATTTTATTTAGCAATCCTTACTTAGATAATTAGCTATAGTTTCCTGCACCCACTAGTAAAAAAATATATCAAATTATATATCTGGTGTCTGAATAGTTTTTGGTTTGATTGTATAGCCCAAGAATCTTTTTTTGTTTTTGAAAAGTCCCTTATGCTGACCAAGGCTGCATTTATTTGATAAATGCAGTAAAAACACTAATGTGAAATATCATTAAAAATTTAAAGGTACATTATGCAACTATTTTTGTTCAAAATATATTCCAACCTGTGTTTTTGTTTAATCCTGAGTAGGCCAGTACCTGAGAGAAAAGTAGCTCCGACAATGTTCTTTTATGGCGCATGCAGTTTGTTCATTAACCTTGAATATATTTTAAAATGTAATTATTTCTGTGGCGTCAAAGCTGAATTTTCAGCATCATTAGGCTACTCCAGTCTTCAGTGTCACGTGATCCTTCAGAAATCACTCTAATATTCCGATTTGCTGCTCAAGAAATATTAGTGTATATAATCAATGATGAAAACAGTCGTCATCCATCCACCACTCAGCACATTCACATGAAGCATCTAAATTTACTTCAACATTCAAATGGTACCCCAATGTAACAGACGTTTCCAATGTCAAAACAGTGAAACACTTTGCAACATTAAAATAACAATACCATGGTCAATTTCAGCAATCAAATATGAGGATGTACATTTTAAAACTTGCTTGAACTAATTCAGAAATTCAACAGAAACGAAAATTCAAAGGGAAGCTACAGTAATTCAAAAGTCTAATTCAGAATTGAATATCTTGGTAACACTTTACAATAAGGTTCATTAGTTAACATTTAAATGTATTAACTCATAACTAACAAGGAGCAATACATTTGTTATAGTAATAATTAGAAATCTTTGTTAATGATAGTTAATAAAAAAATATAGCTGTTCATTCTTTGTTCATGTTAGTTCACAGTGCATTAATAATGTTAACAAATACAACTTCTGATTTTAATGATGTATTAGTAAATGTTGAAGTTAATATTAACTAGGACTAATAAATACTGTAGAAGTATTGTTCATTCTAAGTTCATGTTAACTAAGGTAGTTAACTAATGTTAACCAATTACAATTAACCTTATTGTACAGTGTTACCAATATCTTTTCATTACCACGAGTCACAACTGATTTTCACTAGTGGGCTCAGTGCATCCCACTATAGACTTCACACAGCACAATGTGTTCCCTCGGTAGGGTTCATGAAGTGCCAAAAAGGCACTTTCTTGAATATTTCTTCAAAAAGGTAAAAAATAAAACAACCTGGGTCTTTTCACAATGCAGATAATTTTCATTCAACTAATGAGCTTAACTGTTGTATTTTAAATTAAATTGTTTTAGTAGACTGTTCAGATTATAGTCTTTCGGTGCTGACCAGCATACAGTATAGTTCAAGAAAGAATGAAGTCTACAATAAATCCACAAAAACTCTGATCAACCTAAACATGACAGTTGTAATAGGGAGAAAACACATCAGTGAATCAATAATAAAATAATGTTATGATCCTGCATTCCTTTGTTTCTGACATACATTTCTTCATTTCAGACCCCTGTGAAGATTGCTGTTGATGTTATAATCTAAACCTGAAAAATACTAAACTTTTATTCTGGACTGTAGTGTGCAATTCTGTCTGTGGCCATGTTTCTGAATTAATAAAAAAAAGGAAGACACAAAAAGACTTGAGGTTATTTGTGTTTCAGAGAATTGATCCTTTCACTTTGATAATAAGCAATCATTTGGTTTAGCTACTAATAACATGCCCTTATATCTTAATTAATTTTATTCTGCGTAATAAAGAATCAATGAGTTTCACCTGTGACATATTGTCTGAGTAAATAGAGGTGGAGCCATTCTGATTTACATCTGCATAAATTTGAATGGTAGCATGCACCCTAATGTGTCATTGAAACAAGCTTGGCAATAATGGGGTTTTGGCAGGTTGGATTTGGATTGGTGTTTATGCTTGCACTTGGATTTTCTGAAGCACAATGGAGAGCAAGAGCAGCACATAATCAGGGTCCAAGTGAGTTTAGGCCTAGAACATTAGCTCAAGTTTCTCAACTAGCTGATTCCAGGATGTCTTTGGTTCCCAGTAACACTGTATTTGCACCACAAAGATTTCCCGCTCCGTTACCTGTCCAGACACCAGCCAGGACTGACTTTGGAAAGTCTTCTCAAGATCTTATGGGTGTTCAATTAAAAGAGCTGTTGCAGGGTCCTGTGGCGAAACTGACGTGGAGCTTTCCAAGTCTACCGGAGGAACCACAGCAGCCAGACGTTCCTTTTGAGTTGCCTTATCCTGTCCCTGCCAACAGTGTAGCTGCTCAGTGTGGAGAGAATTCAGTATATGTGGAAGTGATGAAGGACTTCTTTGGGACTGGGCACCCTCTGCTTTCCTCTGGTTTTACACTGGGAGGCTGTACTGCAACTGGAGAGGATTCTTCTGCTCAAGTGCTGATCTTTGAGTCTGAACTGCATGGATGTAGTGGCACATCAATGGTAAGGTTCTGTTGTGACAATGATCATAGGTATTATGAACCGTCCCTGTGACTTCTTCTATTAACCCTTCTGTTTAGGTGACTGAGGATGAGCTTGTCTATAGGTTCAACATTATCTACACCCCACAAGAGGCTTCATATGGTGTTCCTATTGTCAGGAGTAGTGGTGCGGTGGTTGGTATCGAGTGTCATTATCCAAGGTGAGGATTCAATGAATTCAGGCTCGCTGGATGTTTTAATCATGCTGTTTATGGGCAAGAGATGACCGCTTGTTTAACTCCTACAGAACACATAATGTGAGCAGCGATGCCTTAATGCCCACTTGGATCCCATATGCTTCAACTAAGGTTGCAGAGGAAGTCTTTTTCTTCTCCCTCAAGCTCATGACTGGTTGGTGTAGCTCAAACAGATTTGTAGTATGTTTGGGAATCCTCTGTGTTAAGACTGTCTGTTTTTTTTTTTTTTTGCAGATGACTGGAGATTTGAGAGACCTTCTAACCAGTACTTCCTGGGTGACATGATAAACCTTGAAGCATCAGTGCGTTTGTACAGCCATGTTCCCGTCCGTGTGTTTGTGGACAGTTGCGTGGCTACTGCAGTCCCTGATGTTGCTTCTGTCCCCAGATACTCCTTTATTGAGAATAATGGGTAAGAGGTGCTACCTCATATATCCCAGCTTCCAGAAGGGTTGTGTGATTTTTCTAACTGGGTTCTGTTCACAGGTGTCTCGTTGATTCCAAGCTCACAGGCTCCAAGTCTCACTTTATGCCCCGGACTCAAGGTGATAAGCTAGGGTTTCAGCTAGAGGCGTTCAGGTTCCAGCAAGCAGACAGTGGGCTGGTATGTCTGTCTTGTAGTTTTGCAACTCTTTGTATGATATGCTGCCATGGTGTACAAACAATTGTCTCTGCAGGTCTACATCACATGCATTTTGAAGGTGGCTGCAGGAGCCTCTCCACGTTCTGAACAGAAAGCTTGTTCATTCTCAGCTAATGGGTATGTTGCCTGCTAGATGAGTGAACC
The DNA here is from genome assembly GCF_051911475.1 of Siphateles boraxobius. Classification (NCBI taxonomy): domain Eukaryota; kingdom Metazoa; phylum Chordata; class Actinopteri; order Cypriniformes; family Leuciscidae; genus Siphateles; species Siphateles boraxobius. Next base: position 13,075,243 of record NW_027508734.1, read on the forward strand.
GGTGAATTGGTTGTGTTGACTTAACTGAGGGTTTGTTTTGTCAGGTGGGTGTCTGCAGATGATTCTGACCAGGTGTGTGGCTGCTGTGACACCACTTGTAGCATCAGTAGTGGAAGTGATCAACTGCTTACAGGTTTGGACTAACTCTGATAACTTGTTCTTGTCATACATGGCTTTAGTTCTCACTAATCCTTTGTTCCTCAGATCTACGCTGGGAAAGAGCATCTGTCGGCCCCATCAATGTTAAAGAATATGGCTATGGCCAAAAATAGCTGGAAGTGTCATGAGACTTCTGGTAATTTTAATAAATGATGTTTATATATATATTTTTTTGTCTTTACTTGCACAAATACTACACTTAAACATATTTATTCCGTTTACATGGTTTCTGTTCAGATATGTACCACAAGGCATGTGGTTCTCCCACTCCGGCCTCCCATGGTTAGTTCCACAATGAACGGGGTCTTCTGTGAAGTTGACCACTATATATATATATATATATATATATATATATTGAAAATGATGATAAATAATGACAAGAACTTATCAAATCAGTTGATATTTCACTGGTTTTGGCAATCCTACTGTTAGACTGTCTCTCATGCATTAGGTTGAATAGCTGTTAAATTTAATTACACTATTAGATAATACCAATTACCAAGCAATGCTTAATTTTGTTTGAATTTTGTAAAAAGGTTGTATTAGCAATTAAAGAAAAAACACTTAAGTAAAACATGGTCAGGTCAAAGTTTCTGAAATTTTGGTCCCATATTTTTTTATCAATTTTACTGGTAGTCCACTGTATGAAGAATTTTGGGGTACAATGTCATTTTATTTAGCTATCCTTACTTAGATAAATTAGCTATAGTTTCCTGCACCCACTAGTAAAAAAATATATCAAATTATATATCTGGTGTCTGAATAGTTTTTGGTTTGATTGTATAGCCCAAGAATCTTTTTTTTGTTTTTGAAAAGTCTCTTATGCTGACCAAGGCTGCATTTATTTGATAAATACAGTAAAAACACTAATGTGAAATATCATTAAAAATTTAAAGGTACATTATGCAACTATTTTTGTTCAAAATATATTCCAACCTGTGTTTTTGTTTAATCCTGAGTAGGCCAGTACCTGAGAGAAAAGTAGCTCCGGCTACAATGTTCTTCTATGGCGCATGCAGTTTTGTTCATTAACCTTGAATATATTTTGAAATGTAATTATTTCTGTGACGTCAAAGCTGAATTTTCAGCATCATTAGGCTACTCCAGTCTTCAACGTCACGTGATCCTTCACAAATCACTCTAATATTCCGATTTGCTGCTCAAGAAATATTAGGCTATTAGTATATAATCAATGATGAAAACAGTCGTCATCCATCCACCACTCAGCACATTCACATGAAGCATCTAAATTTACTTCAACATTCAAATGGTACCCCAATGTAACAGACGTTTCCAATGTCAAAACAGTGAAACACTTTGCAACATTAAAATAACAATACCATGGTCAATTTCAGCAATCAAATATGAGGATGTACATTTTAAAACTTGCTTGAACTAATTCAGAAATTCAACAGAAACGAAAATTCAAAGGGAAGCTACAGTAATTCAAAGTCTAATTCAGAATTGAATATCTTGGTAACACTTTACAATAAGGTTCATTAGTTAACATTTAAATGTATTAACTCATAACTAACAAGGAGCAATACATTTGTTATAGTAATAATTAGAAATCTTTGTTAATGATAGTTAATAAAAAACATAGCTGTTCATTGTTTGTTCACAGTGCATTAATAATGTTAACAAATACAACTTCTGATTTTAATAATGTATTAGTAAATGTTGAAGTTAATATTAACTAAGATTAATAAATACTGTAGAAGTATTGTTCATTCTAAGTTCGTTAACTAAGGTAGTTAACTAATGTTAACCAATTACAATTAACCTTATTGCAAAGTGTTACCAATATCTTTTCATTACCACGAGTCACGACTGATTTTCACTAGTGGGCTCAGTGCATCCCACTATAGACTTCACACAGCACAATGTGTTCCCTCGGTAGGGTTCATGAAGTGCCAAAAAGGCACTTTCTTGAATATTTCTTCAAAAAGGTAAAAAATAAAACAACCTGGGTCTTTTCACAATGCAGATAATTTTCATTCAACTAATGAGCTTAACTGTTGTATTTTAAATTAAATTGTTTTAGTAGACTGTTCAGATTATAGTCTTTCGGTGCTGACCAGCATACAGTATAGTTCAAGAAAGAATGAAGTCTACAATAAATCCACAAAAACTCTGATCAACCTAAACATGACAGTTGTAATGGGGAGAAAACATATCAGTGAATCTGTAATAAAATAATGTTATGATCCTGCATTCCTTTGTTTCTGACATACATTTCTCCATTTCAGACCCCTGTGAAGATTGTTGTTGATGTTATAATCTAAACCTGAAAAATACTAAACTTTATTATTCTGGACACTCTAGTGTGCAATTCTGTCTGTGGCCATGTTTCTGAATTAATAAAAAAAAAAGGAAGACACAAAAAGACTTGAGGTTATTTGTGTTTCAGAGATTTGATCATTTCATTTTGATACTTAAAATAAGCAATCATTTGGTTTAGCTACTAATAACATGCCCTTATATCTTAATTAATTTTATTCTGCGTAATAAAGAATCAATGAGTTTCACCTGTGACATATTGATTGAGTAGATAGAGGTGGAGCCATTCTGATTTACATCTGCATAAATTTGAATGGTAGCATGCACCCTAATGTGTCATTGAAACAAGCTTGGCAATAATGGGGTTTTGGCAGGTTGGATTTGGATTGGTGTTTATTCTTGCACTTGGATTTTCTGAAGCACAATGGAGAGCAAGAGCAGCACATAATCAGGGTCCAAGTGAGTTTAGGCCTAGAACATTAGCTCAAGTTTCTCAACTAGCTGATTCCAGGATGTCTTTGGTTCCCAGTAACACTGTATTTGCACCACAAAGATTTCCCGCTCCGTTACCTGTCCAGACACCAGCCAGGACTGACTTTGGAAAGTCTTCTCAAGATCTTATGGGTGTTCAATTAAAAGAGCTGTTGCAGGGTCCAGTGGCGAAACTGACGTGGAGCTTTCCAAGTCTACCGGAGGAACCACAGCAGCCAGACGTTCCTTTTGAGTTGCCTTATCCTGTCCCTGCCAACAGTGTAGCTGCTCAGTGTGGAGAGAATTCAGTATATGTGGAAGTGATGAAGGACTTCTTTGGGACTGGGCACCCACTGTTTTCCTCTGGTTTTACACTGGGAGGCTGTACTGCAACTGGAGAGGATTCTTCTGCTCAAGTGCTGATCTTTGAGTCTGAACTGCATGGATGTAGTGGCACATCAATGGTAAGGTTCTGTTATGACAATGATCATAGGTATTATGAACCGTCCATGTGACTGTTCTTCTGTTAACCCTTCTGTTTAGGTGACTGAGGATGAGCTTGTCTATAGGTTCAACATTATCTACACCCCACAAGAGGCTTCATATGGTGTTCCTATTGTCAGGAGTAGTGGTGCGGTGGTTGGTATCGAGTGTCATTATCCAAGGTGAGGATTCAATGAATTCAGGCTCGCTGGATGTTTTAATCATGCTGTTTATGGGCAAGAGATGACCGCTTGTTTAACTCCTACAGAACACATAATGTGAGCAGCGATGCCTTAATGCCCACTTGGATCCCATATGCTTCAACTAAGGTTGCAGAGGAAGTCTTTTTCTTCTCCCTCAAGCTCATGACTGGTTGGTGTAGCTCAAACAGATTTGTAGTATGTTTGTGAATCCTCTGTGTTAAGACTGTCATCTCTTTTTTTTTTTGCAGATGACTGGAGATTTGAGAGACCTTCTAACCAGTACTTCCTGGGTGACATGATAAATCTTGAAGCATCAGTGCATTTGTACAGCCATGTTCCCGTCCGTGTGTTTGTGGACAGCTGCGTGGCTACTGCAGTCCCTGATGTTGCTTCTGTCCCCAGATACTCCTTTATTGAGAATAATGGGTAAGAGGTGCTACCTCGTGTATCCCAGCTTCCAGAAGGGTTGTGTGATTTCTAACTGGGTTCTGTTCACAGGTGTCTGGTTGATTCCAAGCTCACAGGCTCCAAGTCTCACTTTATGCCCCGGACTCAAGGTGATAAGCTAGGGTTTCAGCTAGAGGCGTTCAGGTTCCAGCAAGCAGACAGTGGGCTGGTATGTCTGACTTGTAGTTTTGCAACTCTTTGTATGATATGCTGCCATGGTGTACAAACAATTGTCTCTGCAGGTCTACATCACATGCATTTTGAAGGTGGCTGCAGGAACCTCTCCACGTTCTGAACAGAAAGCTTGTTCATTCTCAGCTAATGGGTATGTTGCCTGCTAGATGATTGAACTGGTGAATTGGTTGTGTTAACTTAACCGAGGGTTTGTTTTGTCAGGTGGGTGTCTGCAGATGATTCTGACCAGGTGTGTGGCTGCTGTGACACCACTTGTAGCATCAGTAGTGGAAGTGATCAACTGCTTAAAGGTTTGGACTAACTCTGATAACTTGTTCTTGTCATACATGGCTTTAGTTCTCACTAATCCTTTGTTCCTCAGATCTACGCTGGGAAAGAGCATCTGTCGGCCCCATCAATGTTAAAGAATATGGCTATGGCCAAAAATAGCTGGAAGTGCCATGAGACTTCTGGTGATTTTAATAAATGTTTATAAATATATATTTTTGTCTTTACTTGCACAAATACTACACTTAAACATATTTATTCCATTTACATGGTTTCTGTTCAGATATGTACCACAAGGCATATGGTTCTCCCAATCCGGCCTCCCATGGTTAGTTCCACGATGAACAGAGTCTTCTATGAAGTTGACCACTCTATATCTATATATAAAAATGATGATAAATAATGACAAGAATGTATCAAATCAGTTGATATTTCACTGGTTTTGGCAATCCTTCTGTTAGACTCTCACAAATGCATTAGGGTGAATAGTCCCTGTAAAAGCAATTTAAAAAAAATTCTTAAACGTTAGAAATGTATTGCTTAAACACATTACAAAGACTGTGAAGTACTGAATTGTGGAGTTAAACAGTTTTTCACCATTTATAATTTATGGATTTTCTGGGCGGGGCTAAAAGGGTACTCGATGACGCACTAGAGTGACTGAGCTCCTGGCCCCGCCCCTACCTGATGACGCACTGGAGCCCCTGAGGCCCATAGAAATAATAAATACATAGACGCCCTATTGGCCGCTTTGCAACGTTGCTGCGATACGTCAACGCGTCCGCCATTTTGCGGAGGGCAAGACTGCACTGTAATCAAATGGAAGTAAATGGTGAGCTGCGGTTTTTCTGGATAAAAACAAAAAAGAAAATTACATTTATCAACTGATTTCAGTGGTTTGTATACAAACCACTGAAATCAGTTGATAAATGTAATTTTTGATTTTAATTTGATAAACTTATACGTGGTGTACAAAAAGTTCCATCTCTATTTATTTAAAATCTCGATAGTTAGACAGATTTATAAAACAATTTTTTTAAATAAGGAATTGTCAAAGCTCCGGCGTGTCATGTAGGCTATCAGGCTTTTTATTCTTGGATAAGAATTGTGAAGATCTAATTAATTAGACTAGAGACATCAGAGCCAGCGGCAAACGTCAGAAGCATTAGCCGAGGTAAGGCTGTTCCAGGCGGGATACATGAGAGCGGTGAGCGCGCGCTGATCCCTGCATCTCAACTCCGAGACCGTCAGATCAAATTTTTAAATAGGCGCTATCTTTATAAATAAACCACATATTTGAGCTTTAAACAACTACATTGTCGACTGAACTATATTAAAACTACATTTCGTGACACAATAACAGTAGTATTTTTAAATTTTGCGGCTTTTCTCCTCTGGACGTTACTATTACTAATTATATCATGACCAAATACAACCAGAAACAAATGTTCAGTCTTGCTTGTGAAAGATAATTCCTCGAGACCTGTTTTCAATTGTGTGGCGATTTGTCCAGCCCCAAGCAGCACACGAAACAGGCAATTTCCTCAATTCTCGCTATGAGAAGTATGAGAAAGTTGCCCTCCGCAATATGGCGGCGCCGTTGACATACGCTCCAGCAGCCAATAGGGCGTCTATGCATTTATTATGTCTATGCTGAGGCTGGTCGCTCTCCTAACAATATAAATAGAGCACATTCACATCAGTTTGCCGCTCAATCGCGAGTTACTGTCAGTATTATTAGTTACTACAGCTTACAGTTTGCTAGTTAGCTATGTCTTCGTCACGGAAATGCGTATTACCTGGATGCGATCACGTACAAAACAGATCGGTGTCCTTATTTAGATTTCCTACATACGATCACATCAAGAAGAGTTGGATTAATTTTGTGAAGAGCCACCTTGATGGAGAGCTGAGGATCACCACTGTTACGTGGATCTATATATATATATATTGAACTACTGAGTGTATTAATTTTGTTATTTGAGTTCGTAGGTGGAGTTAGGGGTTTTCCCCTGATTTACGGAATGAGTGACGTCATGGGAATTCCTGCACTTAAGCCGGCCTGGTGTTGAGGGCGCGGTCTCTCTCCGCTTCTCTTGCTCCTCATTCTTCGCCGCCGTTCCTGATTGTTGTCAGCTGGGGTGGTTCGCCTGATGGCGAGAACGCTCATCGTCTCGTGTCGCACCTCCATGCTGAAGTCTTCGATGATAGTGAACTGAGTTTTTTTTATTATTTAAAGCCAGGTAGAGGTTATTTCCTTAGTTCACTTTTGTTATTTAGATTATAGCGTAGCGAAGCAGTGGCCCGGAAGACTCACCTGTTTGTTGTTTCTGTCGGGAGTTAGGTAAGATCTTTCCTGCTACGATAGGCTTAGTTAAGGGATTATGTTTCTTTCTGTTGCCCTACCTGTGTTGTTTATTTGTTTGTTGTTTATTATGGGGTGCTCTGTCCTTTGTCTGTTGTGGACTGGATTAAAAATTATGGCGTGATTAACGTCTGAATACCACTCAATCGTCTGTGATTATTAAATATGTTCGGTCCTTGTCTTATATGTGATTTAACGAGCCAAGCTAGATAAAGGGCCGTAACCTATTTGGGGGCTCGTCCAGGATGATTGAATGTGTGGCTTTGTTTGATCTTTCTTTGATCTGCTCACACTTTGTGTTACTTGAGTAACTTGGAGTAACTTTGTTTAATCACGGTCGATTGGTGGGTTTTGCCCGAGTAGTGCTCGTTGTTGTTTTTGTTCCCCCCCCCCCCCCCCCCCTAATAACTAAACGTTGAATCTGATCATGTTTGAATTAGCAAGCTTTATTGAGAAGCCGACGCAAGTTGAGCTATTGAATATCAACAGAGCAGATCTGATGAAAATTGCTGCTTACTTTAAGGTCAGTTTTCGTAAGACTTCAACTAAACGTGAACTTCAGATGTTGCTTGTTGATTCATTGCATGAACAGGGCGTTTTTGGTGAGGAGGAAAAGATGACGGATTATCCTGAATTAGTTGAGGGTAGTTCCGAGGATCTTGCGATGCAGATTAGGAAATTGGAACTGCAAGCTATAGAGCACGAAAGAGTTTCGTTGAAGGAGAGAGAAGAATGGGAGCGTGAGAAAGAGAGACGAAGTGATCGTGAGAGACATGAACTTGAACTGAAAAGGCTTGAAATGGAACAAGCGTGTCGCCTAAAGGAAATGGAGTTGAAATCTCGCGAAAGGGGTGTGTTTGATGCTTCTGATTTCGACGTGAGTCGTAATATTCGCATGGTTCCTCCTTTCCGAGAGCAGGAGGTAGATAAGTTTTTTGCTCTTTTTGAACGCGTTGCTGTCAATATGAAATGGCCGCAAACATTTTGGCCCATGTTGTTGCAGTGTGTTTTTGTGGGTAAAGCCCAGGAAGCTTTTTCCTCTTTATCAATCGAGGAGTCTCTTGATTACGATCGAGTGAAGGCATCTGTTCTCAGAGTGTATGAATTGGTTCCTGAGGCTTATCGTCAAAAATTTCGTAATCTAAGGAAAAGTGATGAGGCTTACGTGGAGTTCGCTCGGGGGAAGGAGTCCCTGTTTGATCGTTGGTGTGCTTCCATGAAAGTGGAAACGTTTGAAGAGCTACGAGAATTGATTATTTTAGAGGAGTTTAAAAACTGCCTACCAGAACGCGTTGTAACTTATCTAAATGAGCAAAAAGTTTCCAAATGTTCTGCTGCTGCTATATTGGCTGATGAATATGTGCTTACACACAAGAACTTGTTTAGCGTTGTGCCGAAGTTCTCATCCGGTAACAACAGTAATCGGTCTTTTCAGCGTAATTCTGAACGCCCCCTACCCGTTGACAGAGTGGCGGTGAGTTCTGATAAGTCTGTGTTCTCACCCATTTGTTTCTATTGTAAGAAACGTGGACACATTATTTCGGAGTGCAATATGCTTAAAAAGAAGAACCGTGTTCCTAAACCTGTAGGCTTATTGATGACGTCCTCGCCACAAGTGGAAGGACTGGAGTCGTTGGCTTTGGAAGCTGACATGTGTGAAGATGAGGGGTATGTGCCGTTTATGATGGACGGATTTGTATCTTTGGCAGGTAATGCTTTACGAAAACCAATCAAGATACTTCGTGATACCGGCGCTGCTCAGAGTTTTATTCTGGAAGGAATATTGCCGTTGTCTGATGAGAGCTTTACTGGTTCAAGCGTCTTGGTGCAGGGTTTCGAAATGGGCTTCGTGAAGGTACCTTTACATGAGGTTGAAATTGAGTCTTCCCTTGTTGTTGGCCGCGTTGTGGTTGGAGTGCGACCGTGTCTTCCCGTTCGAGATGTTACATTTATTTTAGGGAATGACTTAGCGGGAGGAAAAGTTTTTGCTAGCCCCGAGGTAACTGATGTTCCTCTTCTTTGTCCTATAGCTGATGTATTAGCTCAGAAATATCCTGAGATTTTTCCCTCATGTGCTGTTACTCGCGCTATGACTCAGAGGCCAAAAGATAAAAGCCTTAGTGAATTGGAAAATGAGTGTAAGTTTGATCTGAGTGATACGTTCTTTTCTAATTCTGACCCTTGGGAAGTTAAGTGTTCAGACCTTGTTGACGGTTCAGATCCTGCCGTTAATAAATTTGATGAACATTTCATGCCTAATAAATTGTCCCTGTCTCGCGAGCAGCTTATTGTTGAACAGAGGAAAGATGAGAAATTGTAGTCCCTCTTTAAAGCTGTTGTTCCTGTCGAGCAACTCGAGCATGCATCGCAAGGATACTTTGTGGAAGATGGGGTGTTGATGAGGAGGTGGAGACCACCTACTGCATCTGCTGATGATGAGTGGCAAATCGTTAGGCAGATAATAGTTCCCTCCTCGTATCGCTCCGAAATTTTGAGTCTTGCGCATGATAGTTCCTTTGCTGGTCACTTAGGAGTGAACAAAACGTACGATCGCATACTTCGAAATTTTTTTTGGCCAGGCTTGAAAACTGATGTTGCGAATTATTGCCGAAGTTGTCACGTGTGTCAAAGGACGGGAAAACCGAACCAGAACATTTGTCCTGCTCCGCTACATCCAATTCCAGCTATTGGTGAACCATTTGAACGTGTGATGATTGATTGTGTCGGTCCCTTGCCTCGCACGAAGTCGGGAAATCAATACTTACTCACCATAATGTGTACGTCAACGCGTTTTCCGGAGGCAATTCCTCTGCGTAAAATTACTGCACCAGTGATTGTGAGATCACTTATCAAATTTTTTTCATTGTTTGGTCTTCCGCGTACTATTCAGTCCGACCAAGGTACGAATTTTATGTCCTGTGTGTTCAAGCAAGCTCTGAATCAATTGCATATCCAACACTGCACGTCCAGCTGTTACCATCCAGAAAGCCAGGGTTCACTCGAAAGGTTCCACCAGACTTTAAAGTCGATGCTGCGTGCGTTTTGTCTTGAGTTTCAAAAGGATTGGGACGAAGGGGTGCCTATGGTCATGTTCGCAGTGCGGGAGGTAGTGCAGGAGTCGTTGGGCTTTAGTCCGGCTGAGTTAGTGTTTGGGCATACTGTACGTGGCCCACTAAAATTGATTAAAGATCATTGGACTAATGATTCGACTTCAAACAACATTCTTGACCATGTCTCAGAGTTTCGTTTCAAGTTGCGCCGCGCATGTGAGTTGGCTAAAGCGAACTTGGAGATGTCACAACAACGAATGAAAAAACGTTTTGATCGTAAGGCTAGACTTCGTAGCTTCGCTCCTGGTGACAAGGTGTTAGTGCTGATGCCAGTGCCTGGGTCTGCATTGCAGGCTCGTTATTATGGTCCCTATCAAGTGAAAGAAAAGGTGAGCGAGCTTGACTATGTTATTTTGACAACAGACAGAAGAAAAAAAACTCGTCTATGTCACATTAACATGCTTAAGCCGTACTTTGAGAGACCGCCAGATTCGTCTGGAAGGAAGTCGACTGTGTTAACTGTTTCACCCACAGACTTTCCGGTGACAGGAGAACAGGCGCTGTCCAGTGCTGATGTACCTGAAGTTGAAGTGCTGTCTGGACCTGAAGTTATCCGCACATTGAGTTCGGCTGTGTCAGACAGCAGTGATGATTCCACTGTTGAGGAGGATGTAGAGTTTCCTTCGACGGAATTGGTTGCGGGGAGATTGAAAAATTCTGAGATGATCCGAACCATAGACTCGCACCTTTCCCATTTGACCGTTGCTGAACGAGCTGACATAATTAACATTATTCGGACGTACAGTAATTTGTTCTCTGATGTTCCATCTCGTACTTCGTTAATAGAGCATGACATCGATATTGGTGACTCGTTGCCTATTAAGCAGCACGCATATCGGGTAAGTCCTGAAAAAAAAATTCTGTTGCAAAATGAGGTGACTTTTATGCTTGAAAATGACATCGCAGAGCAAAGTTTTAGTCCTTGGAGTTCACCTTGTTTATTGGTTAATAAGACTGACAGTACGTTTCGTTTTTGTACAGATTTTAGACGCGTTAATGCTGTGACCAAACCAGATAGTTATCCATTGCCTCGTATGGAAGATTGCGTGGATCATGTTGGAAATGCTGTGTTTGTTACGAAAATCGATCTGCTTAAGGGATACTGGCAGGTGCCCTTGACCGATCGCGCAAAGGAAATCAGTGCGTTCGTGACACCGGATCATTTCCTCCATTATAACGTAATGGCTTTCGGTTTACGAAACGCCCCGGCAACCTTTCAGAGGTTGGTGAATCGTGTCATCGAAGGCATGCATAACGTTGAAGCGTATTTGGATGATTTGGTCATTTATAGCGCATCTTGGTCAGAACATGTGGAACAACTCGATGCGCTGTTTAGTCGTTTGTCTCGAGCTAACCTTACGGTTAATTTAGCGAAGTGCGAATTCGGTCGAGCTACGGTCACTTATTTGGGAAAGATTGTTGGTGGCGGTCAGGTTAGACCTGTTGAGTCTAAAGTCGAGTCTATCACTTATTTTCCCGTGCCCAAGACACGCCGTGAGCTCCGTCGATTTTTGGGTATGGTAGGGCACTACAGAAATTTCTGTAAGAATTTTTCTGTTGTTGCTTCGCCCTTAACCGATCTTCTTAGTCCTAAGGTTCATTTTAAATGGTCTGAGGTTTGCCAATCGAGTTTCGAGAAAATCAAAGCACTTCTAGTTAATTCTCCTGTTTTATCTGCACCTGATTTTTCTACTCCGTTTTTTCTCGCTGTTGATGCAAGTGACACTGGTGCAGGAGCTGTTCTCCTCCAATTAGACCAGATCGGGGTGGAGCATCCTGTTTGCTATTTTTCACGAAAATTCAATAAACACCAGCGAGGTTACTCCACCATTGAGAAGGAGGCACTCGCCCTTGTCCTTGCTATTCAACATTTTGATGTGTATATTGGGTCTGTTTCACATCCACTGATCATCTATACGGACCACAATCCCTTGATCTTCATTAACCGAATGAAAAATAACAATCAACGCCTGATGCGTTGGAGTTTGTTTTTACAGACTTTTGAGCTTGACATTCGTCATATACGGGGTAAGGATAATGTGGTTGCTGATGCCTTATCCCGTGTCTGAATTAATTGTAGTTTTGAGGTAAGATTTATCTTTTTCTTTCTCCCTCCAATTAATCATTTAAGGGTGAGGGTGTTACGTGGATCTATATATATATATATATATATTGAACTACTGAGTGTATTAATTTTGTTATTTGAGTTCGTAGGTGGAGTTAGGGGTTTTCCCCTGATTTACGGAATGAGTGACGTCATGGGAATTCCTGCACTTAAGCCGGCCTGGTGTTGAGGGCGCGGTCTCTCTCCGCTTCTCTTGCTCCTCATTCTTCGCCGCCGTTCCTGATTGTTGTCAGCTGGGGTGGTTCGCCTGATGGCGAGAACGCTCATCGTCTCGTGTCGCACCTCCATGCTGAAGTCTTCGATGATAGTGAACAGAGTTTTTTTTATTATTTAAAGCCAGGTAGAGGTTATTTCCTTAGTTCACTTTTGTTATTTATTTAGATTATAGCGTAGCGAAGCAGTGGCCCGGAAGACTCACCTGTTTGTTGTTTCTGTCGGGAGTTAGGTAAGATCTTTCCTGCTACGATAGGCTTAGTTAAGGGATTATGTTTCTTTCTGTTGCCCTACCTGTGTTGTTTATTTGTTTGTTGTTTATTATGGGGTGCTCTGTCCTTTGTCTGTTGTGGACTGGATTAAAAATTATGGCGTGATTAACGTCTGAATACCACTCAATCGTCTGTGATTATTAAATATGTTCGGTCCTTGTCTTATATGTGATTTAACGAGCCAAGCTAGATAAAGGGCCGTAACACCACCAAAAGCCACCTCTGTAGTGATCATTTCACACGGGATAGTTTTGTAAACTTTCGTCGGAGACAACTGGGATTCACTGATAATCCGCTGTTACTGGTGAATGTTACTCGGCCTTCATCCTCCCGTGGCGCCGACAACTGGTGACATCATCGGCAGTGCGTGCCCACCAATGAGTGTAAGTTGCCTTGTGCACTTCTGTTATAATTAACCTAATAAGCTGCTAGGAGCATCCATTCCGGCTGTAGCGGGTGACAGTTGAGTGTGGCTACGGCAGCTGTCCCGCGAGTGGGCGTGGTTTCAGCGCAGCCAGCGGACACGCCCCCAGCGTTTGAGAGCAGAGACTACAGCCCCGTTCACACCGCCAGCGACTTTGTCGCTGTATGTCGCTAGGCTCTGTACTGTGATGTCTCTTGTGGGCGTTCGTAGTGCTGTCGCTCTAATGTTATTGGTAGACTGCACGTCTGGCCATATCTATACAAAATACCATCACAAGTGATATATACAACTATACAATTTTAATTTGACTAGGAATTAGGCTAAAAAGAAACAGTATATGCTGCTGGGAGAGTGTTTTTATATTACCATAGCAGTGTTCAGTGGATTAAATAATTTACTAGATTAACGATCGATCAATCAACAAAGTAAACTCACTCATACTGTCATAAATTAATAAAACGTCATTCGTATTTGACAAACAATCAATTTTCTTGTCCCTAATAGTCAAAACAATGCAGGGGAAACTGTAAAATGAACTGCAGCAGTACTAAACTTGCATCATAAAATTAGACAACTCGCACTATAAATGTATGAATTAAACTCACTGAGACTGTCGACAGTTTCTTTTCCATGCATCATTTTATTATATCCATATATGTGGTTACAGTTAAATCATATTAAACAGTGTAATCATCCTCGAACTCTTCTGTCTTGTCTGCACTCGAGACGGTGACGTGAGCTCCACTGAAAAGGCTTCTTTCCTATTGGTTGTCGCTCGCGAAAATCGCTTCTCATTTGCATAAACTTGAAATTTCTCAACTTTAGCTACGTTCACACCGCCAGCGACTTTGTCGCTGTATGTCGCTAGGCTCTGTACTGTGAAGTCGCTTGTGGGCGTTCGTAGTGCTGTCGCTCTAATGTTATTGGTAGACTGCACGTCTGGCCATATCTATACAAAATACCATCACAAGTGATATATACAACTATACAATTTTAATTTGACTAGGAATTAGGCTCAAAAGAAACAGTATATGCTGTTGGGGGAGTGTTTTTATATTACCACAGCAGTGTTCAGTGGATTAAATAATTTACTAGATTAACGATCGATCAATCAACAAATTAAACTCACTCATACTGTCATAAATTACTAAAACGTAATTCGAATTTGACAAATAATCAATTTTCTTGTCCCTAATAGTCAACACAATGCAGGGGAAACTTTAAAATGAACTGCAGGAGTACTAAACTTGCATCATAAAATTACACCACTCGAAATATAAATGTATGAATTAAACTCACTGAGACTGTCGACAGGTTCTTTTCCATGCATCATTTTATTATATCCATATGTGGTTACAGTCAAATCATATAAAACCGTGAAATCATCCTCGAACTCTTCTGTCTTCCCTGCACTCGAGATGGTGACGTAAGCTCCACTGAAAAGGCTTCTTTCCTATTGGTTGTCGCTCGCGAAAATCGCTTCTCATTTGCAAGGCGCCGAAAGGCGCCCCTTGGCGTCACTCTGTGGCGCATTAGGACCATTGCTTTCAATGGGAAACCTGTGGCGGCAATAACAGACGCGAATTGTATCAGTAGGAAATAGCGTTGAAGAAGTCTCATTCCGAGCACATTGCGATGTTTGGCATCAGTTCACTTGTGCCAGATGTTGGTAAGTAGTCGTAAATACGCTGTAATATATTCATATCAGGTTCAAAGTAGTAATTAGTTCCAAAGTAGTATTTGTAGTAGAAGCGGAGTAAGCACAACACTTACCATGCTTTTACCACAGTATTTGCAGTTTTAATGTGTCATTTGTTGTAAATGCACAGTAACCACAACACTTACCATGCTTTTACCCAGGGCTGGCGCTCCGCACACGAGCATCACGCACTGCGCGTAGGGCACCAAGTGCTTGGGGGGGGGGGCACCAAAAAATCTGGGTCGTTAAAATCAACACAATAGGCTACTAGTATAAATAACAAATAAAATGTCTAAAGCATGTTAATACAAAAGCAATACAAAAGTAATATAGGCCTAGACCAAATTAGTCGAGAAAAAGGTGAATCTCCTGTGCCAGTCTCCCTCTGGTGCCCCCCCTTCCCCACCTCCCAGTGGTCTGTTCATGCCTCAATCAATGTCAAATTTGGCAGACACCGACCTCAGACATGGCCTCGAAAAGGCACCAAGAGTCGGGGACGGAAAAAGGAAAAAGAAGAGACAGCGGGATGATACTCGTGCGTCGTTTGCAGGTAAGACAATGTTTTAAATAAAAATGTTAGTTTTGTAGCGCGGGCGCCCTTGCGTCGTGTATGCATGTCCAGGGGGGCGTCGCTAGTAGTGCAAATGATCCGGGGCAGGCTTTTTTAGCCCTGCATGTTGAATCTTTTATTTTAAGGGGGGTCCGGGGGTTTCTCCCCCGGGAAATTTTGAAACTTGGGCTGTTTATCCGCTTTATAAGATGCAGTTAGTTTGTTTGAGAAGAAAAGGAAGACCGCTTAGATAAATTTTTTCGTTGTTGTTCTATGCGGATAATGCGGTCGTTTTCAAGAGGTTCATAGACCAAGGCCAAAGGGCGACATCTGAGGCCAAGGCCAAAGGGCGCTATTTCCAACCCAACCATACGCGCCAACCCGTTTGACTAAGGCTGTCGAGCCCCACTGGTGCGTTAATATGCAGTTTCAGTGGCAACGGTTCCGTATGGCATACCACCTACCGCAAAATACAATATCTGCCCTACCACCCGTCATTCACGCAATATACACAGGAACGTAATGACTGTAAATACTATACAACCTCTACAAATAAACCAACAGTGCTGCTGAGACCTAACCACAATCTCACAATCTCTCCGCAACCCAACCATACACGCCAACCCGTTTGACTAAGGCTGTCGAGCCCCACTGGTGCGTTAATATGCAGTTTCAGTGGCAACGGTTCCGTATGGCATACCACCTACCGCAAATCACAATATCTGCCCAACCACCCGTCATTCACGCAATATACAGAGGAACGTAATGACTGTAAAATACTATACAACCTCTACAAATAAACCAACAGTGCTGCTGAGACCTAACCACAATCTCACAATCTCTCCGCAACCCAACCATACGCGCCAACCCGTTTGACTAAGGCTGTCGAGCCCCACTGGTGCGTTAATATGCAGTTTCAGTGGCAACGGTTCCGTATGGCATACCACCTACCGTAAAACACAATATCTGCCCAACATCCCGTCATTCATGCAATATACACAGAAACATAATGACTGTAAATACTATATAACCTATACAAATAAACCAACACCCTTCAAGTTTTCAAGAATTCTAGAAACCGTAGCATGGCGGCCTGTACTCAGCCAGCTAGAATCTTTCCGTCTCAACCACAGCCAGTTGCTGCTCCTTTCTGCTGCTTCAGATAAGTTCTTTACTGTGCGACGCAACTCTTGACCACTGAATCCGACGTCTCTGAGGAACCGGGTTGTAGAGTGTGCCACAAAACCTCGACAACCCACTTCCACTGGATAAACCTGGACTCTCCATCCTCGCTGTTCTGCTTCAGTGGCCAGATGAGCATACCGCAGTTTCTTCCTCTCATATGCCTCATCTACCGCATCCTCCCATGGCACTGTTAACTCTATCAGTTGAACAATGCGTGCTGATCCAGACCACAAAACAATATCTGGTCGTAGGTTAGTGGTGGCAATCTCAGGTGGAAAAATAAGCCGTTGATTTAAGATCAGCCAGCATCTTCCAGTCCCTAGCAGCTTCCAGTTGTCCTGGGCGAGAATTGGTGTTAGCACCTTTTCTTGGTGGTTGCTCGCCTGGGCGGAGGAATATTGTCTTCTGCGTGTAATGTTTTGCTAGAACAGGCGGCAACTTATTGGTCATACTACGCTTGACTTCCAATGCTAAAGCCAAACATCGCAATACTTGGTCATGGCGCCAAGTAAACCGACCTTGGCTAAGAGCCACCTTACATCCTGTCAAAATGTGCCTTAATGTGGCAGGTGATGAACACAAAGGACAAGAGGGATCCTCTCCTACCCAGAGGTTTAGGTTCTGTGGTGATGGGAGAACATCATATGTTGACCTAATAAGGAAACTGATCCTACTCTCTTCCATTGACCAAAGGTCTTGCCAGCCCATTTTCGTTGTTCCACACTCTCCCATCTCATCCACTCTCCCTGCTTGGCCTGGGAAATGGCCTTTATACATCTCATCCTCTCCTCCTGCTTTCGCACCTCGTTGACTACCAGCTTCCTCCTTTGAGCTGGGCCTGCCTTGTGCCATTTAGGAGGAGCTAAACTGAGCCCAAAACCCCCTCTTCCATGCTGTACCTGTCCCACGATATCCCCAATTTGAAGGTCAGCCTTTGCCTCTACTACAGATTTCTTTGCTGACCACTTTCTACCAGTTTTTACCACAGGGGCTGCCTCCCTTACACATTTGTCGCGTGACTCTGCTAAAGTCATTTCCAGTCTGACCTTGGCACACTTAAACTCCTCGGTTAAAGCAGAGACTGGCAGCTGCAATACTCCTTTACTATAAAGTCCCACTCTGCTGAGGCAGCGTGGAACTCCCAACCATTTCCTGATGTATGAACTTATTAACGCTTCCAGCTTATCCACTGTTGTCAAAGAAACCTCGTACACAGTCAGTGGCCACAGCAACCTTGGCAGTTGACCAAACTGAAAGCACCAGAGTTTTAGTTTGCCTGGTAGAGCACAGCTGTTTATGCTCTTCAACCCTTCCACTGCTTGTCGTCTAACTTCTCCCACTCGAACTGTGTCCTTTAGATCCCCATCGTACCATCTCCCTAGACTCTTCACTGGCTACTGAGAAACTGTTGGTATTGCCTCACCATTAATGAAGAATATTTTATCTACTACCTTGCCTTTAACTATTGAGATGCTCCTTGATTTAGAGGGCTTAAATTGCATTCGTGCCCATTCAATTTTATCTGTTAACTTCCCCAATAACCGATTAGTGCAGGCTACCGTTGTAGTCATGGTTGTCCTGTCATCCATGTATGCTCTGATTGGTGGTAGTCGCATCCCAGAAGCCAAGCGCTCTCCTCCTACTACCCATTTTGATGCCCTAATGATTACTTCCATTGCCATGGTAAAAGCCAGTGGAGAAATGGTGCATCCTGCCATTATTCCAACCTCTAAGCATTGCCATGTAGTGCTGAATTCTGGAGTTGAGAAACTAAATTGCAAATCTCCAAAATAGGCTTTCACTGAATTTGTTATCGACATCGGTACCCTGAAAAAATCAAATGATGCCCAAAGAAGCTCATGTGGAACTGAACCATATGCATTAGCCAAATCCAGGAATGTCACGTGGAGCTCCTTCCTCTCCTTTTTAGCTGATTGTATTCGTTGCCAGATAACACTGATATGTTCTAAGCATCCTTTGAATCCTGGAATGCCCGCTTTTTGAACTGAAGTGTCAATGAAGCCATTCTTTAATAGGTAGGTTGACAATCTCTGAGCAATAATGCTGAAGAAAATTTTGCCTTCGACGTTTAATAGTGAAATAGGGCGAAACTGACTGATGCTTGTAGCATCTTTTTCTTTGGGTATAAAGACCCCTGCTCGGTGCCATGATCTAGGTACAACCTGCTTTTCCCAAGCCACTTTTATAAATTTCCACAGAATCCTTAGAACTCCTGAAGCACTCTTGTACACTCTGTACGGAACTCCATTAGGCCCTGGAGATGATGAAGCCCTTGCCTTTCTCACAACCTGCTCTATCTCTTTCCACTTAGGTGCACAGACCTCCATTTGGTATTCTAGTGGATTGACAGGTGGGATGTCTGACGGAATTGACATAGGCTCATGCCTTTTTGCATCTGTATGCGTTTCCTCCAAATATCTCTCTAGCTCAACCCTAGATGCTTTTAAAGTGCCATTCTTTCACTGGTGAATAACTTCTTTATGAATTTGAATGGATCTTTATAGAA
The DNA here is from genome assembly GCF_051911475.1 of Siphateles boraxobius. Taxonomy (NCBI): domain Eukaryota; kingdom Metazoa; phylum Chordata; class Actinopteri; order Cypriniformes; family Leuciscidae; genus Siphateles; species Siphateles boraxobius. The sequence continues at coordinate 13,094,218 of NW_027508734.1, forward strand.
ATTAGCCCTCGCACTTTCCTTCTTTTTGTAGCGTTTCCGTAGGCGCTCAGCTCTGCGTAATGTTGCAAGCTTATCTTTTATGGCCCTTTGTAAGAGATTGAGTCCCTCCTTCTGACTTTTCCATTGCTTCCTCAGCTGTCTCCTTTCTCTAACTAACCCTTCAATTTTCTGCTGCCGTCTAGACAATCCAGGAGTAGTTTGTACTTTTTCCTTCCTTTTTTCCACACCAAACCTCTCACTTCCATATGCGTAAATGATGTCCCCAAATTTATCCAGCTTCTTTTCAACTGTACCAGTTAATCTTTCCAATGCAAAGCATAGATCTGTGTTTACCGTGTCCCATGCAGTTTTCTCACTAGCTCTTGGCCATCCAACTCCAGGCCTATGCCCGTTGAGGTTCTTTTCTCTCTTATGCTCGTTAGTCTGACCGGGTTCACAAGAATCAATGTGTTCATCACTAACTGTGCAAACCCTCATCTCCTCTATGACAGGGGTGCTGATATCCTGCGAACTGTGGTTTGCTTCCTGTCGCTTGATTTCATTCGACTGACTTGACTGACTCCGTAAGAAGTACTGATAAATGCGAGGCCCTTGTCCCTTCTCCCACAGACACAAGCTTGGAGTTCAATGGCTTTGCTAACCACTGAACCTGAACTAGTCTTTTGTGAAGTACTCTCCATACTCATATCCGTTTCCATTCCAAAGTCGTTAACCATGTTGTCCACCATTGAGTCATCTTCCGCCCCTGCTCTTGCAGACTCTAGGGGTATTTTCCTCTTTAATTTTTCAGAAGCCATGGGCGGGTGTCTCCAGCATCCTGTAAACACAGAGCTGGATACTGCCGACAAGGGTAGCTAACCCTTACCAGCCCCATTGGGGTCTCTTTCCTCCTGTCAGCTGTCTCTTCAGGCTGTAACAAGGTCTTTCCCTTGTTGCCAGCAGCACTATTCACCGCAGTCACTGGACGTATCCAGATCTTCATGATTTCCATTACACGAGAGTAGATGTTAAAACTTCATGCTGATTTGTACTCGGCTTTCGCCAAGATAAGCACCAACTAAGACGTAGCTTTACAGTAACCTATGCTTCTCCATCCATTTACGCTTCTTTCCATCTGGTGACGTGAATCTCCTTCTGTCTGGTGTTAATAGTGTATTTGCGCGTCAGCACACACAACGGCTGCAAGCACAGTGCAGTCCCCCCATAACAACCCTCTGGATTGAGCGGAGTAGGGAACATCTCTAGGGTCTTCAAGTGGGCACACAAGCCTGGTGGGTAAAACAGTTTTCTGTACTTAACTTATATTACAGGTGAAACTCGAAAAATTAGAATATCGTGCAAAAGTTCATTTATTTCAGAAAATTCAACTTAAAAGGTGAAACTAATATATTATATAGACTCATTCATGACATGCAAAGTGAGATATTGCAAGCCTTTATTTGTTATAATTTGGATGATTATGGCTTACAGCTATGAAAACCTTTTCACAATATTCTAATTTTGGGGTTTTCATAGCTGTAAGCCATAATCATCCAAATTGTAACAAATAAAGGCTTGAAATATCTCACTTTACATGTAATTAGTCTGTATAATATGTTAGTTTCACCTTTTAAGTTGAATTACTGAAAAAAAGTTTGGCACGATAAAAAAAAATGTTAAAAAAAACCTTTTGCACGATATTAAAATTTTTCGAGTTTCACCTGTATGGGCTGCAATTTTATATATGTATAATACTTCAATGTGTATAATATAATGTACTGACTGCTGCTTTGTAAATTTAAATAAGGAACGGGCAACTCAGGCCCTTTTGCGTTTTCCTTTTTGAGGTGGAGAGTTTACATCAAACCCTAATTGAGCACATCTGAACATTTTAACCAAAGTCTTCAGGTTTACTTGTAGACATAGGCAGGAGGGTTTGAGGTTGGAGCTGAATCTACAGGACAGTGGACGCTGAGGGCCAGAGTAGCCCATCACTGCTTTAAATAATACAACAGAAGCTGACCTGACTGTCCATTAAACACCTTAATTTGGATTGTTTGTTTTACTTTCAGACCAGGACTGGAGAACGCCTGACGATGGGATGTTGAGACTTCTTCCTCTGGTTGAGAAAAAGCTACACCACATTAGTGATCACATCATCTGTTCATCAGTTGTACTGTAGGGTACAACTGAAGAGCAAGAAACCAGTTTAGCTGTGATAATGAATCATTATTTTCCAACACAATATCAAATCTGTTTTCTGTATCATAGGTGACTGATTATGATTCTCTGGCACTCATTTGTGTGGCTTTAGCAGTTGTGAATGGATTAATGTGATGTTAATGTATTTCGGAAGACCCATTTTTATTTATCTTGAATGAATCTCATTTGTCTTTATGCTACTTTATCAACTTTATGCTGTGTCCTCCAATAAAGTATTGTGTAATAAAATATGGTGAATATATGTGTATTGAAAGTGGTGTTTGGTACAGTAAATATAATATTTTATTTGAGAAATTTTAATTTCTTATGAGTTTAGTTCATAATTTAAAAATAAACAGGAAATAAACATTTTTGATCTAGTTAATGATATTTGGGACAACAATGCCCTAAATTTGCACATACTTGCATGTTGTGAGAAGTATGCCAGTTTTCAGTGAAATAAAGGGAAGGTATGTGAATAACAAGAGGCTGCAGTGGGTTATATTACTACAAACACTTCAATCATAATTGAAGATGATCCATGTTGATCATTCTAGTACATCTACTGCATTTAGTATGAAATCATAGATATTACTGATGTCAGGCATATAAGAAGCAATCAGATGGGGTGAAATAGAAATGTTGGCACTGTTTCTTTGTTGTTTTACTAAATCGTGCATTATCCTTGTGTAATAGTAAAGTGTAAATATATAAATTGATTTTCGTTTACTGCCAACACTGGAAATTGGATAATGACCAGTTGTTGCAGGTTCATCCATTATATTTGTTGGTGTTCATACAAAAAAAGTAAATACATATTAATTACTATTATTGTTATATATAACAGCATTTCTTTAAAATATTTCCATATCAGATGGTCTCACAATACCCATCAAAACCTAATACAAGCATGATGTTAGAATTGAAAAGGGGGGAAAAGATAAAATAGTCTGGTATTTAAATGTGACTAAACAAAGTTTGTTGTCCATGATGAGGAGAATAGATGTGTGTAGATTGCACTGCCCTTCCACCCTCAGGGGCCCAGCAACGACCCATCAACGGCCCCCGGAAGAGCAAACAAATACACATTTCAAATGGGTGTAACTTAAAGTCTGGTTAGTGTATCAAAGAGAAAATCGGCAGGACAAATGCTTATGCTATGTTTACTAAATAATGTTGGGCACAGTTTTCAGACATATAAGGAAAGCTCGAATGAAGGTTTTTCAAAGTGCTCACAGTAAAATATCACATTTCAGTCTGTCATAAAGGCAGTTTATGTCATAAAGGTTTGCACAATGACCATTTAGATATCCAGTTTTTCATTAAATTTATTATTTATTTAAAATGTATTGTTTCATTGCTAAACGTTTTAAACTACATTACCCACATATCTCTGTCATTCTATCAATGGAACATGAAACGTGGTGCTGTAGTTCATTGAGATGTGCAGAAATGCAGGGTTAGGGTTGGAATCTCGATAAAGGAGTATTTTCTCACAACATAGAGACATTTTATAGTTAACTTATTGTATAACTAACGTGATAACACCAAAACATACTTTGTAACATGAAGCGCCGTTTTACATGGGGTAAAAGATAGTCCAATCACACCAAGTTCTGTGATAAAGTCACAGCCAATGACAAACCCAGCTGAACAGATGTGTCACACTTACTTGCCCATTTATGGTAAATGATAACGGATCTCTTCTGGTTCCTGCTGCAGGGATAGATTTAATATTTGGCCTGTTAAATGTGTATTCCTTCTAATTAAATAATAAAGCTCACATTTAAAAACAAAAGACTCCCGTGTGTGCTTACCATCCAAAAACGAGTTACACACGATCAATGACACAAATTCGTTTTTTTTGATTATTTGACTCATGCATAAATACATTTGAAAGAGAAACGTTTTTTTTTCAAAGCAATGGCCTACAGCAGGAGTAGTTTTGCAGTATTTTAATTAAAGATAATTACATGTACTAAGATGTTTCTAACATTTACAGTATATACAGTAGCCTATATCAAAGGTATAAACTTAATCACTTCTTTATGCCATTCTCCACCATCTGAACTCTTGGAATTCAAATAAATGTAACAAAAGCATAATGAAGGCACACAATTTAGATTGTAAGTACTGAATTCCAATTTTTAATGTCAAACTGTTTAAAGAAAAATGTAGTGCCAAAACTACTGCACAACTGTATAAATATCAGTTAATTATATACAAAAAATAATGTGTCTTTGTCTAATCCTGAGTAGGCCAGTACCTGAGAGAAAAGTAGCTCCGGCTACAATGTTCTTCTATGGCGCATGCAGTTTTGTTCATTAACCTTGAATATATTTTAAAATGTAAATTATTTCTGTGACGTCAAAGCTGAATTTTCAGCATCTTTAGGCTACTCCAGTCTTCAGTGTCACGTGATCCTTCACAAATCAAGGATGTACATTTTAAAACTTGCTCGAACTAATTCAGAAATTCAACAGAAACGAAAATTCAAAGGGAAGCTACAGCAATTCAAAAGTCTAATTCAGAATTTAATATCTTGGTAACACTTTACAATAAGGTTCATTAGGTAACATTTAAATGTATTGGCTATGCCCAAAAATAGCTGGAAATGTCATATGACTTTTGGTGATTCTAATAAATGTTGTTCATATTTTTGGTTTTTGTCTTTAATTGCACAAATACTACACTTAAACATATTTATCCCATATGGTTTCTGTCAAGATATGTACCACAAAGTCTATTTCTACTGGCCTATGTGTGGCTCCTACTTTAGAGTAGGGTCTAAACCAGCACTATAGGAACTATCCTTGATATTAGTGTACACTGATTGGCTGAACACAAGCGAAACACCAGCCATGTTTATAAAGGCTGTGTAAACACAGATTATAACCTATATATTTACTTCAGAAACTAACTCTACGATCATAGAAAACCGTGATAGATGGGCCTCTTAACCTTTACACTGAGGAGAAAATCCAACGCAATTGAGTGGACCAAGTGAAACATATGTATTTCTGCTCAGCTACTAACACTGAAAATCAACCACATGACATGCGCTAATAACTTTGCATTACTGTCTACTTATGTATAACAGTTCTATCTAATAACGTGTGAGACGGGACTGTTAGACAAATTGTAAACTAATGAACATGGAAAATGGGAGCAGTGTGTGCCCAGGCTCTGGCGTTGTCAAATTAAAGGTCACAAGAAGTGCTGCTTATGTCACTTAAGAGTTCCTACTGGCGGTGCGAATGCAACCAGGAAAACGTTCCTAGGGGAAACATTCGTTCTTGGGGAACAACCCTGCTGGCTAGTTCCTAGAACTACCTGTTACGAAAGCCCCTTACTTCGTTACATTTATATAGCGCTTTTCTAGGTACTCAAATCGCTTTACATATGGAAGGGGGATCTTCTCAACCACCACCAATGTGCAGCATCCATGATGTGACGGCAGCCATATTGCGCCAGAACGTCCACCACACACCAGCTTACTCATGGAGAGGAGACAGTAATGAAGCCAATCAGTATATGGAGATGATTAGGAGGCCATGATGGACAGAGGCCAATGGGCAAATTTGGCCAGGATGCCGGGGTTAAACCCCTACTCTTTTTCCGAAGGACATCCGGACATTTTTAATGACCACAGAGAGTCAGGACCTCGGTGTAACGTCTCATCCTTATGTCACCAAGGCTCACCCCAATCGACCTGATGGTGGTGCGGTAGTGGTCAAAAGTACATAATGGGTCATAACTCCTAAACCATTTCTCACAGGCTCAAGTGTCTTATATCATTGGAATCCTTGACAGAAAGCATGTCTTGGATTTATGTCATACCGGTGAAATTCAGGGGGGTGTTTTCAAGAAACCTGTATACTTTTGTGAACTAGTCCTATTTTTTGCTCGATCGGAACCAAACACGTGCAAAAAGATTATTATTAAGCTAATTATTATTATTAATTATGGGCTCAGTCTGTGGTCGTGTGAAAAATGGTGTGGTGACTAGGGGTAGGAATCACAGGGTAGGAGCCTGGCTATGGATGTGGCCACAAATCTTCTGCACCCAACCTCTACCGGAAGTACATACGCCAGCCTTGTTGGATGGCCTCAAAAGCTATACCAGTGTACTTCAGCTTTTTCCATTCATATGCTTCTGTCACTCCGGCCTCCCATGGTACAATATATATATATATATATATATATATATATATATATATATATATATATATATATATATATATATATATATATATATATATATATATATATATATATATATATACCCATAGTTTAGAAAATGATAATAAATGATGACAAGAACTTATGAAGTAGTTATCAAATCAGTTGATATTTCACTGGTTTTAGCCATCCTTCTGTTAGACTGTCTCACAAATTAATTAGGTTGAATTTCTGTCAGCTGTTAAATTTAATTACATAATTAGATGATACCAAGGTCAACCAATTATCAAAGCAAAGCTTAATTTTGTTCGATGTTTTGTTCGAATTTTGTAAAAAGGTTGTATTAGCAATTAAATAAAAAACACTTAAGCAAAACATGGTCAGGTCAAAGTGTCTGAATTATTTTTGGTCCCAGATTTTTTATAAAATGTACTGTTATTTTACAATATGTCAGTTTATTTTATTTAGCTATCCTTACTTACATAAATTAACTATAATGTCCTGCACCCACTAGTAAAAAATATATCAAAAATTATACCTGGTGTCTGAATAATTTTTGGGTTGACTGTCGCCTAAGATTTTTTTAAAATGTTTTTGAAAAGTCTCTTACGCTGACCAAGGCTGCATTTATTTGATAAATACAGTAAAAACACTAATGTGAAATATCATTGCAAATTTAAAGGTACACTCTGCAACTATTTTTGTTCAAAATATATTCCAACCCGTGTTTTTGTTTAATCCTGATTAGGCCAGTACCTGAGAGAAAAGTAGCTGAAATGTTCTTCCATGGTGCATGCAGTTTTTTTATTAACCTCTAAAGCGCCAAAAGTTTATATGCATAACTGTTTTTCTATTTGAATATGTTTTAAAATGTAAATTATTTCTGTGACGTCAAAGCTGAATTTTCAGCATCATTAGGCTACTCCAGTCTTCAGTGTCACATGATCCTTCAGAAATCACTCTTTGCTGCTCAAGAAATATTAGGCTATTAGTATATAATCAATGATGAAAACAGTCGTCATCCATCCACCACTCAGCACATTCACATGAAGCATCTAAATTTACTTCAACATTCAAATGGTACCCCAATGTAACAGACGTTTCCAATGTCAAAACAGTGAAACACTTTGCAACATTAAAATAACAATATGTCAATTTCAGCAATCAAATAGAGAGAATGTACATTTTAAAACTTGCTTGAACTAATTCAGAAATTCAACAGAAACAAAAATACAAAGGTAAGCTACAGTAATTCAAAAGTCTAATTCAGAATTGAATATCTTGGTAACACTTTACAATAAGGTTCATTAGTTAACATTTAAATGTATTAACTTATAACTAACAAGGAGCAATACATTTGTTATAGTAATTAGTAATCTTTGTTAATTTTAGTTAAAAAAATATAGCTGCTCATTGTTTTTTCATGTTAGTTCACAGTGCATTAACTAATGTTAACAAATACAACTGCTTTTAATAATGTATTAGTAAATGTTAATATTAACTAATATTAATAAATGCTGTAGAAGTATTGTTCATTCTATAGTTCATGTTAACTAAGGTAGTTAACTAATGTTAACCAATTACAATTAACTTTATTGTAAAGTGTTACCAATATCTTTTCATTACCACGAGTCACAACTGATTTTCACTAGTGGGCTCAGTGCATCCCACTATTACCCCTTTTCCACCAAGGCAGAGCTGGTGCTGGTTCGGAGCCAGAGCCTAGTTTCAATTCGGTTCTTTGGTTTTCCACACGCAAAGCACCAGCTCCGAACCAGGAAAAGTGGTTCTTAAGTAGCACCAAATCATTGCTGGTCTAGAACAGAGCCAAGTAAGAACCACTTGCGTCAGGGGCTGGGGGCGGGGTTACCGTGACCAACAAGACGAATAGAAACTTGTGACCGCCATTTTTAAATAGCAGCTAGTCGAGCTAATAGCAGCTCGATTATAAATATCCGTCTATGTAAGTTACGGCGAGCTGCACAAACGCGTTGGACTCCGATGTATTTTGTAAACCCATGAGCATCCATAGTATTGCAACGTCCGTTATTGTTGATGGCTTGTTCGAGATGCATCGGAGCGGCGCGGACCGATCGGAGCTGCGGGAGTGTTTGGAGAACATACGACTCCTTGTGCTTTTAGATCGCTATCGCAGTGCTTTGATGTCATGCGGAGATCGATCTGCGAGAAGCCGATGCATCTCGAACAAGCCTGGCGTACTGTTTGGCGCTACCGCACTAGCGTTGCTGGGCAACATGAGACGTATACAGTGACGTAAGATCTGGCTCTGTTGTGGCTCTCTAGCCGGTGGAAAGGCAAATCGGTTCTTATTAAGCTCGTCAGTCGAACCCACTCTGAACCAGCTCTGGCTCTGGCTCTGAACCAGCACCCGGTTCTTGTTGGTGGAAAAGGGGTATTTTAGACTTCACACAGCACAATGTGTTCCCTCGGTAGGGTTCATGAAGTGCCACTAGGGGGCAGCGGATGGCTGTTAATGCTCTACGGTTACCGGTACTCGAATTCAATAAATCAGTTTATCCCAACAGTGGTCCTGGAGTAACCCCAACACTTCACTTTTTTGTCTCTCTTATCTTAGGCTGATGAGTTGAATAAGATGTGTTTTGATTTCTGTCAAAACCTGATTTAATGTTTTTGTTAGTAAAGGGGTTCTCCGAGATGCTGCCGTGACGTATACGCCTCTCCACCAATCACAGTCCTCGAAACAAACATAACCGACCAGCACTTGTTAGTGAGGAAAAAAACCACACCGCGAAATGCAGGTCCATCTTCCGGCGGCGGTGAAATAAACCGAAAGCGTTTCATATAATCAATATAATCAAATTTGTGCTTTTTTTTGGAGGATTGGATCACCATCTTTTGCCCCCTGAAGATTTTATTTTCATCTCTCCTAGTGTTTCATTTTATTTAAGGATGTCGGTGGCGGGGTTTAAGAAGCAGCTGCATAAAGCGAGTCAGGTAAGGAGACGCCCGAGTTATTACGCTGTTTATGCTATAGTCTAATATCCAAGTTATGAGGGGTTTGACAGATGACCGTGGAGAGAGCTCTCGTGTATTGTCATCTGAAGTGGTCTGGTTGTTTTTTTGTGCTTTAAGAGGCCCATCAGAGCGGCAGAAATGGAGCAGAGCCGCTTGACTTCATATCTGATTATTTCTGTCAACTTTGTCACATTTGTATCAACGCTTTTGTTGATATATATCCGCACATTGTGATGTAACTTAACTATACGTTTTTTTGTGCATAGTCTTTCGCAGCTTGCTGTTGTGAGGGCTGCTTAAATGAAATAGCAATTGTGTTCATTAATTAGTGTTGAATGTATTGTTATGATTATCATAATCATCATCATCATCTATAGTGGAATTCCTAGGAACTGAAGTGTGGAGATGTTATCACGAATTATGTTGCGTGATGATGATGTCATTTTTGATTTAGATGGTGGTATTGTTATGATGTCACGTGTGACCAGGCGGTCAGTGGCAAACCGTCTGGACATTTATTCCTTAAAACTTGCTAGTGTTTATTTTATTTTTATTTTTGAAGAAAAAAAAAAAACTATTAGCCTACTTATTCCAATAATTACTAGTATCTATTTAATAGTCACCAGGACTTTGAATTCGCTAGTACTAATTCCGTCCTACAAGCTACTATCCGATTGTTAATAGCCTACCTACCTAGCTATTGTTAGTTTGCAGAAATATATAATAATTAAGTGTTTGTTGTTATCACCTGTTCCATTCTGTGGTGAGATGTATTCCAATTATTGTTGTTGTTGTTGTTACCTTTTTAAGTAGTTACCACTTACCAGAATCAATTCCATTATAGCTACTTGTGGTCACGAGTATGTTTCCCAGTTGTTACTAGTAACACATTTTTCCTTTTATTATTGTGATTTCTTTTTGAAGTTTTTGTCACTATTCATTATTCACTATTCACTATTCTATTCATTCTGTCAATAGTCACAGTTGGATCAACAATCTGTTAAAAAATACAGATTAAAATGAACAAAACATTAGATAAACAAACAGATTTGGTGAAGTGCCATTACACAAACTTCATATTTCTAAGAGTCAGAATGAGATGAATAAGAACCAGCTAAGCGTAGACAAAACACTTAGTGAGTTGACGTTTATTGTGCTTGGAAAATTGTGGCCCAAAGTGTAGAAGGATGCCAATATTAAATAAATTGATTAATCATATTTATTAGAAACAATAGTTTAAAGTTGGCATGAAATTTAAATTTACCTTATCTTTTTACCATATCAAAATTAAGAAATATGATTCATCCATGTATATTTCACTTTTAATATTTTAGTTGACCTCGTAATTTATGATCAAAATGTCATAACTAGATCTTTCGGTGAAACGGCTAACTTCTCTCTGGTGACGTTTGCAGGACTTCACCAGTCATTTAGTGGCTTAAGCTCCTCCCCTGCAGGTCCATGTTCAACTCCCTCCACTTTTGAGTGCAACGCCCACATCTCACAATCCAATCAACAACCGATGCACAGAAGCAAGTCTCCGCCCCCTACAATTTTTCTTTTTTGATAATCCACTACTTTCGGGTTTACGGCACGATATGGTGGAAAGATCTGTAACTACTTCTGTTTCATCGCAATTTTAAGAATTACATTACACAAATGCCGTTTACTGTGTAAGTGGTTCTTAATGACATAACAAAGGAAAAACAAACACATAATATGTCATAATTTAATGTTACAGAGTTAATGAATAAAGCCCAGCTGTTTTGCCTCTCAAAAAGACATCCCATTTTAACAGCTGGATAAACGCCCAACAGTAAGCACATTCAGACTGTACACTTTCACTTCTGTGTGAGACTGTGAGTAGCCTTCTTTGTTTAGCCATTCTGAGTTTAGTATCCTCTTTTTTTATATATAAAGACATTCAGTGGAGGATGTGTTTGTTTTGGAGAACTGTCAAATAACCCTCTAACTGTCTAACCCTATAACCCTCTTTATTTGATTAATGTTTTGCCATGTAGTAGGTGGTTCTGCATCATTAGGCTTCCATGTTACTTCAACTGTACCTCTCAAATTAGTGGTCTGATACTTTACTGTAATTCCTGTAATTTACAACTTCAGTCATCTGATACCATAACATAAGCTTTAATGCATAACACTTCACAATCTGCAATGAGTTTACATTGCATGCATGATATAGCCCGACTTGATCTATATGCAGTGTGTCATGCGAAAATTGAGATCAGGGAGTCAGATTTATGTTACATATTATGATATTTTTTTCTTTTACATGTTCGGAAGAATTGTTGTCAGTCACAAACTCATTGCCAATGATGCCAGGGTGTTGCTATGAAGTTTCTAAGGTGCTTTGAGTGGTTTTAAAGTGTTGCTATGTAATTGATATGGTGTCAGTCAACCTGAAAACTTAATATCAAGAACATCTAGGTAATCAAAAACACCTGAAACTAGAGGTGGACGATTTGTTATTTTAATGTATGTTATTTAAAATAAGAACAATGAGGCAACTTACAAGCAATAGGACAAATACAATAAAACAAAGATACAAATGATGTAGAAAAAAACAGTGCTTTAAGTTTTTCAGGTAGGCGTACATTAGGTCTATTTAACTAGCATTCAAGTAAACGATGCAAAAACTGAATAATCAAATGTAAAACTAAAACACTGCATAGTCTTCATGTATTAAATATACATTGATTCATAATAAAGCTACAGTTATTCAGTCAAGAGCAGTGAGTGATTTTCTCTTTATCTTTTGTTGTTTGACAGACATTAGCAGGATTATGTAATCCTATTACAGCATTTTTACAAAAAATAATGAATAAAAAAGGAAGTAAACACTGTAACCAAATATTTTTCTTTATTTTTTTAAATAAAGACAAGGTAACACTAAATACATACAGCACAGTGAAAATGACATGAATATGACAGTGGGAAACTACTTGGTTCTTTATAGTAGTAGTTTTATAGTTTTTGTGCAACTATGAATCAGAGATTTATTGTTAGTACATGTTGATATTCTCTGTAGCCTATTTCATATCAGGATATTGTTTAATCTTTTTGAGCTGTCTAGTCAATGTTGATATTTTGATGCTCCTTGTTGGTCATTGTGCTTTGTTATGATAAGCCACATTATCGCACAAGCTAGATAATAATCATTCCAGTCATAAACTAAACAAAACAGATTTTTTTGTGACATGCATAGGCTCACCAACGCTAATCTCCAAATGTGGCTGTTGTTTCTCATTGTATTGTTTTGGAACCCCACGCTGTGCCCACCAGCAGGTTTGCAGCAGTTTTTAAAAATATTATGACACTTGTCTTTTGGCATCTTTAAATGGATATTTTCCATTGTGTGCTGTAGAAAGCTGTTTGTATATGGGTCAATGACGTATAAGGATTTTCAACAGGCTGATTTTAAAATACAAAAAAAATACCTGTTGCAATTGTTCAAACATTGAGAATGTTGTCTACACATAAATTCATATACAAATTTTAATTTAAGTGATTTTAGTGTTTTTTCATCTAGATGAATTGGCCATAGCCTTAAAAAATGTCATGTGGTGTGACCGTGATTTATCTTAAAATTAATTAATTTCCTTAACATGCTTAACATTTTTTTTAGTGTTTTTTCACTTAGTAGTTGCTTTTATTGGTCGCACCACATGATGAGTGGTCGCTCCAAATGACAACGAAGACCTTATATAGTTAAAAATCTATTTAAAGAGATCAATGAACAATGCATTTTATACAAAAAATAGATTTAAACCAAATTTTATACAAAATTCACAGAATTTTCACAAACACAAACATTTTATAAAAAATTTTTTTTTATAAAAAATCACATCGCAAACATAAGTGCACCATTTCATTTAACTTGACTTAGAATTTCTTTCTAACAAATAATAATGTTATATATTTATATATACATACAAATATTGTATATAGGTAACATTTGGGGCCAATAGTTGTTTTTTTAAGTAATTAATACTTTTATTAATCAAGGATAAATTAAATTGATAAAAAAAGTGACAGTAAAGATATTTAGGCTAGAATGTTACAAAATATTCTATTTAAAATAAATGCTGTTCTTTTGCACTTTCTATTCATCAAATAATCCTGACATATAAAAATGATCACAGTTTCCACAATTTCCAGTAGTAACAAAAATAGTATAACTAAAATCCTCAATCCGGAAATTGAGTGTTAAATCTAGAGCATAGATCAGCATTGATAATAATCAAGTTTCTTGAGCAGCAAATCATTATATTAGAATGATTTCTGAAGGATCATGTGACACTGAAGACTGTAGTAATGATCCTGAAAATTTAGCTTTGATCACAGGAATAAATTACAGTTTACTATATATATTCACATAGAAACAAGCTATTTTAAACTAATAATATTTCACTCTTATCCTAGCAAGGTACTCCACTCTTCCTGCAGGGTCAGAATTTTTACTTCTCTTGGAATTGGCAACTGTTAAAATAGATTAAAATAGTTTTAAATAAATAAATAGGCAATAATAAATACATTACTAATAAATGCATAATTACTAAACTAAAATTACATGCTATAACTTTTTTATTGCATTTTTCTCATATTGTACAAAGAGTAAACATAAACCGTCTGAAATATTTTTTAAAAATCCCAAATTGCATAAAAATCTATTCCAAATTATACTTAATTAAAGGACTTTTTGTATATAAACCATCAATTTAATATAAAAGCACAAAACCTGCCAATCTAAGACATATATCTACCATGAAAAACAGAGTGCAGTGGTAACATCACATGATATTTGGTCACACCACAAGATATTTTCAAATTCAGTCAAAATTTACAGGCACATGATTGGTCACCTAAACAAAACAAGCTAGCTTTCCACAAAAGGTCGATATAAAATTTAGAATAAAAATATATATTTGTAGAAATAACTTAAATATATATATTTTTTAAGGTCATACCACATGACATCCAACTTTGGTAACTGCATACCAACCATTACAAAGGTTTATTTTTTTCCTATTTGAGAGAATTACAAACCTGCTTGTGGCTTCCATGGGTCCTTGGTAAATTGGTATATGATGTAACTTCCTGTGTGTGAATAGTTTTCAACATAAAAGTCCCAAAATGGTAGTTCCTTGATGGTCGCACCACATGATATTTCATAAAATGGACATCATCGGACAAAGTTTGTTTGTATATCATGATGGAAATATAACTACAAATGCTTTGATTTTTTTTACAGAATTACAAAACACTTTGGAAATCATGCCAAAGAGTGCAGAAAATATTTTTTAATAAATTTAGAGTAATTTCAAAGACGTTTTCAAAACAGAATTTAGGGCCGGACGATCGCACCACATGATATTTTGACACTTAAAATATCAAAAAAAGGGTTAAAAATAACTCAGTTTTTTAAACGTTAAAGTGAGTACATACATGGGAGAGGTACTACAAATATACAATACCTTTTTATGCATTTAAACCCGTTTTTACCTGAACAAATGCAATCGGACAGAAAATTTAGGCGTCACGTCATTGACCCATATAGAGTGTAGCTCAGTTTTTAATGTCATTTTAATGGGATGATTGTGTACAAGGCCATTGTAATATAGCCCCGTGTTTAAGTCTTTAATGACCAGCGCCCTAGAACAGATTTTTGAATATGGATAAGCAGCACATTTTAACCGCCGACAGGTTTGGTGATGGTAGAAATGCAAGAGAATCCAAACGCATGAGGGGACATTTAGATATTCAGGTGCGATGTGGCTTAGTACTAATCTGTTAGTTTGGAGATGTAAGTAAGCACTTTAATTATGAATATAAGTGGTGTTGAAGAAAATTATGGTTATCCAAGTTCTGTTCCCTGCATGCATAGCTGATAGACAGCATCTAAACTGCCTTGGTTGGCAGTTCAGTCTATTTCTTTTAATACAAAGTTCACTAGTTGCCATTAGTTGACATTGTTTTACAGATGTATAGCTGATAAGAACTGGGCAGGCAAGAGCTTGTTTATACTTTTGTTTTCTTTTCCCAAAGGCTCTATCCTCTCCATATTCATCACTGAATTAATTAAATGCATCTTGTGTCAATTGCTCTATTTAAGATATTGTTTCACAGGAAAGCTGAACTCAACCTTCAAGAGCGAATGAGTTTTGGGAGGGATTTTCCAAGTTAAGCAATACACCAGGATCAGAGTAACTTAGTAACCAGTTGTCAACATGAATCAGGGATAGGCATGTGTGATTTCATGAGCTTTATGTAAACCTGAAGGCTCACTGCTTTTGAATGCATAAATTAGGTGCAAAGGTTTTACTTAAAAGGTTTTACTTAATTTATTGATCTACATTCAGGAAACCCTTCACATTTACACATGCAGATATTAGATGAGATAGAAAAAAGAAGGAAAGAGCACAAAGAATCAAAGTTCAAATTGTTCCCATTACCCCCCCGAGACCTAGGAATAGACGTTTTATTTTAGCAAATTTCTCTGGCAACATAGCTCACATGCCAGCTTTAGGCTAAGTCTGGATGTCCTGTAAAGAGCACATTCAGGGCTTTGCAAAGATACCAAATGTTTTGAGGTTGCACCTAGACAACTCCCAGTCCTTAGACTTTGAAAATGACTGAATGACCAAATGTACAGAAAATAAGATGATATTTTGTGATTATCATTTAATTTTTTTTGTCAGAAATCATCTCAGGAAAATGTTATGGGGTTTCCAATCAGAATATGACTTTCTTTTATGAAACGGGGCATTGATTTCATACATGACCTCTGTAGAGGTCACCAGGACTTACATCATGGCATATCAGGCATTTTAGAGACACAACAAGTGAATAGGGAAAGAAATTCTACATCAATATACATCTGCATCAAAAATACATTAATATGCAAATGACAAACAGATGCATTGCATAGCATGGGAATGACATTTATGGCCATGCTTACGTTTACAGGCATATTGCATAAAAGTTAAATGGTATATCAAATCCTTCTGTTATATTTTCATGATTTCCATTACAAAAGAGTAGATGTTAAAACTTCATGCTGATTTGTACTCTGCTTTCGCCAAGATAAGCACCAACTAAGACGTAGCTTTACAGTAACCTATGCTTCTCCATTCATTTACGCTTCTTTCCATATGGTGATGTGAATCTCCTTCTGTCTGGTGTTAATAGCTGCAGTGTATTTTGCGCGTCAGCACACACAACGGCTGCAACCACAGTGCGGTCCCCCCATGACAACCGTCTGGATTGAGCAGAGTAGGGGACATCTCTAGGGTCTTCAAGTGGGCACCTTTCATCCTCAGTGTTTCGTCCACTAGCCCACGACACCTCAAGAGGGCTCTACAGTGACTCTGGCGTCCCAGAGTCACCTCCCTCCGTCCCCCACTCAACTCAGCCCAGCTTAATTACCTTTACATCCTTCCTGCTGCTGAGGCTGCTCCTTCCTCGTAGTTCACATGTGACCTAACCACAATCTCTCACAATCTCTCACAATCTCTCCGCAACCCGACCATACGGGCCAACCTGTTTGACTAAGGCTGTCAAGCCCCACTGCCGATGTTAAAGCAGGTTCAGTGGCAACGGTTCCATATGGCATACTATCGCAAAACACAATATCTGTCCAAACACCAATTCTCATTCACGCAAAATACACAGGAACGTAATAACTGTAATTACTATGCAAACTATACAAATAAACCAACAGACTCTTCGAGTTTTTCAAGAATTCTTCGAAACCGTCGCATGGCGGCCTGTACACAGCCAGCCAGAATCTTTCCGTCTCAACCACAGCCAGTTGCTGCTCCTCTCTGCTGCTTCAGATAAGTTCTTTACTGTGCGACGCAACTCTTGGCCACTGAATCCGATGTCTCTGAGGAACCGGGTTGTTGAGTGTGCCACAAATCCTCGACAACCCACTTCCACTGGATAAACCAAGCTGAGCATACCGCAGTTTCTTCCCATTGCACTGTTAACTCTATCAGTTGCACAATGCGTGCTGATCGATCAAAAAACAATACCTGGTCGGAGGTTAGTGGTGGCAATCTCAGGTGGAAAAATAAGCCGTTGATCAAGATCAGCCAGCATCTTCCAGTCCCTAGCAGCTTCCAGTTGTCCTGAGCGAGAATTGGTTTGAACACCTTTTCTTGGTCGTTGCTCGCCTGGGCAGAGGAATATTGTCTTCTGTGTGTAATGTTTTGCTAGAACAGGTGGGAACTTATTGGTCATGTTACGCTTGTCTTCCAATGCTAAAGCCAAACATCGGAGTACTTCATAACATAGTTGAGAATCTTCTTTATAGTTTGAATAAAAAAGCTTGAAACCTAAATCTTTTAACCACTTTTACATTTACTCAGAAAACCATGTTTTGCTTCCATATTTCTTGGTTGGCTCCTTAATGCATGCTATGATACTTTCTGAATAATTGAATGAAAATAGTTCATTCCACTGTTGTTCGAGGTTCATTTCACAATTTGAAATTCAGCTAAATATCAGGGTCAGGAGAACCTGAAAATAGCCGATTATACAGGCCTTCCTAACAGTCGACTATAGTCATTCAGGCAACTCACTGATTAGTTGGTTTTGTAGTTTCAAACATGCATGGAAATGAAAATCTAATGGCTGCCTCTTTATGCTGTTACGTGCATTTCGCAGATTCTTTTATCCAGAGCAATTTCAAAGAATGTTTTTCTTCATTTTGCATTGAAAACTAACTGTCTGAGGCAATTTCTGGAGGTCATACAGCAGTTATTTTTCTTCTCCATGCCAAAAGTATAAATGCATTGAAAGACACAAATACAATATTTCGATATTAGCCAAGATGTCTTTGTCCATTTGTTACAGAGTCTCAAATTTGATAGTTGTCTTTTTTTGTGTGGAGGCAGGAAACCAAACTGCAAATTACAGAAAGTAGTTAAAGCATAATTTGTTTTCTTCAGCACAAATTAGTATCAAAAACCAACTGTGAAATCCAGGATGCACGCTATGCAGGGAACACACAGTCCTCTGGTTGGCAGATAATCTGTATTTTATGTGAAAAAAATCAGCAGATCCTCATCACAGAAATGAGACCAACTGGCAGATGTTTACAAGTCTTCGGCTCAGTTACTGCCACATTCATTATTGATTATGTCCTATCGATCCGAGCACCCACTCCTGTAGAGGAACATCATTCTTACGAGGCTGATCTATGTTTATTACTCACATTAGCGAGTGCTCCCACGGTCTGTTGGCACAGTAATAGTTTTACTGCAGATGGTTGAGACCAGACGTTACTAGAGTTATTGAATGGAATGTAAACCACTTATATGGCCCACAGTCTGATTTGGACTGAAGAGTTGTTTTCTGCTCTGTCTTCTTCAGTGCCTTAGTCATGAGCATAAGACACTTTGAGAACTCTTTGAACTATGTTAATCGCATTTTTTACATTAGTGCTACTAAACCATAATATGTTGGTAGTAGTATTTTAAAAGTCGCATGAATGGTGTACAATGTTTGATGGATTTTCTAAGTATTCCTACATGGTTTTTCAAATGTTGTTTTCCGCAAAAGTGTAGAAAAATTATGATAAATGTATTTTGTTTCACCCACATGTTGTTCATGTTATTATGAACATGGCTATTGGAAGAGAGCACAAGTCATAGACTACTTTTATTATATTTTGCATTTTTTGTGAAGCTCGAAAGTGTCAGTCTAGATCTGTTAAGTAATATTTCTTCAATTTTTATGCAATTTAATTTATTTAGCCACATGCTGAGGCTTAGGCCCTGTTTTTACCTGGTATTAAGATGAGTTTTGGTTGATCTGATCACAAGTAGACGAGGAAAACAAATTCTTGTTTAGTGTTTTAATCTGTCTCTTTTGTCCACTTTCAACTTTCGATCTAATAGATGAAATAAGCTCTTGCAATTTACATATGAACGTGACTGGAGATGGCGGTAAAACATATGGACATATTGTTTCTGCTCTGATAAACACAAGACAACACCAAACACTGTGAGTGTATGTTAGAAATCAGAAATGGTGAGAAAACATTGTACTTTCTTGAACCCGAACTTGAGTTTTCAGCTGATGCTAGCACGCTTCCCATAACGTTTACACATTAGGGTAAGTAGGCGGAGAGAGAGTTTTTTTTGGTTGTGCGAATGCATTCGACCACATGAGCATCTACACTACGAAACAAATCCGGTCGAATGTGTTTCCGTCCGTCCATCATTCCGTCATTTCGGACACCCTGGACATGTAAAAACCAAAGAAAAAAAAAAGTGTTTCTCATCAAGCACCCTGCTGTAACCGAAGTTACTTCACTTTCTCTAATGGCAGTTATATGAACTTTCCCCCCCCGAGGGGAAGAGGCCCTCGCGTTTCACTCTGCCAGGCTATTTAAGTAACTTTTAAAGGTAATGTTAAAAGGTTTATCCTTTCCTGAGGATCTTCATTTGATGGATAGGGTCATTTCAAGTTTTTGGCTCTCTATCTCGTAAGCCTGGACAAATGAAATGTCATGGCATCAGATATGAAGGTTAAGGAAGTGAAACAAAACAGGGTTTCTCTGAGCAGGGTAGAATTTTCTCATGGACGCACAAGCGGTTACCATTGTAACGAACCATATCTGCTTGTAAAAGGGAAGGCTAAATCACTATACTGAGAATGCAACAGAGCTTGTTATATTTTTTTCTAACTCCAAATGATCGGCACCAGCTGTTAATCGCACATTTTGATGATGCAAAAGACACACACTTACTCATGCTGTGAGAGGTGAATATGAAATCATTATTTGAGTGAAATAATAATGCTGTTACAAACAGGTGTGTACAATTTAAACCACCTTATTAAATAACTCCACTAACTGCTGTTCAGTTTGCACTGCTGCTCTCCTCCTGGTGAAGGTTTGCCAGATATAAAAAATAAATAAAATAAAAAGCCCCTTAAAAGTGCAACATAATAAACAGGCATGGCAAAACTGTACCAAGGGAACAAATATTAACAATATAACTTGTATTACCAATATCCTAAAAAATATAAAGTCAGGCAATGTAATTTATTATAAATAAAATAGTTCAATATAAAGTATTTAGAATAGATATTATGAATTGATGAAGTAAAATAATAACATGGGATAATGTAATAATAATAAGAAAATAATAATTACACCTATGAGTTAGGGGTGGCACGGTACATGAAAAAACATCCGAACCGTTCGGTTCGCTTGTCTCAGTTCGGTGCGTGTGCGTCGCACGGTTCGCCGCATGGTTCGCCGCATGCGCAATGTAACCTCGTGCCTGTGACCTCAGACAGTGTGTTTACTTTTCGCACGAAATAAGAGATGTGTGGACAATGGACATATATATTAGGCTTGTTCGACTTGAACCGGTGTTCTGACGATTTGTGCTGCCTTGTCGAAAAATGCTACCGTAGCGCGAATCGATCACAGAGAATGTTTATTCATTCTCTATTGTTTCCATAATCGTGTAAATCTCACAATATTATGACATCGTTATTTCGTTTAAATCGGGGTAAGTGTATGGGGAGCATATTTTGATATTTTAAATGAACTAGCAATTATCACATTTGATATAACAAGTAAAAATGACATTATTATATGAAATACAATTATAATAAAATTCGAAGTCAAGAGTACAGTATACTGTACTGTTTTTATTTTTAAAAAGTAAAAATTATCATCAAATATTCATCTTTGACCTGTCAAAGTTTCCTACAAGTTTCCACAGCAAGGATGCATAGATTTATGGGCGTGGTAAGCAGAAGAAAAATGAGTCTGCACATGCGCATAACAAGTAAGTAGCACATCTCGATGGGTAGCATGAATCGTCAGAACACCGGCGCTGCACAGACCGATCGATGAATAACATCAAAGTACCGCGAGAGCAAAGGCTCCGTATGCTTTTCAATCACTCTCGCGGTACTTTGATGTCATAAACCGATCGGTCCGTGCAGCTCCGGTTCAAGTCGAACAAGCCTATGTCAAAGTGGAGTATGGAGTGCTGCAGGTCTCGTCACGTATAACAATGGCAAGTGGGAGAGATAAGGAAGGCTAACCGGAGTTGGAGGATGCGCCAGCGTCGTATAGCTAAGTCCGGTGTGTGGAAACATTTTGAATTTTATGTTACCTATGATATTTAAATATATACAGTGACACTAAGTTTAGATAAGAACTCCAGTCATATGTTTCCAAATACTGCACTTTAATTTCAACTGAAAAAAATGTATCCTCACTCTCAGGGAATAGAAGCATTGTTGATACTGTTTTTGTGTTGAGGTTGAACTTATGTTTCACTTTATGGTTATGGCCTTTGCTATTGTTATAGCCTCATTATAGGCAATTATGTGTAACATATTTTGACTTATTTAAAAGATAGTGCTTTAAGAGTTCTTCTCTTTTTCTTTTAAAAGATAAACATTTTGTAAGAGCTACACTGACGTTGACAGTTTGATAAATGCAAGTTAATTTTAATCTTTGTGTGCTAAAAATGCACATAAGTCCCTGTAGAGATAGCAATACACATTCTCCTTTTTTGCCAAATAAACCAAAGCATTTCATCAATGTCTTCTCTCTTGCTGTATCAAAATGTCACCTAGCTTTCCTCAGAGATGATCTCAATAATGTGCTTAAATTCAAGTCAAATTCAAGTCAAATTCAAGTCAAATTCAAGTCAAGTTTGTGCATGATTACATGATATAATTTTTTTTTTAAACTGTATCGTAAATTGTGGATAATTAAGCTACAGTATAGCCTATATCATATGGTGAAGTACATTTCTGGAGTAACAACAAGAACCGTACAGAACCGAAAGCCGTGACCCTAAAACCGTGATACGAACCGAACCGTGGGTTTTGTGAACCGTGCCACCCCTACTATGAGTTCAAATCAATCATTGGACAGAGGTTTTCTTATACATAAGGCTTCAAGGCCTTATTCTTATACATAAGGATGGATAAGGGCTTCAAGGAGAAATTTAATAAAAACCGAAAACAAGTTGAGAATCAAATCTAAAATCAAAATTTGATTTAAAATCGATTTTTCATTAGATCATTTTTATTCCAATCATGAGATTCCAAAAGATTCTTACCCCTAATATAATTTATATCGCGGTATGTAAATATATCCACGTAGCACTGTACTACCTAAAGTTATTGACACTTTAGAATGAAAAAGTTTTTACATTTGATTATTCAATTTTTGCAGTATTATTTTTTTTGTCACCCGGCCAATTGGTTTATTTAATCTACTAAAGTACTCAACAGATAATCATGTGCACAGTTGTTTAATTGTTGGTCTTTGGCATTAAAGGTTTTTGCATCATGCCTTTTTTCAGCATTTAGCACTAGCTGCCACATAAAATGATGCTGTAATCAATCAAAAAAAAAAATTAAAACAAGGCTTCTTTTTGGCATGTTTGTGCATAGGATGGACAAAAAATGTCTGTTGTTCTGCTAGTGAGTTCACATTTTTTAGATGGTGCATTTAAAGGGTTTATTGTGCTGATAGCATGCTCTATTTTACCACAAACAATCAGCATGATTGCAAATCCCTCTCCCGAGGAGTTTTGTCTCTGAAGTCATCTACAAAGCACCATCATCACAGCCATTGAAACACTGCTTGTTTAAAACCATTATCACAGTGTTCCTGTAATTATGCAGAATCCACAGGTTTATGTGTGATGAAGTGTTGTGGAGCGATTAAAATACTGTATTTTGCTTTGTGGTGTTGTGTTACTCATTCTCAGGTGTCTCCCAGTGCACTGCAGCCAATGTTGTTCTTCAGTAAATAGTTGCAGTTGCAGTTGCAAAACTTTATCCTGTGAGAGCAAGGGCACATTAAATAATAGTGACAGTTATAGACAGTTATGATGTTTTAGAGGATTTCTATTTAAAATAAATGCTTCTCTTTTGAACTTTCTATTAATCAAAGAATCCAGGAAAAAAAAAATTAGAATTATTATATTTTAGAATATTTATGACACTGAAGACTGGAGTAATGATAAATTCAGCTTTGTCCATTAGGTTCTGTCATTAGAAAACATAATATAAAATTTCACTGTTATGCAGATGACCTACGGTTATACTTATCATTGAGTTCTAAGGATCTGAATAGTCTGGATGTCATTCAAGCTTGCTTGACAGACATAAACAATTGGATGGCCTTACATTTTCTGCGGTTAAATACTGAAAAAACTGAAGATGTGATAATTGGTCCGAGCTCAAGTAAAAATCAGATTGAGCTTGCTCTCAATGGGGTTTTTCTGAATATTAAGCAGGTATTAAGAAATTTGGTTGTTTTTGATTCCAATAAAAATTTTGAATTTCATGTCAAGAAGTTGGTTCAGTCTTGTTCTTATCAGTTAAGAAACATTTCCAAGGTAAGTTGTTTTTTGAATTGTAATGATACAGAGAAACTTGGCCTATTCATGCTTTTATTTCTTTTTGTTTAGAATTAGTGCAGAATGCTGCAGCCAGATTACTGACAAGAACAAAGTTATTTCATCATATTACACCCGTTTTAGCTTCTTTACATTGGTTTAGGCTACCTGTTTATTAAAGGATTGATTTTAAAATTTGATACAGTAAAGCTTTAAAAGGGTTGGCACCTAGGCTATATATTCAACTGAGTTCCTGAAACCTTATGAATCAGAGAGATGTCTTAGATCTTCTTTAATAAGCTGCTGGCTGTTCCAAGAACTTGATTTGTAACTAAAGGGGATAGGGCGTTTGCAGTGAGGGCTCCAATACTATGGAATAGTTTGCCAGCTGATATTAGATAATCTGAATGTGTTTGTTTTTTAAAAGTCGTCTGAAAACGTACTTGTATAGACATGCTTTTAATATTTTGTGAAGTCTTCTGTGTGTTTTGGGTCTTGATATATATTTTTTCTTTATGTAAGGTGTATAGCTCTTCATTCATTTATTTTAATGATTGTGTTTTTATATAGTGTAAAGCACTTTGTGCTTTGCGTTAAAAGTGCTATATAAATAAATTGTACTTCCTTCCTTGCTTGTCATTACAGGATTAAATTATATATAAAATTATATAATTATTTCAAATATATATAAAAAATAGTTATTTTAATAAAAGAATAGTATAGTAAGAAAGAATAGTACTGTTTTACTGTACAGTTGATCAAAATGCAGCCTTGGTGAGCATAAAATACTTTCCAAAACAATTAAAAAAAACTTACTGATCCCAAAATTTGAATGAAAGTCTAGATATTTAGCCCATTTTTTGTCAATTATCTGAAAGTCTAGATATTTAGCCCATTTATTTGTCAATTATCTGTCAGTATATCTTCTAGTCAGAGCTATGAAAATGTATTGCATTATGATTCAGTGTGAAATGTTTTCAAGTTGAACAAAAGTTGTCTTGCAATTGTGTTTTCATATTCAATTAGAGCTGCAAGATTGGTAGTTAAAAATATAGCGATCCTGATTCAAACACCCACGCAATATTTTTCCTAAACGAAAACGATTCAGCTGTGTCTATTTAACCTTTGACAAGTACAGCGATACAATCACAGTGAACATTTAAATCTGTGTTAGCGCTGCCGCTCGCACAGAGAAAGCAGTTTCCATGTACACGTATGAAACAGTTGTCTTTTCAACCACACTGTATCATTATTTCAATTTTAAATTAATTCAAATTATCAATGAAATACGGGGATAAAAGTTTATAGTTCGGATATAAACACTGATGTCTGCGGTAGCGATCAAAATAGAGTAGTAAATCACCTTTTGAAAGTAACTTCACACTTCAAATAAAGATTGTGTCATTACACCAGTAGGTGGCGACAAGTGACTGTTAAAAAATGTGACATTAAATCATTCAAGAGATTCATTTAAAAATGCTGATTCATCCAGTAATGAAACGGGTGAAGTATTTTTTTAAGAGTCTTTGAATCATTCACAACAGATTATATATATATATAAAATAATTCAAAATTAATATATTTCTTTTTTTAAACAGATTGCAATACTTAACATTTTGTCAGAACCTCTAGTTAATTACATGTATTTTGTTTAGTTGTCTATTAGGGCTGGACCCAAATATTCGAATATTCGTTCGGTGGGTTGGTATTCGATTTCAATTTTTGGATTTGAATATTCGGGGGGAGTTATTATTTTTTTCCGCACACCTGGCATCCCCCTCGAAACGGTTCTCATATGCGCTTGAAAATGTTTACACTATAAAATCTGCCGAAATACAATACTCTTTTTTACAATTATCTTAGCTTAGCCGTTTTTATTATGATGGACGGTTGAAGGAACCTAACCTTGTTATATAATATATTTGCTTATTCTTAGCCTACTAAAGTTTCCCCTGCACCTGGAGTATTCTCGGTCTAAAGCGCACAACTGCAGCTTGTTTTTTGGGTTAAGCTGCGTTGCTTTGACATTGTGGAAAACAGACTGTGGGAAACAGAATAATAGAAACAAAATGTATTCGCCTTTTTACTCGTTATTTAGGGCTGTGCTGGTAAACTTGACAACGCACCACCGCGGCTGAGTAGCACCAGCGGTGATCCGAAAAAAAATTTAGTTTTTTATGTGAATGCTGTTTAACCGTTTTACGTGAGTATTATGACACGGGTGAAGCACAAAGCATTGTTTACAAAATAAACAATAGGTTAACAATTAAATGTTACATCGCCATGGAAACATTTGGATTCATGACGAATGAGAGGGTTGTGCATGAGCCCATAAAAACGTAAGCTTTGTCGGCTTTGTATTCTGGTTTGCGATCTGGTCTCCCTATTATCAGTATTTAACAATATTCAATTAGTTATTCCACTGGAGATGGAATCTCTTGTTTCTTTTCCCAAATCTTCACTCACGTCTCACCTAATTTTGCAGAGGATTATAAATGTTTCTTCCTTTGTTTCGCTTTTAATTAGGCCTATTATATTCGCATTCTTTACTCTGGTAGCCTAAAGTAGAAAAAAACGCTGTAGGACAGGTAGCCTAACTTTTTACTTGCATGTCAAATTCTTTTTAACACAGCTTGTGCTTGTTATTAGACTTGGTAAGGCACGTTGAATTTATTTGTAAAGCGCGTTTCACTCACACACGTGTGATTTTAGTTTCGATTTCTCTGGCAGTGCAAAATCAAACATAACCTAAATGTCTTGACACTGAGGAAGATAAAATTCACTCTTTTACAACAAGTAGAAAACATGAAGATATTAGAAAAGAGATGGTCTCTTTCCTGCTCGTGTCCCACATCCCTGATCCCTCTCAAAGTGCAGAGCGGTAGGCTTAGGCTATATCATGCGTCTTTGTGTGGAAATATAAAACGAATTTAAAAAAAATAACTATTATATTATTTAAGTTACCATTATTTACTACTGATGTTTATTTCAATGCTTTACATGCATTAGTGTATTGTTTCATTGACGTAAGTGCTCAAATAAACACGCATGTCTGTTACGAAATGGATGTTTGAGCCTCGTTTATTATTATTTTTTTATTTCCCTCCGAAGCTTCGAATATTCGATGTTGATTACTACGGAAGCTTCGAAGCTCAAAAAATGGTATTCGGACCAGCCCTATTGTCTATTCAGAATCATGATTTCTGTCTTTAAAAAAAAGTCATTCTCAATTTATCCAGAATTGTGTATCCCTATATTCAGTTATCGCTGTCAGTTCTGACTACTCGGGTAGTGGGCATTCCTGCTAGTTCAAGTTGGCATGTTACTCTTGAACAGATGGCATTTTTAGGAGTCTGTGTGGAGCGTTCATGTTTTTGTGACCTTTTATTGAAACTGCATTCTTGAAAAGGTACAATAGGAAATCATTTCCCACCCATCAAAAACAAACATACAGAAAACACAGTTGTGTTTATTGTTTTCTTAGCTTTTTACCCGTAAAGGAAAGGGGCTCATCGCTTAGAGCTGTTCCATTGATCATGCCTCAGTATTGTCTTTATTCTCTGGGGAGGAAAAAGGTCAGAGCGCTCATGCTGGGAAACTCTTTCACAAACAACTGTATTTTTTTTATTCCGGTACCCTGCAGGAAACTTCACTTCTGAGAGAACATTGAGTCTTTGACTGTCTTTTCTCAGATGTTTGACATACGGAGCTGTATGTGTCCATTGAAGTACATTTTTGTTAATTTAAAGTGGTCATGAATTGGGAAATCAAATTTTCCTTGATCTTTTCCAGGTCATTGTACTATAAAAACATTCTGTAAGTTTCAGAACTCAAAATACCTTGTTCATGTATGTTCTTTGTCTCGTATAATGTTGTCTACGTGTCAGTAAATCAAGCCACTGACTAAATGATCAACTTCACATTGTTTCTCTTAGTAGCATGTAGTGTTGGGCTGTATACCGGTTCATACCTATGGTCACAGTGCGTGATTGTGAATATTGATAGGTTAAACTATAATTGAGCCTAGCTGTCAAATTATATTACAGTTTCCCATATATTGGTTCACAATATCAACAGCCTTTTGGAAAATCTATTTGTGGTTGGCATTGACATCGTTGAATAAACATAAGCACTGCACGTTTCAAAGTCAAAACGCGGCACGGTTGTTTTTATATCTTTGAAGGGAACTGCCTTTAGGAAAGTTTCAATATTCAATCTTTCTTTATCTTTCCTGATAAAGCCGCGTTTATGAGCACTGCTTTGTGTACAGCCGTTACCGGGGAAACCGCTATTTTTGCAGTTTATTTCTGCCACTAAAGCGCCTCCTGCTGGCAGGTCTTTGTAAACAGCCTTGCAAACCTGTATTAATACTAGTGTGAATTTTTTCTACAATTTTCACTCATGACAGTAAAATAGGGCATTCTAAGTCAATCTACTGCAGTATTTCCTCCCTCAATCAGTAGAAAATGTGGTTAACACCCAGTCATGCTTGAAAAACAAATACCATCATATATCATGAACCCGGTATAATTTTGATAAATACCGTGATATGGATTTTTGGTCATAATGCCCAGCATTAGTAGCATGAAAATAATCTGTTATTTAAATTGTGATTTAAATGATATAGAAAGCGGTCAAAGAATTCTCCCAATAATTGCTGGAACTGTCAATCGCACCGCATGAGTATCAGTGACTATGACCAAAATTCCCTTTATAAACAATGATGATGTGATACAGATAAATAAAATTAATCTTTTGTTTAACCTACATTGTGTTTGCACTGTTAGTTATGATGAAAGCATTGTCAAGTGCAGAAATCGAGTTGCATTGATGAGATCACTGCACTCTTACGCTCAACAGACATGTCTGCCAATGGGGACAGAATTCTATAGAGCTCCGGCGTAGACGTCATGTGACGGTGCATTGTGGGTAACGGCGGCCATTTTAGAGGTCACGCATAGTCCGGTTTGGATTAAGGTAATAGCGTAACCGGCCGATCTCCGGATAAATAAAGGAGTTTATTGATTTAAAAACGATTGTATTGCTCCAGAATGAACAGAACTGTGTCCATGGCAATGCTCTGTTTTTCATGGCAATGGTGTGTTATACTTGGCAGTGGTCTGTTATCAAGAAATAGCAGACCGCATTCAATATTAGTATTCAACCAAGCCATGTAATAATAACAGTTAAACTACAGAGCTCCAGCAATAGAATAATATGTAAGCTATTAGTAATAATAAAGCATTTTAACATTTAAGCTACAGAGCTACAGCTTCAGCAACATAATGCCATTTAAGGTCCAGTACAGAGGAGACTATAGCTAGAAATTACCACTGCATTTGTGTGTCTAGGCTGATGCTTTCTAGAAGTGTAAGGTACAAATTATGCCATAGCTTGTCAATATTAGACTAACCTAGTCTATCCACCAAAATCTAGATGCATAAACGAGGTGACATTGCTAATCGAGAATTGATATGCTGATTTGGCTAACAGCAGCTACATCAGTATAACAGTTTGCTACCAGCACAGTTTGCTACACAGCAACGTACTTACTACTTTAACGTTAATATGAACAGCAGAACTTTAGTTAACTGCTAAATGAATACATTCAATGTAAATGTAGCTAGCTAGTTAACTCTGGCAGCTGAAAATCTATTGACCATGTGATAAAAATATCAGTTATCGTTAGCCATTAACGCTAACGGAGTAGACTACAAAGCAAACCAAAAAGACCACCACTTACATGATTTATGAGGCGTCACAATACAGCAATACTGAACCATTTTCCTAAAAATAACCTAAATTAAACCTTATTTTATCTAATGACCAACGTAATTACGTACTGCCTACTATACAGCACATCTACTTCCGTACAGTGATTCCCACAATGCATCGCGACGTGCCGAAACGATCCCGAGCTCTATAGATCTAACAAGCCGTAAATGACAAAATTATTCAGTTGTATTCATTATTCAGTAAGTCTTCATAAAATCTGTGAGCAATTCATCAGTGCACATAAATCTAAAGGAAATATCTGTCTTCCATCAAAATGAAATAACCTTATTCTTATTTTTTTAAATTGAGTATCCTGTTTCACTTGTCACATTATGGATAATGGATTGAGTCAGGATGGTATCCTCCTCCAGATGAGAGTCACACCACACTGACGTCAAGTTGATTTCACACTTGCTGCTTATTTGTCATCATGCGCAGTGATAATAAAACCCTACTGGATCCGTAATGGAGTCACGGTTTCCTGCTGTCTTCAGTGACTGTTATTATCACAGGCACAGCTGTGTTCAGTGATTATTATCACCACCAGTAGACTTCCAGAAGCCTGTTGTTTCTATTGTATGAAATAGTTTGTAGTGAAACTCAGCCTCAGGTTTCAAAGTTCAATTCATTCTTTCACTGGCAAACGTCAACAAGGAATTAAAGGAATATTACAGGTTATTTTCTGTTTTAGGTCTACGGATCGCTTCTGTGGCCTGCTTAGTAAGTTTGTACACATTATTAATGCGCTACTGTAAACCCACTTGTCTTTTGTTTTTACAAACTGATGGATGACTCAAAATGATACTAATTATACAACAGAAAGATGCAGTAAATAGACATTAAGTTGAAAATAATATTTTAATAGCAGCATTTATCGTCAGCTAGAAATTACAGTCTGTGGGTGTTTACATAACCAGAGAGTCATACATAGATAAATAATTAGAAATAAGTCTTTGTTATTAATCAAATGTCAGCAGCATTTCAAATCATCAATCAAATAAACATTTCAACTATAAGTTCTAGAGAAATTGCTGCATAATACAGGTGTTGTTAGATGTATTTAAATGATGGGAAATGGGGAACGTGGTGTGCTGTTTTTGTTTTAAATGCACAATAATTTGTGCACCTCTGAGGACAAAAAGCCTGTTCACACCAATGACGATAACTATAATGTTAAAAAGTGTAAAGTTTTAAATCCAAACAGTCATGTTTAAAGATGGCCATCTTTAAATACACACACAAAAGCCATAGCATTGAAATTAGACACACATATTA
Source organism: Siphateles boraxobius (assembly GCF_051911475.1). Taxonomy (NCBI): domain Eukaryota; kingdom Metazoa; phylum Chordata; class Actinopteri; order Cypriniformes; family Leuciscidae; genus Siphateles; species Siphateles boraxobius. The sequence continues at coordinate 13,125,039 of NW_027508734.1, forward strand.
TATGTATACTTTCACACTTTATTTGCCTCTATTTTAGAACATTAGATGATTATCTAATCAAAATAACAAAATATGTATTACAGTGACGATAAAAAGGAACTGAAATCGAATGCGTTTCTGATTTGTTTAAATGTTTCTGTCGGCTGCATGACGATACAGTGATGCTAGCTTTAAATATGGAACTTCGCTGCATAACGAATGCATAAAAGGGACCCGCTGGATATCAACTAATGCAAATAGATTGTAACGATCGTGACATTAAACATTTGGGTCGGACTTGCGTGTGTTTTTGTTACAACGTTTTTTAACCGTTTGAGGTAGGCTACTGCTAATGTTAGCGTCCTCTCAGCCTCGACGGCAAACATAATGCTGTTCTCCACTAATGCAGCTTCTAGTCAACAAATGATATAATTATATTTAAACACGTACGGAACAGTTTCATTGTCTTTTTAAAATCCGCATCTGAAGTGTCCCTCTCTGTGCAGCCTCAGACGCTAATATAGTTATCATTAGGGTTATCTTTTGTTTTCTGTGGAATTTCCGTGCAGTGTTTGTGCACCATTAATGTCCATTAAAAAAAGGTGAATTTTGATTTCAGGCTGAGTTTAATCACACATTGATGTGTTTGAGTTGAGAGAATGTCATTGAGTAGTGTAAGTCAAAAGCAATACTGCCATATGGGGCTAATTTCCTTTGTGTGTTATGGCTAAATTTAGCCTGACCTAGTTGGTTGCTAGTGAGTGGAGTTCGAGGAAGCCACAGAGACTGACAAGATCATGGTATCTTGGGTAGGAAGCTGATTTCAGGCTCACCAGCTTTTATTGTTATTTTGTATCAAACTGATTTTAAGGTTTCCATGCTTATTATTTAACAGCATGTGTTGTAATCTTATGCAACGTCATGAACTATATACTATAATATTGTACAATGGTTACAATTTAAAATGTTTTCTATTTTAATTTCAAAATGTAATTAAGCTCTTGTGATGGAAAAGACGTTTCCACTCATTTTTAGCCTGTTTTGTAGAGACAGCATCCTCTGAGGTAGAACTGAAACATTAAGTGCAGCATATTAAATACATACAGAATACGTTTTTAAACTACTCAAATTAATGTTTGACTTTATCATTCTATCGTTTTCCTTTTTGGACCAACGAGCTGCAAATGTCCTGTGTTCTCTCACAAATTTGTCGGGCTCTTTTATGTGTTTTGTTTCATCCTCCACTCTTTAGATGTGTGTAATGGCTACATAAAGAACACAGCAGTAGTACTGCCTGAAAAAACATTGAGTGTTATCTGTTCGGTATCTGCTTGCTATTGTGTAGCAGCCGCCCGACACCAGCGATATAGTTCAGAAGGTCAGGTCAAATATATTGTGGTTTATTAGACAGCAACAGTTTGTGCTGATGTTAGTGTGTGTTAGTGTGTAACACACATACAGATGAAATTCTCAGCCAGTGAAATATCTAAGGTCATCACAGAATAAAATAGAGATAGATGAGCATACCAGACCAAAGGCCTTGGGTTTGAAGGAAAGCTTTGTTCAAGGTTTACTAAAGTCTTAGATCTAATATTTATGACCAGAAGTGCATTTAATAATAAACTGTTTCTGAAATGTATTACAGATGTGCAGATCTGTTTTTTGACTCGATTAGGCCTGAATAATTTTGAAAAATAATCTAGTTGCAATTGCGACTTTTTGCGAATTGCAATTTAGTATTATAGTATTATAGTATTATTCCTCACAGGGTAGGGATACGCTGTGTTCACAGCGGTAGTAAGAAACTTACTAAACATGATTTTATAATCCAGCTGGTGGGCGTTGGCATGTTTGCATGGCTTGCCTTAGATCATTTGCGTTTGAATACCGTGCGCTCTCCGTGGGCGTGGCACATTAACGCGTTTTGAGGTATAATGAGCTGGAAAGAAAAATACTGACATCTCTCTCTTTTCATACAGATTACATAAACTGAGAATATTTGTTTTTTTATATAAATTACTTCATTTAAAAGAAGAGAATTTCAGCTTCATAAAGAGAGATCTCTCGTATCTCTGTGACAAGTATTGACAGAGTTACAGTTAATTTTTCGGACGCGTTTCAGAATGGACCTCACTGACGAGAGAAGGTAAAACGTGCATCATTTTTCTTTTTCTTTATTTGACGAAAAGCACAACACTTTGTTTTTATTGTGAGTACCCACAAAAAAATAGACACTTAACAGGATGTAATGATGTACAGCACTTATATGTAAGATCAAAATCAACAGAGTAATTTGAGTCTCTTTTGCACTGATAAGGAAAAAAGTGAGCTGGTATCGCCGGCGATACCGCCGACCCCAGAGGGTTAATCCCCGCGCTATCAGTTCAACAAGTGTGCCGAGTAGCGGCACTGACGTCACGTAAGTTGACGCCAGAACACTAGGGGGCGGTAAAACAAAGTCAGGCACTGAAATGTTCGTTCTATTCGGTCTTGTTACTACCATTTAGGTCGGAACCGGTTCCGAAAAAGAAAGCACTCCAAGAAGAAGCAGCAAAATGGTGCAAAATTACTGACCTGTTCAGGGCTTCAAGTGCAGGTCAGTTTCATCTGTAAATAGATACTGTACTTTTTTCTTCGTTAACTTAGTATTGAACTACTAAAGCGGTAGCGCCCCATTAGCTACTATCATCAGTCAAAATACTGTATGCTAAAGGAGATTTTTTTGTTGTTGTTGTAAAGTTACATTAGTAATTTAGCAGACAAATATTAACATTTATATGGTAGGTACTGGGATCAGGGAGTCAGGAGTGATAGTGCAGACATCAACAAAAAATAATGCAATATCATTTTATTAGACAATTTAGAAAATTATGTCTGCCCATTTGTGATGTTTAACACTTTTTTTTTTAATCAAATGAAGGTGGAGACAGTCAACCTAGCACTAGCTGTGGTGCAATGATCATACATCAGATTCAGCCAGGGGGTGAGAATAAGAAAAGAAAGAACAGAAAAATAAGAAAAACTTTTTTTTTTAACATATTGTATGAAATATAGTGTTGCTAAATGTTAGATATTTAATTAATTTTAAGATAAAAACAACAACATTTTGTCATAAATATAATACTTTGATTTTTACTAAAATAGATGCAGATTCTGGACAAACAAATTACAATGAGGTGGTTGTTTTGCACCAAGGTGTAGACAGTTCTGTTTGTACCATGAGGCCAGAAGAAGTGACAGGTGAACTTAGATAGAACTTAGCTAGTTTTTGATCAACTTTGATGATCGTGACACAGTGGAGACATTGCAGGCAGAGCTAACAAATTTGGCAACACATTGGAAAAGGCTGAAGATGTCTACTTTGGATAGCTATAGTGTAAAGACAGTGAAGGAGCTCTCAGGAGAAGATGCTAACCTTTCAGGTGCTGATGAGGGCTTGGAGTTGGTGAGCACAGTTTGTTCAACTTGCAAAAACTGTGCAATATGTTGCCATATCCTGCTGTCTAAATACAACTTTCTCACGGATGCCTATCATGTCATTGGACCGGGCTACAAATATCTTTTGTTGATATTGTCTGTGGCTGTGACACAAGTAGCCTGTGAAAGAAGCTTCTCCACACTGAAGCTTGTGAAGAACAGACTTAGGACCTCTATTAATCAGGAACACCTTGAAGCTTTCATGTTAATGTCAACAGAGAGGGAGATACTTGTTGGAATTGACATTGACAACATTATTGATAAAGTTGCTGAGAGCAGCGAAGTTTGCGCAACCTCCAGACTTTCTAAGCTAACATTTTTGTTTAACCTCTCTTCTGCAGTTTATATACATTTACAGTATGAATGAGAAGTAGAGATGTAGTAACAGCTTTGGACTTAAATGCTTGTATAACGTTATGTGCAGACCAATTTGATATTAAGACTGTTTTACTTCTAGGTTGGTTGTTTGTTTTTATGTTAGGGGTTTTATGTTAGGGTTGTCTGTGTTTCTAAATTTTATTTGGGTGCATAGGACGGCCTGGATGGGTGTAGGATTTCCCGGCCTGAAATTGTGTCCCAGTTCGGCCCTAAATCTTCATTATAAGTCCTAATCATAAATACAGTTCATGTTCACGACAGTTTAAATAAAACAATGATTTAAACTTTGTTTTACTTCTGTTGTAAAGATTTAGATTAAATATGCCATTCTGATTAATGTAGTTAAACACTTAAATTACATGAAATCATTACTGAGAAGTTACAACATTTTTTATATTCAATAAATAGAAATATTTGTTGTGGATGCAATGCTTTCGAACACTTTTCCTCTTGCATGCTGTGTTTTAATGTTTTAACTAAAGAGATAATTGCTTATCATGATAATTGCAGATTGTCTGAGAAAATGGTTTCGTGCAAATAATGCACAACAAGGTCTATCTGTTTCCATTAAAAACATAAATCAATTAAAAATACTCTTTGGCCAGTGGAAAAGATTAAGAAAAACTTTCTCCGAAATGTATTCTATACTATTTTATTTATTTATTCAAAAACAAGGCAAGGATAGGCTACTAGTTTTTATTAATGTAACTAATGTGACAGCACAGCCGCATTTCATATTTTCCTACTGTCTTGTACCGTTAAACATGTTATCACGTGGATGAATAATCTTATGCAAATGATATGCAGATGAGGATATGCATAGTAAAACTAGGCGTTGTAAGCTCCATATATGGTTGTTTCGGGGAGGAGACGCATGTGAGCACAACCTTCCGCTAACTGGGATTTATAAAGTGAATTCTGCGCAGGTTCTGGCGTATGCACGGTTTTATAAGTCTGAATATTTTTTTGAGTACGCCATTTTTAGCTTTCTGGCGCACGTACACTTTTAGTAAGGATCCTACGCACAGTTTTATAAATGAGGCCCCTGGTCATGCCTTATGAGAATTCAAAACGGCACAAGAAATTACAGACACAATATCATATATGCAAAGACATGGTGCCTGCGTACATCGCCAGTAAGGGCGGCTTCCGAAGAGTAATACAAACACTCGACAAAAGATACCAGCTGCCATCACGCACTCATTTCACACGAGTTGCTATTCCTGAATGGAACGATAAATTTAAGGCAGGCGTGAAAGTGAAATACTACACCATGAGTTATATATTTATGCTATATAACGGTCCATTATATAGCAATCTATTTTTTGGTTTTAAAGGTGCAGTGTGTGATTTTTAGCGACATCTAGTGGTTCGGCTGCGAGTTGCACTGAGGGCTCAGCCCACTGCTCACCCCACCCTTCCGAAGAAGCTACGGTGCCTGAAACTGGACAAACATATCGTCGTCTGAGACAGCAGAGAATAGCCAAAGTAAGCCAAGAGTGTGTAACATTGTCACTGTTTCTGTACCACAGTCCATTATAAACCACATCATGGATAAAGTTTACAAAGCCATAGTCAGGTGAGGATCAAGGGTCTTAATATAAAATATAATAATAGTAATCAGCTTATTGTCTCACAAACGTAACCAACACATTTCCCCCCACATAGCAAACCCATAATACAGCGAGGGAGAAGAACCACATGAAACTATGCAACTATATATTGTTTCTAACAGGGTAGTAAAAGTTTAGATGGCTAATATGAGCTGTTACTGTGGCTGAGCTGGTTAAAGCGTTAAGCCTTGTTTAAACTCGACGTGTCCGCATGAGCCCAAAAGTGCGTGGGGCAAAAATGGCATGATTGTACAGCGCACGCGCCTCCACATCCCCTAGACACCATTTACTACACACAATAGGCTTTTTTTCTCTGATTTTGAAAACTCTTCGCGATCGACTTAAAATGCTTCCAAGATCGACGGGTTGGTGATTCCTGTAACTGTTTTACGGTCAATGACAAGAGTACTAATCAGCTGTCTCACGAACGTAACCAGCACATTTATCCCCACATAGCAAAGCCATAACACAGCGAGGGAGAAGAACTAAGTTACATGAAACAATCCAACTACATATTTTACACCACTGACAAGGGAAAAGTCACTACTCACAGTGTTTATGGCTAGCTTCTAGCTTTCTGGGGCTTCTCTTTCAAGGTTGTGATGAAACGCGCTCTGTAACGCTGTTTGTTCGCTGTCGGCTACGGTAGAAACATGACGTCACAATAAGTCGACCTTCATAGAAGGGGATTCCCCGCGGTTATGTAGATATAAATGTCTCATTCTAAGGTAATAAAAACATTACGGTTTATTAAGTAAGTTCTTTATACACCACTGACAACATAGTTATGGATGTCATATTGCATTTCTGTTAATAGATACTCAAATTTTTTACACATTGCACCTTTAACTTCTGTTAGTTTTTATTTATTGTTATGACTGGAGTTTAGGTTAGTTAATCTTAATTTATTTTATGTTTTCTGTTTTAAAGATACAATTTATTACAAACAATTTTAAAGTTTGTTTATTGTTATGACTGGAATTTAGGTTAGTTAACCTTAATTTATTTGATGTTGTCTGTTTTCAAGACAGTTTATTACAGTTTTGTTTATCAAGCTGTTAATACTATGTTATTTCCTTGTGAAATGTTTTGTTTTGCACTTGTTTAAAAGTAGACATTTCAAGCTTTCTATAGATATATTTCTGAGTTTCGGTTCATTTCAAGAGCAATGCAATTTATCGCGCCGTCACCTCCATGTCCTGATTATATTTTCTGCTATATTTGCTTCTTGTTTATTAAATCCAGGCAATTGATCGATTCAAATTAAGATACAATTTATACAAAATGAAATTCACTTTAAAAAAAGCCTTTACAAAACAAAACTTAATGAAGTGGTCAAAATTATGTCTGACCCACTCCATATGTCTCCCGATATATTGCACATCTTATGATCCTATCTTACTCATGCTGTTTACTTTTCATATTATCAACTTAATCAACACGTAGGCCTACAGTACAGAGAAATTTAATGTCGGAGAGGAATTTGAGCGAACGCCGTTTTACCGGTGAGCATGTGGGGCAGGATTTTTCTGTATAATAATCAAATAATTCTCAGCGATCATCGATTATTATTTTTGCTAGAAATGTCCATCTCTACAAAACACTAAATGTCTTAATCAGACAACAGACAAGCATCATAACATAAGAAAGAAAATATAAATAAATAAATGAAGTAAAATAAAGAAATAAAATAAAAATACATTCAAGTAAATAATAAAGAAAGAAATAAAAGAGGCTCAGTAGCTTCTGCAGCATGAACACAAGCATGTAGTCCGCCGTTGTTGTTGCTGTTACGTGACTTAGCGGTGTCTGACTCGACACGTGGGGGGATGACATCATCGTTTCACAAAATATACAGATTGGATGTACACGAAAAGGTTGTCGTTTTCAGCTGGGGCCTGGTTTAAAAAAATATCGGTTTCAGCTTCCCAAAACGCTGGATCCGTCTGGACAAAACGCCGATACAATACAAAACTTTTACATATACATCTAAACGCGTCTCTGTGTGGACAGGGCCATAAACTGTTCTTTCCTGTAGTAGTCCAGGCCTAGACTGCTTTACTCTCGGCACACAACAGCAGAGCGGAGCTTGCTTGCTGTGTGTGTGTGTGTGTGTGTTGCTAACAGCGAGAATAAATACATAGATTCGATTATTTAAAGCGTCAATTCTAGTGGTCTAGTGGCAGAACTTTTGGCTAGCGTGTCAGAGGTCCTGGGTTCTAATTCGCACTCGTATACGTTTTTTTCTTCTCATCAAAACAGATTATGTTTATCAGTTGTTGTATATCAGGCAGGGACACGTTTGTGTATTTTTTGTTTTGTAATTTCACTGGAACTAATAGAGTCTCCACAACGGATTAAAGCGTGTGTCCGAGTGAAGACTGTGCGCAAGCCACAAGAGAACACAGTATCCGCGCCACTGATCGCAGCGGCAACGATCACTTTGATCACTTGATAAAAAAAAATATTTAAAAAACTAGTGGTCGACCGATATGGGTTTTTTGATGGCCGATGCCGATATCTTAGAGAGCAGGGTGGACGATGGCCGATATAAAGCTGATATATATATATATATACACACACACACACACACACACACACACACACACACACACACACACACACACACACACACTTTATATTTATATAAATAAATATTTAATACATTTGATAAATTTAATACACATTTAAAAATCTTTAAAATAAACGTGCTTAGGCCCTATACTTTAGATGGCAACTTCTTGAATCTGCAATCCTATTACAGAATTTTTCACAAATAAAGTAATTGTTTAAAAATATATGAATATGTGAATAAAATGGAAGAAAACACTGTAACAGGGCACTCAGTAATTTGGTAATTAATCAGTAATCACTGATAATCATATTTTTTCAAATAAAGACTTTTTTGACTTTTGACAAGGTAACGCTAATTTTACATACAGCACACAGTGAAAACGACAGGAATATGACACAGTGGGCCACTGGATATAGCACAGCATATTTTAAAATGAAGGATTTAAAGTGTTTCGATAGTCTCCTGTGAAGCTGATCTTCTGTTCGCATTCACTCACTGCGCACAGACCGTCACTCGCAGGAACACGTTTATGCCGGCTACAAATGCACACTTCACAAGATATCACAGCTGGATTCGATTAAATCTGCAAGGTTTGTGAAATTAAATGTTTATTAGATATTCAGAGATTTGTTTAAATTATGTAGATGCGCATTTGCTGAATGTTGACGGTAAATGAGAAAGTATTTTAGGCTGATTGTTTGCCTTTTCGGTTACAAATAATATAAAAGCAAACGTATTACTTTTTCGCATACCATTTACTTTCTTTGACCAGTTCTGTAGCCACAGGTTCTGTCTAACAAAGTATTAGATCTGACTGACAGAGATCGTAAACTAATGAAGACGGAGAATGTGAGTGAGTGCTGTGTGATCAGTCGCTGCCGTTCTCTTCTGGTGCTGGTGTTCTCAGCGCCGCCCGTAAAAATAAAAGTCCCGCTTCCAACACATCGGCCAATCAGAAAAACTTATCGGCCGATGCCGATATTTTAAAAAAGCCAAATTACGCCTATGCTATCACTTCACAAGTCTTCCCTTGTCTTTCAGTCTTAGGCCAACTACCTTTGTTTTAAATAGGTCATTATTCTTTTCTTATGCCTTATTTGAAGGATGGCTTATAGTAATCTAAAATATTTTATATCTTTTGTCATAGTTGGAAAAACTCAGACATTCATAATAATTACAGAAAAAACTTGCCATAGTTTTGTCATTTTGTCCTTTGTGGCAGTAGCCAGTTTTGGTGTAACAAGTTTTACATTTTGCTGCCAATTATTAAATGTAGTCAGCATATTTATAGGCTACAATTTCCAAATATGCCTAAGTGTAACTTGATCCCATCCCATTGAGCTGATCTAATGTGTGTTGGTCTGCCTGACCCCTCTTTGTTTGGAATAATTTTATGTTACTCTGCCTTATTTGGGCATGATGGCCTACAGTAGCCTTAAGTTATCTCATTTTCTAAATACAATTAAATAAACACTTGGTGGTTCTTCAAGATGTTGACTGTAGCCTATTTCTACTGCCCCCCCCCCCCCCCCCCCCCCAATACTGTTAATTCATAGTTAGTTTAATTTCTACAAATGGTGCAAACTCTGCTAGTTTATAGATAAAAGATTCCCATTCCCCTGCCATTCTGTGATCGGCAATCGGCAGATCATGATTTTGGTAATCGGCCCCAAAAATCCTGATCGGAGCATCTCTACAAATCACTACCAATCATACAAATCGACCAAAAAGAGGTCTCAACTGTCTTAATCGATCTTTTCCTCTGCTAGGCTATAAAGTCCAATAACTGGATTTGAATGACTGGATGCTAAAGTCAAATGCCAAATTTTCACCTTCAACATTTTAGTATTGTTAGTTTGCAGTTATTAATATTAAATATTAATTTGTATGGTTTTGTTGCATCGTATTGCATTATGCACAAGGTGTCATGCCGCAGTCTGTCAGTGCTAATTAGTGAGCGCTTTTCTAGCCGTCATTTTTTTTTTTCAGAGGTTGGTTAGCCTGTGCTTTCTGTGGCTTTTCACCCTCAGACAGAAACCTTTTCATTTGATTCGACTCTAGCAAACATCTGCAGCGCTCAATATGCCTGTGACTTTAATTTAATTGCGTGTTTGTTTGTAAGAGAAAGTGCAGTGTGCTGGAGTGGGTGTCATCACTGTCTGGACTTGTTGCAATGTCCTTCCTTATTCAGATAGAAGAACGCTTTGTTCATTCCTCAGTTAAATGAATATTTGTCCATGAAGAGGAAATGAGAAATAGGGCTTAATTGTGTCATGTGTATCGTGTGTGTCGTGTGTGTGTGTGTGTGTGTGTGTTGAACTGCTGTAAGACAAAACCTCTCTGCTTTTAACTTCACAAATTTAATTTAGCTCATCATACCATCTCCCAGGAAATATATATAATCTATCTATCTATCTATCTATCTGATGCAAATTAGGGCACAGTATACAGTAACAGTTCTTTATTTATTTTGATACTTTATTTTGAGAACCTGCAATTTAGTAAGTGAGCCATCTGATCTGATTTAGACCCTTGATTCAGTAAACTCTTGTCAACAATTTCTCCTGATCACGTTGCTTATGAAAATCTTGTCATTAGAAGCACTTTCTGAACAGTGTGAGCTTTTCATGTGGGTGTTTGAACAACCTCTGCTTGCAGTCACCAGTGCATTAAAGAGAGAGAGTTTTGCATAGACCTTCTGACCTCACGCCTTCATCACTCGTTCACAGCGGTATGGTAAACAAACTGAAGTAGGTCAGTTTTCTGACTCTGACAAGTGTGTGTTAGTATAAATGTAGGCCACTTCATACGGCCACACTTGGTGCTTTGCATGAGGAAACAGATGAATATCTGAGCTATAGATAATTGGAAAAACTAAGATTTTCAGAATCAACTAGTAGGCAGCTAATCAACATGTCAGTCTTATAGAAGCTCTGTATAGTGAGACAGGTGATGAATTGAAGTGTAAGATCAAAATCAAATGATTTTTGAGGTTTGACAAAGATGCACGCATGCATGGTAAAAGAAATGCATGTTCTTGTTTTGTACATATCTGCAAGGAAAATAAAAATCATCCCAAAAGTCAATGTGCAGAGACCTATTTTACTTCCATAATCCGACATTCTGTACATCGTATCCATCCACCATACACAGGTCTATTGAACAATAGCCTAATTGCAGATTAAAAATCTTTGTAATCGTGTCTAAATTTTTTTAGTTTTTGGTCATTTTTCAATCTATTTCTCACTGACCTACATGGCAAAAATGTTAACCTAATTTACGTCTTACTATGTAAGATATGTTAATCCTCTTAGTGATTATTAGTGCTGCGTAACTAGTCTGGATTGTTATGTTTAGCACCATTTGATGTGTCACACATACTTATACTGAGATAATAGTTTTTCCTTTAGCGTGGCCATTCAATGTTACATATAATGACAGCTACTTTAGCCTAGTTGTGTGTGTTTCTAAGTAGTTTTCAACAAACAGTCAAACAGTCCAGTGGACTATTTATATAATAAATGTCATACAGGGACATTGAGATTCTGGCTAATACAGAAATCAATCGTATAGCGTCAGTTCTGGCAGGTTACGGTAGTCAAGCTCACATCAGCTGACGCTCAGCTGATCTATGTCTACCTATATGACGCCTATAACAGCATTCCCATTTAAAAGGGGACATATTATGCAAAATTCACTTTTATAAGGTGTTTAACACAGATATGTGTCCACAGTGTGTACACAACCAGCCAATAATAGTGAAAAATCCATAAATTTCTATAAATCAGAAACAGTTTTTCCAAACTAGTGGCCCTGGCCATGACTGGTGGCGATCTGCCCTTTTAGCATATACACCACCCAGAGTGAGCCGCAGCAGTCCGCCATTTCAGTTTCCTCGCTGTAGCAGCTCGAGATATGCAATGTCTGCGAAAAAAAAAAAAACACATGACAAATGTAGTGTTTTTGGATGTACCAACAAACATTAGAGACTAGACTCCTGGCATCTGAGTCACTGAGGACACCGTGGTTGAATTTCATTTATGAAGGAAATGTGCCGAAGAAAGTTGTTGAAGCGTTATAGTGGCTTCATCACCCTGTCTCCTCTCCAACAATAAGCTGGTTTTGCACAAAAGTTTTAGATTAATATGACGGTACATGCTAGTTGATGAGATTAATAACAACTGCATGATTTTATCCACTAGCCATTCATAAACGCCCAGTTGCTAAATGTTGTAACTTCTTCTGAAATCTTTCCATCAGTGTGTAATTCTGGTTCGAACATGTAAGGCTGAACACCGCTACTGATCATTTCTGACATTTTGGATGCGTGAGATTCTCCAGCTTTCTTGCTGTCGGAGTATACGAAGCACGAGCTGTAAAGGCTCTGCTCTCTTCTGGAAAGGGGGCTGGAGCAGCAGCTCATTTGCATTTAAAGGGACACGCACAAAAATTGTGTGTTTTTGCTCACACCCAAATAGGGCCAAATTTGACAAGCTATAATTTAGGCTAGTTCACTGCAATTATGGAGTCGCAAACTTCACATACTTTTGAAAATCCAGCGTTTAGTTGATCCTGTTAAGCGCTCATTGCCACAGTTGTAAACACAACGGCTTTCTTCTTCCACGAGGGGTTTTGACATAACGGCATTTGTTTCCAGGCGTTTCTTTTCTTTCTTTTATTTTTCACCAATAAAGAATGCAACACTCACTTCTCCCCAGACATCCTGCTGAATTCAACCAATCAGATCGCGACTTCGAGACTCCTGAAGTGTTTCCAGAAAAGTGTGCTTTATGCACCAGACGTTCAGCCAACGGTCCGTGGGCGTGATGTCTGAGGCTGAGACTAGGACACACCAACCAGACGGTTTGCCGTCGGGCCGTTTTTGAGCTGCGGTCGGCTTAGTTTTTTCCGCACCATTGGCTCTAGTCGGACGCCATCAGGGCATTTTTGGGCTGATTCAGCATGTTGAATATCATGAAAAATCCAATATCGTGCTTCCCTAATATTGTGCACCACAAAATGTGTATATTATCATCTTATAACTGCTGGTTTCAACACACAATGACGTCAGGTATCATTTCTATAATATGCTAAGACAGAGACTCTTTATTGATTTTTTCTTTTCTTTTCTTTTTTCTTTTTACTTCCGCCCTCCCCACTTTGTGCACAGGAAAACATCATGTGATTTCAGGCTGCCTAAACTTCCTGTCCCTGATCTAATCTCTCTCTCTCACTCTCTTTTTCTAGTTATTAAGTGAAAAGATAAGTGGTGCAGAAGGGACAAAACTCGATGAAGACTTCATGGAAATGGAGCGGGTGAGAACTGCAGAAATGAGCCCCTTCTTCACACGTTACAAGCATATTTACTCTTACAATCTTTAATCTTTACTCTATTTACTCTTACTGCTTTTCCCACCTTTACAGAAAATAGAAGTCACCAACAAGTCTGTTTTTGAACTTATGACTAAAACCACAGAATACCTTCAACCAAACCCAGGTACGATTCAGAAATCAGACTTATTTACAGCAATTTGCACTTGATTGCATTAAGTCATTCACATTACTTCTGAAAGGAGGAGGCTAGGCATGGTTTTTGAGTAAAAAACTCTTGGAACACCACTTACTTTACACCATCAACAAGTGACCAATGCAATAATAACTTGTTTATACTACCATACTATTTTTTAAAAGCAAGTCACATAAAAGTCTAAGCAGATTCACACTACTGTTTAAAAGATTTTTAAACTCATCATTACTCCAGTCTTCAGTGTCACATGATCCTTCAGCAAAATATTTGAATGTGCTGATTTTGTGCTCAAGAAACATTTCTTATTACTTTGTTATAGTACTGACCCCAAACTTTTGAACGGTAATGTGTGTTTTAAAAATAAAAATTTCTTCAAAAATGATTACAATAGAACAGTAAAAATCAGTCATCAAATCCTCTGTAAACAAATAATGTGGCATGATGGCAGCAGACCTTCATTTTAACCAAACTCAGATATTTAGTGTATTTCGATTTAAATGTAATCTACAATGGCGAGTGGTTGAATTGTTAACTTATGTAATCCACCATTCTGACTGATTTGTGGACCTGATTGTCAAGTCAAGTAATTTTTTATTTTATATAGCACTTGCTTTATACAATACAGATGGTTTTAAAGCAGCTTTACAGTGATACACAGGAAAATACTGATCATTGATGCATCATTGTAAAGATCATCAATTATTAAAATAGTTCGTTGCATCTATAAAGAAGTTCTGCAGAAAATAGTGATGTCATGATCTAGTTTATTTCCGTTCTCATCAAATAATGTCAAACAGTGCAGTAAAATCAATAATATTGTTGAATATTGTCACATATTTTCTCACTCAATGAGAACAATTGCAACTCACCTCCCTCTAAAACGTCATCACTGTCCCACAATATTAATTTATATTAAAAAAGTGGTTTACACTGTTTTATCTCGTATTTGGAAATTGTATTGTTTCTGTTTTCTTTTTGCATGCATAATTTTGATTTATTTATTTTGTGAGTAGGCACTAATTCCCTAAATTACTATAACTTGGTTGAATGACTCATGTTTAGAGTGCGGTGCTATGATTTATGGTTTTATCTTGAGTGTATGTCATATATATCTGCACAGCATCAAGAGCCAAACTGGGAATGCTCAACACCGTGTCTAAAATCAGAGGGCAGGTAAAGACGACGGGTTATCCTCAAACCGAAGGCCTATTAGGAGACTGCATGCTGCGATATGGACGGGAACTGGGGGAGGAGTCCACTTTTGGTAATGTCTGCACATACCAACAGTCACGTACACACATGCACAGACATGAACCACAGGCCAACAGTTGCAGAAATCCAGCTGCAATGTGATGGAATGCTAGTCGATCTCTCCCCCCCTCCCCCTCTCTCTCTATCTCTCCTTGAGTCACT
>NW_027508734.1:16142500-16442500 GCF_051911475.1 Siphateles boraxobius
TTCAGACAACTCAGGTACATATAAATTAATTTAAAAGAGAGTGGAGATAAGGCGAAATTAAATATTTACATTTAACATGATCTTTTACTGTTTTGACAAATAAGACAGCAAAAAGGGGAAGAATGTCAACTGGGCCACACTTATCTTGTTTACAGTTTATTTTTGTGTTTGGGTCCAGGAAAGAAATGTAGGCCTCTTTGGAAAGACCTTGAATCGGACCGTTTGTGCGTGAGAAAAATCAATCTTCAGGGATTGACGTTTGGTAAAATCATCACAGAGGATTCTTTTCAGAACACCTGTGGAGGTTGAACAGGGTTGAATTAACTTTTACAGTAGCTACAGAGAATGGAAATGGTTTGATTTATGAACATTTTATGAACTCTGGGAAGGAAATGTTTTCCTGCAAAAAGTATTTATTGAATTGGCTACACAAGCAGTGATAAGGATTGGAATCAGTCTTTTGGTCTCAGATAGGTGAAATGGCTTTAGTTTTATACTCTTACTGCAAATCCAGTGGACTAAAAAAAGAAATGAGGTGTATGATTTGGTGATTATGGTGTATGGAGATTATTGGGATAAAAGAAGATAAGAAAACATAAGAGAAATAATTCATACACACAAAGGCATTTGTAACAAAATGCACAAGCACTCCAAATTCTGCAAGATAATTCATTTTGTTCTTAACCACTTCAGACGTGAAGGCACACACACACTTTTCCAGAGAGAAGTTCCAGTCCTATTCCAAACTGTCTGACAAATGTCTGGGTCTGGCGGGTTTTGGAGGGAGTTTTGTCTGCACTAAATATAAACCAGCGTCAGGGTGTGGGCATGGAAAAACATAACATGCTGACGTTGGGGCAGCGTGGTGTGACGTCGACAAGCAGCCTCAGTGTGGTCACAAAAGCTTATTTTTGTAAATAAATGTATGAAGGTTTCATTATAGTTATGGGTACTGATATGTGCATGCAAATAAGTGTGAGTGTATGTTTGTGTCTTTAAGTGTTTGAAGTATATGATCCTTGAAAGACTCTATTGTCTGACCGCAGTGTAGCACCCTTAGTTCTATGTCATTAAACATTCTAGCAATTACTTTTCTCTGGCACCAAGGCCTGTTATTCCAAGGCCTCACGAGGAGCTGTACAGTAGCGTATCACCCTTTGTAGGACTTTGTGGTTGACCAGAGCGAGTCCTTGTGGAGCTCCACATTGCTCGCTGTGGTAAATGTCTGTGAAAGTACCTGTTACATCATTGGCTATTGCCAGATTGCACAACTAAAGCAATGTCTGCGATATTGCAAACAGATGCAGACATACAGTATATAGACTACATTGCCAAAAGTATGTGGACACCCACTTCTAATTAACAGGTTTAGCTGTTCTAATTCCAGTGAAGATAAATCTTAATGTTAAACATTACTGTGACTTTCTAGAAAATTGTGTGCTTCCAAAGTGTTTGCAATGGTTTGGTAAAGGCATTTTTCTGCTCCAGCATGATGATGCCCCAGGGCACAAAGCAAAGTCCACAGAGAAACTGATTACTGAGTCTGGTGTTTAATAACTTGTCTGGCCTGCACAACGCCCAGACCTGACCTCCACTGAACACCTTTGGGATGATTTGGACACCCTTGTGTCTGAATGGGAACAAACCCTGCTTCCATGTTCCAGCATCTAGTGGAAAGCCTTCCCAGAAGTCTGTAAGATGTTATAGCTGCAAAGAGAGATACAGATGGTTTTGATATTAAATATACAAGGGCATGTTGATGTCCACTTCCTTTTATATTAAAGGATATGTATTGTACACTACCATTCCAAACGTCTTGGGGTCAGTAAGATTTTTTTAACATTTTTTGAAAGAAGTCTCTTATGCTGCATTTATTTGATCAAAAAGTACAGTGGTATTATGGAATATTATTACTATTTAAAATAACTTTTTTTCTATTTTAATATGTTTTAAAATGCAATTTATTCCTGTGATGGCAAAGCTGATTTTCAGCATCATTACTTAAGGTCTTCAGTGTCACATGACCCTTCAATAATTATTCTAATATGCTGATTTCGTGGTTAAAAAACATTTATTATTATCAATGTTGCTTAATATTTTTGTGGAAACCATGATACATGTTTTTCAGATATATCATTCTATTCTTTGATTATTAGAAAGTTCAAAAGAACGGCATTTATTTGACATATTTTTTGTATTTACTGTCACTTTTGATCAATTCAGCATCCTTGCTAAATAAAAGTATTCATTTCTTTAAAAAAAATAATATCTCACTGACTCCAACTTTTGAACTGTAGTGTATATAATAATGTGCTGCCTCCTTGTCATTAAATTATTATTTTGTTTATTTTTCTTTCTCAGGAGCCTATCTGAATATCTCCTCTACTCACTCATCCGGTGATGTATTTCCTGTGGGAGAAACTTCAGTTTACTACATAGCCACTGACCCTTCCAGCAACAATCGAACTTGTGAGCTCATCATTAGTGTACAAGGTATGTACAGTAGGGATTTTACATAAACGTTCTCATTGTTGACTAAGAAGTTCATTCCTCAAAGCATGCTACAGTCTATTATTCTAGTTTGTTTTCAATGCCAAGAGTTTTTCTTAAAAAAGAAAGTGTACTCTGCTATAATCTGTCTTTGGATCTGTCTAGCCAGTTAAGCTAAATGCTGTGAATTTTTCCACATTACACTGTTCTTTATTTAAATAAACTAGTTAATTCACTGGCACTGAAGGACGTTTCTAACCTCAGGTTCAACCTGTGAGAAGCCATTCGTGCCAGTGAATGCAGATTTCTCATGTGCCAAGACGGAGGAAGGGATGAACTGCACTCTGATATGCAGACAGGGTTACAGTCTTGCCCAGGATGCTGTGCGCAGCTACTTTTGCGCCAATAATGGAATCTGGGAGCCGCCCCGCTCACCAGACAGACCTGATTGCTCCCGTGAGGATTGCTTCACTGTTACTCAACATTTGTCTTTCATTTTTGCTCTACTGTTCATAATTTCCTCTTTCCACACACATTATCATACACTTACTATCTTACACAGTGCACAAACAAATCTCTTGATTTCTATGCTTTTTTTTGTTTATTGTAAGCATTTTGCTCTATGTATCTCCTGTGTACAGTGAACAGAATTGCAAACAATGGGTTTAAGCCCTTTGAGATGCTGTTTAAAGCATCCCGCTGTGATGATATTGACTTGCTAAAGTCCTTCACGGGAGAGTTTTCAACTGTTCTTCAAGATATGGTGAGATCTGACGCATAGACATGCACATATACTTTAGCCACATAACATTTTATCTTGTTTACCCTCATTGTTTTTTTTTATAACAATAATCATAATCCCACAGGTCCCTACCATCTGCGGTGGAGATGAGGTCTCCTGCAAACTGAAAATGGATTTACCTGGACAGTGCTTAGAGTATAACTACGACTATCCAAATGGATTTGCTATTGGTAAATAATGGCATGCTAATGTCAAATGATTTGATTCTTTTCGCCAGGCAATGTTTTTATTGTTAACTAAAACTATTCAAAATTTGAATAATATTATATTATTAATTATTTATATATGATATAAAATATAATATTAGATGAAAAACTTTAAACTTAAAAACTTAAATGAAAATTAGAATTGTAGATTTGGAAACTACATAAAATAAGTTTAAGTTGAAGAGTACTAAATAAATGTCTAAAACAAAAGCTAAATAAAAAATGTACACAAAAAAAGCTAAGAAAATTGAATAAAGCATATAACAAAATGACTACAATTAAAACTGGAATGAAAATGTAAAAATAAAAAACCTAAATCAAAATATTTATAAACACTAATAATAGTATATACATAATACTAAAATAAAACTGTCACCAAGTCGAATGAAGCAAGTTTTGATTAATTGTTAAAGTGCTTCTTTATCCTCAAAAAGCACCTCAACGGGCAATTTCTACTACCTGATGATAAATTAATCCACTGGGGTGCCAAAGAATTGAGCCTGCAAGCCTTGAAAGCTGAAATGGTCACAGTATTGTTTTGGTAATTTCTCAAAAGCTGTTCATCTAAAGTGAGTTTATGATTATAACTACAAAATTTTTCTGCTCGATCAAACTAAATTTCTTTTCATATTTGGGGATTGTCTGTAATGGTCACATGTTGGCAAGAAATTATTTTAATATCTCTGATCCATGGAGCTATGTATGAGTGTTTACATGCACAATCGTATTCTGATTATGCACTGATTAGCAAAAAATATGTAGAATGGTTTAGTGAAACTCGTTTTTTTGGATGATTTTGATGAAGCTCAGATGAATTAAACTGTTATCAGCATTTTGTTCCACATAATGTATAAACACTCATAGATTTTCATTTTTGCTTTTTTTTTTAATTTTTTAATTTAAACTAAATTTTTCATTTCATTTTTTCATTTAAACTCTTTCTTCCATTTTTTGATTATCTTGTTATAGATTAAATAAAAAATATTTTTTTCTTCTCCTCAGGTCCTGGAGGATGGGGCAGTAATTGGGGCTCTCAGAATGGTCAGGACTATGCATATTTTGACACTGGTTTTGCTCCAGAGCACCACTTACAGCAAGATGGCTCATCACAGCATGGCTATCACATGAGGACCAAACGGCATCGGAAAACCACTGGCCCTACCAGAGAGCAGAAGATACAAATCCATTTCAACATCACAGGTAGAGAAATACCAACTTTTGGGCTAGTTAGGCCCTGTGTTGTTATTGCAGCCGTTGATAATTAGGCTGCGTTTACACTGGCACAAAAAAATCTGAATTTTTTTACTCGCATCTGACACAGATCAGAATTTGTTGCACACGTGTAAACACATAAATCCACACGAGATCTGTTTTTTTTTCTCATGAGTTCTGAGCCACTTCCAAATGTGGTTTTAAATCAGATACATATCCAATATCTGAACATCTGACCTATGTCTAAACACGACACTGGGCGCCACGTTTGCCCACAAAGATAATGTCGCACTAAAACTCACAGCGGTTTTTTGAGGTGGAAACTTTACACAGTTGTTATCGAAATTATTCGAACCCCATTGCAAATCAGGTTTATTGGCAAAATGTACAGACTTTCAGCTGTTTGAAATGAACAAATCAAACAAAAGTAATTGAAATTAACTTAACAGAGAAAATAATTTAAGTGGTTTCCTCAAATTCAACTGAAAATGCAACTTTTAATGACTTCTGCAGTCTCAAAATTATGCAACCCCTTCATGGCAACCATCTTTAGTACTTAGTACAACACCCTTTTGCTGTTTTGACCTGCCATAGAGATTTTCTATGGCGTTCAAGTCAGGTGACTGTGTCGGCCACTGTAGAATCTTCCAGGACTCATTTTGCAACCAAGCCTTGATGGAATTTGAGGTATACTTAAGGATCTGCAGGTTTCCAGTGCCAGAGGATGCAAAGCATCCCCAGAGCATCACAGAGCCACCGCCGTGCTTAACTGTAGGCAGAGTGTTGTTTTCAGCACATGCTTCATCGTTCTTTAATTATTGTAAAAGTACTAGTACTTCAAAGATAAAGTAAAATTACCAGTCTAAAAATCTACTCAAGTAAAAGTAAAAAGTAGCTAATTTAAAATTTAGTTACTTATTAAGTCACTGAGTTACTTTTTTAACAGCGGGGGTGAGGTTGGGGAGTCTCCTGTGAAGGGCTGTGACGGTATGAGATTTTCACAGTATGGTAACGTCTCAGAAAATATCACGGTTTACTGTATTAATGTTTTTTTAATTAAATAAATAAACGGTATTATTAAATTATGGTTATTACTATTATCATCAGTTAAAATGAAAACAGGTTTTAATTTGGTTGAACAAATGCTTTTATTATAACAAACTTGAAACCATTTGTTTGTTTTGTTTTTAATATTTAAATAAAACATATCTAATCAATTATATTCAATAATTGATAATGAATTAGATTAACAACTTATTTTTAACATTAATAATTTATTAAAATGTTTAATAATAATAATAGAGTCCTATGAAATGTATTTTATTCAGAAAATTAATGTTTATTTATATGATTTAATAAAAATATATCAAAAACAGTGGTTATCAAATGAAAATTTAAACTTTTATCCTTTTATCTTTGATTTCAGATTTACTAAATTAAACCATGGAAAAAAAAATCCTTAAATAATGTTTAAATAAATTGTATTATTATTTTGAGAAATACTATAGTAGGCCTACAATAGTAATATATTTTTGTAATAATTTCTCCTAGTTAAACCGAACTTTTATTTTGACGAGTTGTAGTGAATACTTGTTTCAGACTGTATTTGACAATGGTTTTTCCTCAAATAAAATAATGAAAATGCTCATTAGGCGTTCCCTCAGAGCAGCTCTGGAAATGTTCATGTAATCATGTCCTCCTATTGTTTGTGAGAAGCTGAAAACAGCATAAGCGCCACGGGTACTTAAGTATGTAGTAGACGAAGCGGCGCAGCTCATTCATACAGAGACACGCATAAACAAGCAGATTATATATTTACATAGCAGTCTTTTTTGTGCTTTTAATATTCACAGACCATGTTGGATTTATTGCACAGATCTACTTTCGTTTTAATCATCCATACATCAGTTTGCGTGTTTTACGTGACATCTGCGTTATGTAATTTCCATTTAATGACTGGATTCCGGGATTCCTTCTGCATACCGGAAATCATTCGGCCTTAAAGTAGCTTAAGATTTATTTCAAATTGCAGACCCCTCACTCATGACTGTACACTTTACTCCACAGTGAATTTGCCTTCTCTGTCAAATCGCCGGCTTACTCACCTTTATATCTTTATATATAAGGGCATTATAGGCAGGCTTCCATGTTACATATCTGAATTTCTTTCTTTTACACAGAGTACCTATGGTTTACGGTCCCAGAAAACTATTTCATTGAATGTACCTCAAGCCTGGACAGAGTTGTTCAAAAAGGCTTTCATTTTTTTTTGCACCTTCTGCTTGGAATGACCTACAGAAAACACTTAAACTACAGTGTCTAATTTCCTTAAATAATTTTAAAGGTTATGTTAAAACTATGGAACATGAGTCCATCCACACATGCAAATGTTTTAATTAATGGCACTTTTATTTAAATTGAAATGTACTTGAGTTGTCTTTGCCTCTTTTGTGTTTGTTCTGTGATTGTGTGATCTAATTTGTTCTGCTATCTTGGCCAGGTCTCTCTTGAAAAAGAGATTCTATATCTCAATCAGACAAACCTGGTTAAATAAAGGTTAAATAAAAAAATGTAAAAAATTGGTGACCCCGTACAGCGCGTGTTGAAAACAAAAACGCCCATTGCCATAACAACATCAGCTCTGCGTGTCCTGAGGCTTCCTACACCGTAAACTAAACACAGTAACGCACAATGATGTCGATTTTACCATATCAATCAGAGTGCGAGTCCGATGATGAAACATTGGAAGAACTATTCATTCAACCCGAACCTTCATCACAAGGACGACTCGAGCAGGACGTTTCTCAGTGATAAACTACTCAGTTTGAGGTACATTATGAGATGTTGCAACTGTAATTCTTCACCATCAGCATCAACAAGTGCAAGTCCATCAACAAACCGATTATTTTACTTATACTTATTTCTTTACAGAGTATTTTTCAAATTTTTTGTGGTGAACATGTGGAAACTGTAACAATTACAGTGCATACATTAGCCGAGCTCTAGCGTGAATGACTGATATAACATAAACGTTGGTAAAACAAACCTTGCTCCATGCTTAATCTTTCCTCAAAGTAGTTAGAACGACAGACAATCTGCATTAATAGAGACAGTTTTAGGTAATAGTGGTCCACAACTGATTAGCAGAAGTATTTCAGTAAGACTGTAATAATGTGAATTAACCAGTTATCAGGAGACATACACAATATAATACTCAAAACTAAGAATTTTGAACACCATCTTTCAATAGCAAGCGGTTTGCGAATCCTGCATTGAACTCCGAGATTTGAAAAGCAGTCGTCAGTAAAATGAAGGGAACACAGCAAAAGTTTAGGATTATACTGCTGTTGTATCATGGTAAAGATGAATTTTAACCACTGATTCTTCTCATGCTCGTCCTTGGGCAGTGAAAAAAATGGCTTTACTTTCACATTGTAGAGCACAGCGTTTTCTCGACATGATGCTGTCCAGTATCCACAAGAATCAGCTGAAGCAGTGGTCTTCACTATTTTTTTCATGAGAGCCGCACTGATAGGACAAAGTCAGTAGGAGAGCCATTTTTACAGGAAAGTATAAAAAGTTGCATCCAGTCATAAAAACCATGTCTGTTTATTAATATGTCACCCCTGAACATTCAACATGCAATGCAATAAAAAAATTTTTTTTAATGATTTACCAGTCAAATTTGTAACTGAGACAAGATGATTTCCCTTAATGACAAAAAAGCAGGATTTCCAGAATAGATTCATCCCAGAATGACATTAAGTTATTTTTTTCTACATTAGCCCCTCATGTATCTCATCATGCAAGAGCACATGCGGCGTTAAGAGCTGGAAATACCGCCATAACTGGCAACTCCGCAGGGACTGGATATGTTCACATGCACAACTTTTGTTTCAATCGGTCTGAATTCATTGTGATTGATTAATCTGAATGTATTGTAGTTTACATGAATGCTTAACATCGTGATATGAGGCATGATCGGGGTGATGTGCACGTTTATAAGTCAAAAGATTCAAATTGGGAATAGGTTTTTTGACATTCGCACACTGCACAAACATACAAAGTTTCCCGCTGTTGTCGCGTAATAACCATTTTCCTACATTGGTTCTTTATTTGTTTTAAACAGCAGACTTAATATCAAATTCTGGTCATAATTTGGAGACTGTGATGAACCGTTATGCCGTTCTGTTTGTATTGATCACGCAGTAAAAATGCCCAAAATCAGTCGTCTGTGGATGAGAATCTGAAACAAGGACTGGTGAGCCGTTGTCCTGCTTCACTTCACAAATACTGAGTGAAAGGAGAATTATAGAACGACGTGACACTCGTTTATACGACACTTTATTCATCAGAAGAACAGCGCGTTCAGCGCGACGGACGGCGTCCTTTCAGTTTCGGTTTTCAATCGATCAAGTGAACATGTTCTCTCGATAAACCACCCCTTTCAATCCGATCAAAATTATTTGAAAATAGAGCTGACACTTTGAGGTTATGTTATAGTCCTACTTCTTTTTAAATGTTTTTATAAAATATCTGTAGTGATTGCTTGATCATATCACTGTATTATTTACCGCCATGCGAGCCACAAATGAAAGCTTGGCGAGCCACATAATGAGTAACACTGAGCTGAAGTGTTTGAGGGGGTTCAAGTTTTCCCTGGTGTCTGTGCACGCAAGTGGGCAGGCAATATGCTTTTGTTTCGTCTTGATGTCATAACTAAACGGCTTATGATTCTTTTGAAAAACTATTAATTTCATTGACTCAGAGTCAACTAACTTTTGAAAGACAATAACTTTATATACAGTGAACTTTCAGATTTAAAACTTTGCTGGATGTTTTCATTCACTTAGAGCTATGTTACACATACACACTACATGAAAGGTAATTTTCAAAAATTCATAATAGGGGCACTTTAAGTTATAAAAGGGACATACCTTTATCTGCACGGAGGGATGATATTCTATGTTTACTCCTTTTGCAGCCACTTCACGTCCACATTTTTCTGCAAATTGAATATCTATCATTGAGGACAACCACGCGTTTTTTCTACATCCAAAGTATTCCCATACTGGCCATGGTTCATAAGAATTCAACAGCGTTTCACTTTCAGCTGGGTCTGCATCCCCTTTTTTGCACGGTTGATCTCCCGCCCTTCAATCAATGCAGTAGTTTCCGGAGCGTGATTTCTTCCCCCTTGTATTTTTTTCAGTTTTCAGTTTTGTTTCATCACTCCACAGAACAGAATTGCAAAACTTCTGTGGCTTATTTACATGATTTTGAGCACTTTTCTTGTTTATTTTCGGACCATTCTTTTGACTTAGTCATATTTCTAACATGCAGTCAAACGTGACACTCAACAAACCTAGCAAGTTCAGATTTTTAATCTGTTCTAGCTCAAGCGCACCTGGTGCAACTAATGAAGCCCTTAGTTGAAGATTAGTTGCATCAGATGTTTGCAGATTTTTGCTGTTGTGAGGGATTTTATTCAGGGGGTTGAATAATTTTGAGACTGCAGAAGTAATTAAAAACTGCATTTTCATTTGAAACCACTTGAAACATTTGTTGTTTTGGGCTATTTCATTTACTTGTTTGTGTTCATTGCAAACAGCTGAAAGTCTGTACATTTTGCCAATAAACCTGATTTTTAATGGGAGTGGTATAATTTCGATTACAACTGTAAATAGGTAAGTAATTGTGCACACATAGAAACATCCAGGAGCATAGAAACTGGTTTTCAACCTCTGCCCATTGAATTTTACATGGAACACAACTTCGCTTCTGAAAGCTACATTGTTTCTCAGCAACAGTGATAACTTTGCTTTTTTGTAAGTAAACACGCATGCTTCACTATTAGAGACACTATACAGACGCATGCAAGTAATAACACTATCTCTTTCTCTCTCTCTCTCTCTCTCTCTCTCTCTCTCTCTCTCTCTCTCTCTCTCTCTCTCTCTCTCTCATTAATTCATTTGAATTCATTCAAATAGATGTAATCTTACTCACTTCAGAATTCTACATCTAACAAGCCATAGATAAAATAACAACTGAAAATTACCATTATTTTCCGGTCTATATCCGTTCAGTCAGATTTTGCGCTGCTATCAGCCATGACAGCTTTTAACTTTTCCATGTTGGCAAATAATCATGGTTCCACCCGATGTGAATTATATAAATAATTTTAGTACGACCATTCAAAACCCAAGGGGCAAAACCATATGGTCAAAAGATCAGATCTTTGCATTAGGACTTAGGAGTGTAAACGGAGCCTTAGTTTTACACCTAAATCCAGTTGCAACTTCTCCCAACACCATTCCTTTTTCCCAGCAAGCATCCCACTGCCCTTGTTGAGGAACGACTCTGCGGAAATGGTCAATCAAAAACGTTTACTGAGGGCACTTGAGCAACTGACCAATCGGCTTAAGCGGACACTGAGCAAGCAACCATTCTCTACCTTCCATGTGTCGTCAGAGATGATCGTAGCGGACCCCAAATCATTGGAAAGTAAAAAGGCTACACTGTACTGCCGGCCAGGGTCTGTTCTCAAAGGCAGGGTGTGTGGTGAGTTTGAAAATGAAATACACATTCAACAGGCCACATCTGATATAGATTCAGTAGTGAAAAATATGACAAGCATTTAAAGCGTTTTTGGGTTTGGGTGAAGATCTGTGAACGTCTGGAAAACATTTGTGGCAAACTGTTGCATTTTTTCTAAATTTGCCACAAATTAACTGCAGTTCTAACCAAAACATTTTTTTGATCTCCCTGTTTGTTTTGACCCATAGTGCAATGCCCAGTAGGGACGTATTTCTCCCTGGAGTATGCTGAGTGTGAGAGCTGCTGGAGAGGGTCATATCAGGATGAGGAGGGGCAGATGGAGTGTAAGTCATGCTCAGATGGCTTCTCCACTCCTTACCTCCATTCACGCAGCTTGGCAGAGTGCAAAGGTAATCAGTCAGCAGTCTATATCATACAGTCTCATCACTATTGCATTCCAACAAAAGGCTACTTATAAACGGGATCTCTAAGTGTGTCTCCATTTTTGTATTTGTGCATACCTGCATGTGTGTGCATGTTTCCAGCGCAGTGCCAGCCTGGCAGCTCGTCATTTACTGGGTTGGAGACGTGTGAGTCCTGTCCTTTAGGGGAATTCCAGCCAGGTTTCGGCTCTCAGGTCTGTCTGTCCTGCCCTCCTACCACGACCACTGTCAATAGAGGGGCTCTGGATGTCAATGAGTGTGGTGGTGAGATGTAACAATTGAATAAATAGCTATGAATTACTTTCATATACAAGACTAAAAAAATACTTATTTAGGGGAATAGTTCCATTTGCCTTCTGAATACATGGTTTCTCTTTCTCTCTGTCTTCCCAGTACCATGTTCCGCGGGTCATTTCTCTCGTACGGGTCTGGTTCCATGTTACCCATGTCCCAGAGATTATTACCAGCCTGAGGAGGGTCGTTCCTATTGCCTCTCCTGCCCCTTTTACGGTACTACCACGATAACAGGAGCCAAAGCCATCCAACAGTGCTCCAGTATGTATCTTTTCCTTAGTTCTTTTCCTTATTTCCCTACTCTAATGTTTGTGGTCGGTGATTGACGTGTGTGGTCACTAAGTCTGCATTTATTTGATCAAAGCAGTGCTTGAAGTGGGTACTGTAGCGTACCCTCACTTTTTCTTGCGTACCGGCACTTCTCACATGTTGCCGGTACTTTGACCACCCCGCCCCTGAAACACGATTTAAACCGAGGTGGAACAAAAAGATTAGTATAAGTAGACTTGTTTGTTTAGAGGAATTTTTTTTTTATCATAAAAAATGAGACGCTTCACCTTTAATGTGTTATAAGGTGTTGGTTGTGTAAGACAATGGTGTGCAGAGGGTTTCTTCCTTCATCCAGTGGAATATATGGCTCATTTTCAGGCTTTGGGTAGGTGTGTGAACGATTTGCAATGAGAATCCAATGCACATAATGGAATCTGATTCTCTGTACACGCAGGGAAAAAGTGCATCAATGTGGAAAAGATGAGGATGATGAATGCCTTTGGAAAATGTTTTCCAGTTTTGACAGCAGAAATTCTCCTCTTTCACATCTTTTTTTTTTATGTCTTCGTTGTGCTTATTCTGTCTGTTTCATTTTCTCATTTCTGTCTCCTTGTACTTTTTCCCTCTTTTCTCTTGGTCTGACTAAGGCTTTGGCTCTAGTTTCCTGCCTAAAGAGGAAAGTGCAACTACAGTGCCAGAAGTGGTCCTGAGAAAGGATTATCAAGCCAGTAGCCAGGTGAGTGGTCTTCTCACTTTCACCGGTTGGTACCTGAATCTGGAAATCTTCGGAACTTTGAAATTTGTTCCTGCTGTGTTTGGATCACATATAGTAAGCCTAAAATATATTTGGACACTTAATTCACACCAATAAATGTATGAATGCCATTGATACAAATTCAAAATAACAAGTGTTTTATTTTAAAGAAAGATAGCACAGACAAAACATCAAACAAAATCACTGACTAATTTTTGAGAGGAACTGCCATCATACAGCCATTAAATAGTTAATACTGTGTTAAAATAGTTAGTGCTGAAGAAAGTTTTGCATCATCTGTTTGAAGATGCAAGTTAGTTTGTATTTTATTTTTTAATGCAGTGACATTCAGATATGTATTCAGTGGATAGTGTTTATACATTTTTGTTGATGTCACAGCACCCTCTGGGGGCTGGAGTAAAATATATGGAAGTAAAATAATGTCAAATGTTTTTGAAATAAAAAGCCTGTTGAATTGCACTACTTGAAAAAAAATAGGCATTGCATTAACCATGCTTGCATTTTAATGCATTGTATTTTTAGGGCTTGCATTTTTATGGGCTGAAATTCAACATGGTTGAATATTTAAGCTGTGAATATTTCAATTAAAAACATTTCAAACACATTTTCATTATTAAAAATTCAATAATCCATATTGACCCTTCATATTTCACTTCCAAAATATTCTAACTGTTTGAAAATACAACCTAAAATATTCAACAGGCAATTTTCGGTCCATTTTATTTCGCTTTGCAAATTCGCTTCTACAAAGTCAGTGGTTCAAATTCGACCGTAAATTCAACATTGACGTCCAGGAATTGCAGGAAAAGTAGAAGATTGCAGAGCATACTCTCCATCTGCTGTTAGTCGACCTCGCCAGCAGGGGGTGTAAGCGCTTGTTGTTTACGGAGACCAGCAAAATTAGAGCAAGTCATTCATTCATAAAACTCATTTACAGCAATGTAAGTTTATATGTGATTATTATGATGGCTGTTTTTGTTAAATTCGGTGCCTTCACGGTTACTTTTCCTGTGTAGCCTACATGCATATTTCTCTACCGTGAACGAGATCATAATGTTATTCCCCGATGCGGATAATATACAGATCCAATGTTACATTTTTGAGGTTGACATATATTTCTCTTGGTTGTTTAGTTGCCTTAACTTTACATTGTGGCGATGTGCTGCATGCAGGCTATTAGGGTTTCCCTCAATACTTCAGGATTCCCCTGCTGGACCTCTACAACGCTTAACGTAGCTTAATGGGCTAGTGATGTAAAAGTCCAAACTCACAGGCAAGCAGAAGGACTCGGAACAACGCGCACAGCTGAGCGCACATCTTTATACCAGTCTATCCCAGTGATAGACTGGTATAAAGATGGCTTGATGTTGGACATTCGCACATTTAGGGACCGTCTCTGAAGTTTATACGACTTTGGTATACACGTTTCTAACTTCAATAGCATTTGAATAGAACGACTTACAGTCATAAAATCAACTGTAAAGTGTTCATGTAGTGTCAGGCATAATGCGTACCTTTGGATTTTTGGATATTTATTCAAATAAATTTAAGTTTGCTATTGAAGTTAGAAACGTACATGCCAATGTTGTATGCAACTTTAGAGACGGTCCCTAAATGTGCGAATGTCCAATGTCAAGCAAATTTTACATTTAGTCATTTAGCAGACGCTTTTATCCAAAGCGATTTACAGTTAAACTAACAATAGGAGGACAACAATATGCAAGTGCTATGATCCCAGTTTAAGCTAATGCAATACACGTAGGCATTTTAGGACTTTAGGACTTTATATATATATATATATATATAGAGAGAGAGAGAGAGAGAGAGAGAGAGAGAGAGAGAGAAAGAGAGAGAGAGAGAGAGAGAGAGAGAGAGAGAGAGAGAGGGGGGGGGGGAGGAGGAATAGAATAAAATAGAATAGAAAGTGTTAGTATTAATTGATCAAGTGTTGATTTTATGCCAGTATATCACAAAACGCTCAGCATGAAACTTTGCGCGTAAAGTTTACAATCTGAGTCCATCTTCTTGCCTGTAGCCTATAAAGTAGCCTACAGCCTACATCCCCAATAAGGTGCAAGATTGGTCTTTCATATCACTGTATGTGTTAAGCGTTTTGTCCCAACGGAAAAAGAATCATTGAGTATGAGGTATTGAGGGAAACCGATTATAATCCTGTTCATGGTAGAGAAAGCTGATGACATGTAGAATACACAGGGAAAGTAACAATGAAGTTATTGAATGAAACATAAACACAGCTTTTGTGTGTTTATCATCTTTTCCGCATATACTGTCACAGATAATCATTTCCATTTTATGAATGAATGTCTTCGTCAACAACAAGCGCTTGCACCCCCTGCTGATGAGATCGACTAACAGCAGATGGAGAGTATGCAGTTCCTGGACATCAATGTTGAATTTACTGTCGAATTTAAACCACTGCATTTGTGGAAGCGAATTTGCAAAGCGAAATAAAATGGACCGAAAATTGCCTGTTGAATATTTTAGGTTGTAATTTTAAACAGTTTGAATATTTTGGAAATGAAATATGAAGGGTGAATATGGATTTTTGAATTTTTAATAATGAAAATGTGTTTGAAATGTTTTTAATTGAAATATTCACAGCTTAAATATTCAACCATGTTGAATTTCAGCACATTAAAAATGCAAGCCCTAAAAATACAATGCATTAAAATGCAAGCATGGTTAATGCAATGCCTATTTTTTGTCAAGTAGTGCAATTCAACAGGCTTTTTATTTCAAAAACATTTGACATTATTTTACTTCCATAAAAATAGCTGAAAATTTAGTTCTACTCTCTCCAGCAGATGTTCCATGAATGTCTCCTGAATCCGTGTCAAAACCAAGGCACTTGTGAGGAAGTCGGGGTCGGATATGTATGCACCTGTCTTCCGGGATTCACAGGTTTGGCATGTTCTATAACCATAACTCACAAGTAAAAAACAGATGTTAAGTTCAGTTGGCTTAAGGAAAACAACTTTTATTGTTTCCTAAAATACTGTTTTCTCAAATTATCTGTTGTGCTATCTACAGCAGTGTGTGTATTTAAGACAACTCAGCTGAGACTACAATCTTTTTTTTAAATAATTCAGCTGGTCTGGTATTACGCTATATAATTTTGATAGATTTACCTCAGCCTTTCTGGTGGATTTAATCACTGCCAATCACTGCCTACTTTTTTCATATTTTCCTCATTCATTGCCTTATAGGAGCCAAGTGTGAAAGCGACATTGATGAATGTGATTCTGCTCCTTGTCAAAATGACGGCTTGTGCAGAGATGGCATGGGAGATTTCCAATGTCAGTGTCAGCCTGGGTTTGTAGGTATGAGAAAGTCCACTCACATAATCTGACAGCTCAGCTTCACACTGGGGAATGCCAATAGAACTGCAAAAAACAAGTTCTACAAGTGAAATGTTTGAGGCAATTAAAACCCAAACCCAAAATTCCTCTCTGTTAAAGGTCCTGAAAGTTTCCTTTAGTCTCACTATTGTGATGGATTTAGCTGTCTCTGGATCTTTTTAGTCTGGCAGTGAAACTACACAAGCTCTCATTCTCAGAACCTTACTGCACTTTTCCATTCAGGCCATTGTCTCTCCTCTTAAAGACGTGGCCATGATTAAGCCTGTGGCTGCCCTAGATATGGAGAATTTGACTTGAAGTATTTTTGTTCTTTTCCAAATCTATGTATGTGTCTCGGGTGTTTGTCCAAGGTGGCAAAAGAGACACATCTTTACAAAAAAATAAAATGGGAGGGAAAAGTACAAGGATGAATCAAAACAAATATTATGAAATATGAGCTCAAACATAGTGTGTAAGAAAAGTAACACAATGCAACATTAGCCAAGTTTCCATCCATCTCATCTAGAAAGTGGGGGGAGGGGGATTTTTTGCTGTCTCAAGCCTGTTTGCGTCCAATTGGCCTTTTACAGATAAAATAGTGTGCGTAATGATGTCATCCTTAAAAAAAAATGTGTCATACAAGTTTTGGTGTATCACAAACAAAATCTGCCCTTGTGCCACTTCAATATACAGGTCCTTCTCAAAAAATTTGCATATTGTGATAAAGTTCATTATTTTCCATAATGAAATGATAAAAATTAAACTTTCATATATTTTAGATTCATTGCACACCAACTGAAATATTTCAGGTCTTTTATTGTTTTAATACTGATGATTTTGGCATACAGCTCATGAAAACCCAAAATTCCTATCTCAAAAATTAGCATATTTCATCCGACCAATAAAAGAAGTGTTTTTAATACAAAAAAAGTCAACCTTCAAATAATTATGTTCAGTTATGCACTCAATACTTGGTCTGGAATCCTTTTGCAGAAATGACTGCTTTAGTGCGGCGTGGCATGGAGGCAATTAGCCTGTGGCACTGCTGAGGTGTTATGGAGGCCCAGGATGTTTCGATAGCGGCCTTAAGCTCATCCAGAGTGTTGGGTCTTGCGTCTCTCAACTTTCTCTTCACAATATCCCACAGATTCTCTATGGGGTTCAGGTCAGGAGAGTTGGCAGGCCAATTGAGCACAGTAATACCATGGTCAGAAAACCATTTACCAGTGGTTTTGGCACTGTGAGCAGGTGCCAGGTCGTGCTGAAAAATGAAATCTTCATCTCCATAAAGCTTTTCAGCAGATGGAAGCATGAAGTGCTCCAAAATCTCCTGATAGCTAGCTGCATTGACCCTGCCCTTGATAAAACACAGTGGACCAACACCAGCAGCTGACATGGCACCCCAGACCATCACTGACTGTGGATACTTTACACTGGACTTCAGGCATTTCGGCATGTCGGCATTTGCGGTTTTGAGTAATGAAACAGGCTGGGAGTTTTTAAAAGCCTCAGGAATCTTTTGCAGGTGTTTAGAGTTAATTAGTTGATTCAGATGATTAGGTTAATAGCTCGTTTAGAGACCCTTTTCATGATATGCTAATTTTTTGAGATAGGAATTTTGGGTTTTCATGAGCTGTATGCCAAAATCATCAGTATTAAAACAATAAAAGACCTGAAATATTTCAGTTGCTGTGCAATGAATCTAAAATATATGAAAGTTTAATTTATTTCATTACATTATGGAAAATAATGAACTTTATCATAATATGCTAATCTTTTGAGAAGGACCTGTATAATTTTGTGTATCGCAAATTATCTACCTTTTGTGTCCTACATGTTCTCAAAAAATGGAGAGAGTACCATGTAATGGAACCATTAAAAATACTGATACAGTGAAAAAGGATTTGAAGTATCAACATTGAATTTATGCACTGAATTCGAATAAACAGAGATTATGTCTGTACTTTGTCACACTTTTATTGTTAATTAGCATTTCTATTAGCCATATCTGTAAACGTTTTGATGCATTAAAAATTCTTGGATGGAAACTTGTAGCTAGTCAAGGCTAGTGACAACAGCTGATAAAGGCATCTCTTTTGTCTCCTTGAGCTCATTGAGTTCTCAAAGTGGCCCAGCATGCCATGCATGTGAGGGTGTAACACCAGAATAAAGGTGAAAAGTGAGAGGAGGACCTGCCACATTAACACAAGATCTGTGATCATGCATGGCAGCATGAATTATAATAGAAATAATAACGTATTGGTTGCTTGTTAATGGTCCCAAGTATCAGGTAAAATGATGTTCCACATGTCTTTGTGTGTGTTTTGTCTCTGGAAGGCTTGCTGTGTGAGGCTGAGGTGAACGAATGCAGCTCTTCTCCATGTCAGAATGAAGGAGTCTGTGTGGATGAAGTGAATTATTTCATATGTAGCTGTCCAGATGGATTCACAGGTCAGCACTTCACCTCTGCCACACCCCTTCACTTGAATATAATTTCAAATATAGTATAATACATTGAGTTGAATGCTCTTAAATTGTAGCACAGTGATCAATGGCTTTTTTGTCATTTACATCTAGGTCCACGTTGTGAGTTGGAAATAAATGAGTGTGCTTCCAGCCCGTGCCAAAACGGAGGTGTTTGTAAAGATTTGGAGGGTGGGTATTTCTGCACATGTCCTCATGGCTTCACTGGCGACAATTGTGAGGTTGACATTGATGAGTGCTACAGCGCACCCTGTCTGAATGGAGGAACATGTGTGGATGCTGTCAATGATTTCAGGTTAGTGAGGAAACCTTTGTGAGAACTGTTCATGCATGTTTTTAATGCAATCAACAAGAGACATATGAAAGATAACTGACTTTGTCTCGCATTTGCGATCAGGTGTGAATGTGTGAATGGATACAGAGGCAGACTGTGCCAGGTGGACGTAGACGACTGTGAACCGAATTTGTGTTTGAATGGTGCAACCTGCATGGACGGAGTGGCTACTTTCACCTGCCGATGCCCTCCTGGGTTCAACGGAACCAGGTGTGAGACAGGTATTGAGGGAAAGAGATGAAAAAGTCATGGAAATCATCATCATCGTTTTACAAAGGCTTGTTAGAGACAGAATAGTGTCACTTGAATTTAGATGCGTTCCCAGAAAAGTTTGGAAAATTCCCAGCAGCACTTAAAATGATCCAATAGACTGTTCATTTTCACATCCTTTTGTACAGAATACATTTTTCATTTATGTTTTCAGATAAAGTTTGATGTACTGTGACAACAAACCATAACTCTCAGAACCAGACTTCCTCCCCAGTCTAAAAAGACTATTTATTAGAATTAAGCTACAGAAACATTTGCTTTGAACTTCTGCATCTATCTGACATCCAACAAATGAATACATTCATCTATAATTTATAATTATATATGTTTGTGTACATTTGTTATATAATAAATGGGTTATGTTAATCCTAATTAACATAAGTTGACCTCAGACACTAAAAAGATATATACTTTAAAAATGAATGTATAATACTGTATATCATCTGTTGTTGTTGTTGTTGTTTTTGTCTAAACAGAACTGCCCTATTCCTTTGATCTGGAGTTTGAAGTTTCTGGTATCCATGGTTATGTGATGATGGATGGTCAGATGCCATCTCTTACACAGATCACATGTACATTCTGGATGAGGTCATCGGACACTGTTAATTATGGAACTCCCATCTCCTACGCTGTAGAGGGAAGTGACAATGCGTTCCTCCTCATCGACTATAATGGGTGAGAGCTGTGTTTTCATTTGCGTACCTCAATTGAATATGCGTATATGCTATGACCTGTTTAACATGTTTAAATTATGTAAGTTGGTCTTACCAACTCCCAAAGAAATATAAAAGCCAAACAAGAGTTTGGTTTTACTCTTGTTTTATCCTCACTCTTTTTCTTGCATTCTCATGTCTGTCTTCCATTGTATTTCTTACTATCTTACTTTCAGGTGGGTGTTGTATGTTAATGGAAAGGAGCGGATCACTGACTGCCCAGCAGTAAATGATGGCCTCTGGCACCACATTGGTGTATCATGGCGCAGCAAGGATGGTGATTGGAGACTCTATATTGATGGGATCCCTTCAGATGGAGGGAAAGGACTATCAGTCGGCACTACCATACCAGGTTGACCTTAATACCCGATGAACATTTTAAACACATAGCCAGTTTATTAAGACACCTTTATTGCTTTATGGTGCTTCAAAGAGAGTGTGCTTCAAGAAGATGAAATGTTTGCTCTATACATCAAACAGGGGGGGGCGCTCTGGTACTTGGACAGGATCAGGACCAGAGGGGGGATGGCTTCAACCCAGTGGAGTCCTTTGTGGGCACTGTTAGCCAACTTAATATATGGAACTATGTTTTAACACCACAGCAGGTAACACTTTATACACATTCCTTACTCTTACTCTTCATGTTAACAGTGTACTGAGTTCAACGAGACTGAAAAAAAAGTGTTTTTCTGAACTGCTCTGAGATCAAAAACTAAGCATATTTCCACTATTCTCAGATCACGTCTCTGGCCAGCAGCTGTCCACGTGATCTGCTGAAAGGGAACGTGTTTGCCTGGCCTGACTTCTTAGGAGGGGTCACGGGCCGAGTAAAGACAAGCAGCAAGAGCATTTTCTGCGCTGGTAAGAATGAAGTACAACTTTTTCTATTATTTGTACACTGGGGAACAAAACTGTTTCTCTGCAGGTCTTTGTTGGGATTTTTTCATACTACTACACAATAACAACTGTACTCACATTTTATCTGATTTTATCAAATGTATCCTGATGTGTAACTACCAAACACATATTAAACTAAATATGAGCCATTGGAACATTTGTTATCCACTGTTTTGGTCTTTTTTAGACTGCCCCCTGGTGGAATCTTCTGTTTCTCAGCTGCGCTCATCCAGTAAAGCTGTGAATCCAGGCTCTAAGGTGCAGTTCTCTTGCAGTCCCGGGTTCTATCTGGTGGGGGAGCCAGTGCAGCAGTGCTTAAACAGAGGCCAGTGGAGCCATGCAGAGCCAATATGTGAACGTGAGTGATGTGAAAATGCACAGATAAACAACAAGACCAGTGTTGGGGAGTAACGGAATACATGTACCAGCGTTACGTATTCAGAATACAAATTATGAGTAACTGTATTCCGTTACAGTTACAATTTAAATAGTTGGTATTTAGAATACAGTTACATTTTTGAAATCAATGGATTACATGACAATACTTCTCTGTTTCACGAGTTTATTCACTCTCTAAATAAATTAAAGCAACTCCATGCATTTCCCAGAAGCCCCAATATGAAAACGAAAAAATGCACGGTTTGCATGATCAGTGAAGTCACAATGGAGTCGGAAGAGGAGCATCAGGAGCTAGAGGTAGATGGAGCCGTAACAACAGATCCAGGGCAAGAATACGTTTCTATCTTGGAAATTCAAACAGCATTTCACATTAAAGAAATAGAAGGGAGGATCTTCCTGGGTCTTCCCTTCCAGATCCAATGCTACCACATCTTCAAATTACTATTAGTATTATTTGAAGTTAACATTATAAAATACGTAGACCTACACCACAAAACTAGTTGAAGATAAATTCTTTAAAATTGGCCAATTCCGTTATAAACGTGACATTTACAGTCAAAACTTGAAATAAAAATTCTGAGAAAATGCATTTAATACCAATATATTGAAACGTCTGTTTATATCCATACTCCCTTAATAAAGGAGTCCAGACATTAGAAAAATATTTGTCTACACATGGGTTTTATATTTAATATGAGGGAAATAAACATACGTGACACAAAACAATATTTAACTTTTAGGTGGCAAAATATTTTTTAGTAATTCTGTGAATTACACTGCGCAAACCAAAGTAATACTACTACCCACCGGATGAAGAAGGGTTGGCTCTCAGTCTCCACAGAACATAAAATATTAATTTTATATTATTTTATTTTTCGTGTTCGCATTTATGAGGAAAAACAATGTTACGGACGTGACAGTTCTCCGTTAAGGACCTGAGCACTCTGAAAGTGGCACTAAAAGATGCTTTAAAACTTTCACAGAGACATCAAACAGAAAGCACAAAAAATGTCTTTAAATTGAATTTCGTTTTGTATTAATTGTATCTTAATTTTAATCAATGTTTCGTCAACCAATTGCCTGGATTTAATAAATAAGAAGTAAATATAGCAGACGATAGATAATCACGAAACGGAGGCGCCGGCGCGTGAACTGGAGCTCGTCTCATAAATGAACCGAAACTCAGCGTATAAGGTAGCCTACTTGCCTCACAGACATGTCTACTTTTAAACAGAACAATTCAAAACGAAAGAAAACAGACTACTGACTGCTCTCTGCTTATGTAATCCCGTATGAAATGTGCATTTCTCTGTGGCACTACTGAAGCTACTGAATATCGCGAGTCAGCATCGTCAACTTCATCTTAGCTGACACTGACAAAGAAAACACTTGTTATTAAGAAACAATTAAAATATCTCCTTGCTATATTTGACATATTCATAATCATTACTTTTGCCGGTTCTTTGTGACAGCTTTTAGATACTTTATTGGCAGCGCCGCCCTTACATGTTACATGAACGCGTCACCACCCCACCCCCACCCCACCAGAATAGGCCTGTTTTGTAAGCCGGATTTGATGGCCGCATTCTTACACTTATAAAAGGCAATTCAATGTGGAAGTAATCCAAGTATTCAGAATACGTTACTCAGATTGAGTAACGTAACGGAATACATTACAAATCACATTTTTGGGGATGTATTCTGTATTCTGTAACGAAATACGTTTTGAAAGTATCCTTCCCAACACTGCAAAAGACACAAAAGCATACACGGACTGTTTAAACTGTGACACATTCAAAACTACAATCACAGCCTTGTTTACAACAATATACTTACACTGTACTGAGATACAATCGTACAACTTATGTTTAAAATTTTTAAATGCAAATAAACACATGCCATAACACAAATAGATGCGTTTGTATGCATACTCACATGTACTGCATATAAACACAATGTAGTATTAACTTTTCTCCTTACCCAGTACCATAACTGTCACTAATCTGCACCAGGGCCTTTCTCTATATATGCAGGTGTGGAATGTGGTCCTCCCCCTGATCTGGAGCATGGCCAGTATCACGGAGAGGATTTCTATGCTGGGAGCTCAGTGCTTTATCAATGTAAACCAGGGTTCTATCTACTCGGAGAGCGTAAGATGCTGTGTACCAATAATGGAAAATGGATTGGCAACCCACCTGCCTGTGTGGGTAAGAAATACACAGCAAATATTTGGAAAAGCGGATAGGTAGTGAATAGACAATAGGTCTTTATCAGAGTTATCAAGCACTACTATGCACAGGTGCACATGGAGCCTGAAATATCATTTTACATACATACAGTCTTTCATTTATCATTTACACTTTGCATTCCTTTGTTCTAATGTTGGTTTGTGCTCATATTACAGATGTGGACGAATGTTCTCTGGGCTCTGAATGTGATGAACATGCTAGTTGCCTGAACACTTATGGCTCTCATATATGCACCTGCATACCTCCTTATAGTGGAGATGGAAGAAACTGCACAGGTAACACAATCTCATTATAAGTTGGATAATTTATATGGCCAAATAAGTTTCCACTGGTAGCATTCTCTTGATGAGTGCACTGCCAGTCCACGCATTTGCATCATTATTATTACATTTGTGCATTTTGGACCTGTCTGCCACTCCGTCACAAATCGGACAACATATTGTTCACAACAAATTTATAAAATCACTAATGTATTTTTCTTAACAAATACGTTTATAAACTGAAGACAATTATTTTTCTTTTTCTTTATTTTCACAAGAGCCTGTAAAATGTAAAGATCCAGGTATTCCGGAATTTGGGCACCGTGAGGGCAGTAATTTCATCATGGGCAGCGAGGTGGTCTTTTCCTGTAAGGAAGGCTATGAGTTGATTGGCTCATCCCGTCTTTCCTGCACAGAGGAAGGAATATGGAAGGAAGATGTCCCATACTGCAAAGGTAGGCCTAGCTTTCAGATTTGTACACTGGTGCAACTGTTTGCCTACATACAATACCGTTCAAAAGTTTGGGTTCAATATGATTTTTTTCAAAGAAATGAATCATTTTATTCTGCAAAGTAGCATATAAATGAAAAAAAAAGTATCACGGTTTACATAAAAATAAATGTTTCTTGAGCACCAAATCATCAGCATATAATATTTTGGAGGATCATGTGACACTGAAGCCAGGAGTAAGGACTGCTAAAAATTCTGCTCTGCCATCACAGGAATGAATTAAATTTAAACATATATTATTAAAATAGTTATTTTAATTTGTAATAATATTTCACAAAATTACTCTCTTTTTTTAAATCAACTAAATGCAGCCTTGGTGAGCAAAAGCTTCTTTTTCAAAAGCAAAACAAAAATCTTTAATAAATTTAAATTTTAAGCAAATAAGAAAACAAAGCACACAACACAATGATTTGAACATCATTAATGTTTTATTCTTCACTAGAATTAGAAGAGGCAAGCTAATGCAAATATTCCATTAATGTACTAATGTAATAGTAGTTAGATAATAGTAACTAATTAGTGCTTGTATTGGGATCCAAATGGTTGGAGCTTCCAATTTATATGTAATGTTTGTGTAATTGTACCACATACAATGCAGATACATTGTTTCTTAATCTTATTGCTGGGTTTGTGGTTGGGAAACTGACCTGATTCTGACATTCTGTGTGTGTATATATAGGTACCTTATCTGATAAGCAATTGTTCAGCTTTGTTCAGTCCATGTTACTGGAACCATTCAGTATTTTTGCATTGTCAGCACACTGAACGTTATTCTGAACCTCAGTCAGCAGCTTTTATGAGGCTTTTATGCCTGGTAAACTCAGATTACAGTATGTCAATCAAAGTTGCATGCATTTTGCTTTGGTGGATTCCCGATACTCACCAGATGCATTGATTCTTTTTCTTGACATAATGGAATGTAATGCAATGATGAAGACAATTTCTGTCTGAAGTCTGAAGTGCATTTAAAACACTGACATAATCTGCTTCTCATGACCTCCTCCCATAGCCCTTTCCTGTGCTCATCCCACTCTCCCAGAATATGGAATC
Organism: Siphateles boraxobius; assembly: GCF_051911475.1. Taxonomy (NCBI): domain Eukaryota; kingdom Metazoa; phylum Chordata; class Actinopteri; order Cypriniformes; family Leuciscidae; genus Siphateles; species Siphateles boraxobius. The sequence continues at coordinate 16,168,056 of NW_027508734.1, forward strand.
CTAAAAGGGGCAAACTTCACATACGGAAGCAAGGTGACTTTCAGGTATCACTGTCAGTGTTAGATGTAGAGTCAGTTTCTAGAGGTATTGTATAGCCACTTTTAAGAGACCTGTTTAAATATGAAAAATCTGTTTTTATTTAATAACATAATGGGAAAGGATGATATTTTTGTGTGTAGCTAATCTTTGTATTTTTTTGCTCTGCTGCAGTTGTGAGAAGGGCTATGTCCCCCAGGAGCCAATAGAAAGCCAGTGTCAATCGGATTTGAAGTGGAGCAGAGAGGCCCATGTTTGTAAGCCTGTAACCTGTGGTGAGCCCCCAGTGGTGGATTATGCTGAGTGTACCCTCAATGGGCAAGTCTTCCTCTCCACGCTAACCTGCACCTGCGTAGAGGGATACAGGTAAAGTCTGATACATTTTGTAGCAAAATTGTACATTTTGTATACAATTGTAGCATGGACCATACAGGAAAGCATTTTAATTGGTATGGTTGGTTTATAGACAATCTAGATAGAGAATGAATAGAGAATACAGTCAGAGAATGTGTTGACTCACCAGTTTTTTTTGTGTAAAGATTACTGGGTGCCATGGAGCTGAAGTGTGAGTCATCAGGAGAGTGGGCATTTCCTCCCCCCCTCTGTGCCAGAGTGGACTGTGGCAAACCTCCTCCTTTGAGGGACGCTGTGATTAAGGGCGACAACTTTACGCTGGGTAGCAGAATCATCTATATTTGCAAAGAGGGGTAACTTAATTTGTGTATATTTGAACCGATAATATTTGTCTTAGGGGTTGAACGACATTTTTGCGATGAAAGTCAACTTGACGTCTATTCGCAGATGACGTCATTAATGAACAAATAAGCCTGAACCTCGAGCTGAGACTCAAACGCGGGTTGCCATGTGCACAGCTATGGCATATTACACAGCGCTGCCCACAAGGCTTATTTTTTATCAGTTATTTTGTCTTTGGGGCCATTATATTTCTCACAGATTTTTGCTCATTCTAAATGAGATACAGATAAAGTAGCACAGTAAATATTACTTTTATATGAATACATTAGGTGATAGAGCCATTGCATTTGAGTTAATTCTACCTGCCAGCTTCTCTAAAAAGAAGCAAATCACAGTGTTGACTATACATTTTGGCGCTACTGAATGTTTATGTGTGTGCGCGATCTGCACGAGGTGACGTCAAGCTTAAAGAGACATGGCAGAGCATTAAAGTCGACTAGTTTGTGCAACCCCTAATTTGTCTGAGTTCAGCAAAAACTGATGTTTAATGCCCTATAAAATATTTTTTTCAATCACTGTACGAATTATTTGATGATAATGATTTGTAAATTTTGTGTTATTGTAGTTACACCCTGCTTGGCATAGAAACTCAAGAATGCCTCCCAAGTGGCAACTGGACTAGTAATTCTGCCCAGTGTGTGCCTCTGTCTTGTGGGCCACCACCCCAAGTTGACCATGCCCTACCTGACACTGGACACCAGCTTTTTGGGGACACTGCTATCTATTTCTGCGATGATGGCTACTCTGCTGGTAACAATACAAAACTTTACTGCAATGCCCAAGGTGTTTGGGCACCCCCAGAAGGCTTTAGCATTCCTCACTGCATTGCCAACTTCTGTCAGCGTCCCCCAGATTTACCTCATGCCATTCTGGACTCCATAAACAAACTGAAGTATGCTAGCAACACAGAGGTCAACTATAAGTGTGAGGAGGGCTTTGTTCTCAACACAACAGGAACCCTGAAGTGCATGATAGGGGGAGAGTGGACACCCTCACCTTTGGACATTGGCTGTATGCCTGTCAGATGCTCAAAGCCAGACAGTATTGAGAAGGGCTATGTAAGTGGGAGCAATTACAGTTTTGGAGCGGTAATTGCTTACAGCTGTGACAAAGGGTATTTCATTCGAGGAGAGAAAAGGAGAATTTGTAAAGCCAACGGTGAGTGGGGAGGTGTCTTGCCCACATGTCAGCCTATTTCCTGTCCCAGCCCTACTCGCTTGGCAAATGGTTTTATCCAGGTAAATTCAATACTGTCTTCCTGGGATGCATGATATATTTATTCAAACACAATAGAGAATTCTAATGTCAATGTAATCCTTAATTATTTCACATACATTATTAAACATATTTGATTTTTTTCTCTATGTAGGGCCAATTAAGAAAGAACTATGTATACAGCAGTAGAGTGACCTATGCTTGCAATGATGGTTATCGCCTAACTGGAAAACCTGAACGTGTATGCATGGCCAATAAGCAGTGGTCGAACAACAACCCTCCTGCTGTTTGTGTCCTCCTTACCTGCCCTACTCCACCTGATATAAAAAATGGGCATTATCATGGCTCCACCTTTGAAGTCGGCAGCAAGGTGGAATTTTTCTGCAACGAGGGATATGAACTCATTGGAGATTCTGTATGGACTTGTTTAAAGTTAGAAAATTGGGATAAGAGCGTAACCCCACTTTGTTCCCCAGTACAGTGCCCCGAACCACCTTTAGAGGAGAATCACCTTGTACTGCGTGGATTGGATTCTGACTCAGGCACTGTGGAGCTTTCTTGTGAGGAAGGTTATGTTCTCCATGGAGCACGAACTCTTCGTTGTACCCCATCCCAAGAGTGGAATGACTCTTTCCCTGTCTGCAAACAAGTGTTTTGTGGACCTCCCCCTGAGGTTGCCTTTGGTGACCCATCTGACACATTGTCCTACTTTGCTAGTGTGGTGACATACTCTTGCATGGATGGCTTTACACTCCGGAAGGAAGCTTCTGTCCGTTGCCTGGCAGATGGGAACTGGAGTAAACCTTATCCTGAGTGCATCCCTATTGAATGCCCACAGCCTGAGGACATACCAAACGGAATTGTGGATGTTCAAGGACTAATGTATCTTAGTACTGCCATCTATAGCTGTAAGGCAGGGTATGACTTAGTAGGTAACAGCACTGTGCTTTGTAGTCAAAGTGGACTGTGGATAGGAGGTGTACCTGTATGTCACCCTGTTAAGTGTGCTGCACCCAAGGAGATTCCCAATGGCTCAGTTAGATACTCCAGGCTTCAGTTTAGCCAATCAGTTACATATTCCTGCCAAAGGGGGTACCGCTTACAAGGCCCAGAAACCCTCACCTGTCTGGAGAATGGACAGTGGCACCAGGAGGCTCCTATCTGTGTGCAGATTTACTGTTCTCCTCCAAAACCAATTGACAATGGCTTTGTAGAAGGACGGGACCGCAAGTTTGGGGTTACTATCTTCTATAGCTGCTTCCCAGGTTTTCTGCTAGTGGGTAATAATCATCTCACTTGTGAAGAACATGGCTGGTCAAGCTCTGAGCCAAAATGTACTCCTGCTGACTGCGGCCTGCCTCCACATATTGATTTTGGTGACTACTCGAAGGTCAAAGAAGACGACGATGACACGCTTACAAGCCAACATTTACCAGTAGACAACAGCTTTTTACATGGTTCCCTAGTTCAATATCACTGTCATGCTGGCTATGAAATCAATGGTGGTGTCGTGTTGATGTGCCAAGAAGATGGCACGTGGAATGGAACCGCACCTGTGTGTGCTCCGGCACAATGTGAGACTCCACCCAGCCCTGAATATGGATCAGTTATGGTATCAAATAGCCCACATGGCAGCCTCGCAGAGTACAGTTGCGAGGAGGGTTACGAGCTCAGTGGACAGACAATTCGACAGTGTATCTCTGGGCAGCAGTGGAGTGATGATGCTCCTCGCTGTTTGCCCATCTCATGTGGTAATCCTGGAGGCATTGCGAATGGTGAGGTGATTGGAAAATCCTTTCACATCAAGATGCTTATTCATTATGAATGCCATAAAGGGTTTGTTCTCGAGGGTGTCAAAACTAGAACTTGTCAAGTTGATGGGAAATGGGACAACAAAGCTCCAACGTGTAGAGCAGTCTACTGTGGGCGCCCTGTTGTATCAAAGGACGTTTTAGTAAGAGGAGACGACTATACGTTTGGTAAGAGGTTGTTGTTCAGCTGCAATCTTGGCTTCATCCTACAGGGGGCGCCGACAAGTGTTTGTTCGGCCAATGGCAGTTGGAGTGAGGCTCCTCCAAAGTGCCTTCCAGCCAACTGTGGTCAACCACCGGTAATTGAAAATGGCAGAGTAACAGGCACGGATTATGGCTACGACGGTATGGTTAGGTATGCGTGTGACATTGGCTACGTCTTGACGGGAAATCCTACGCTAATATGCAGAGCTGATGGACTATGGGATGACCCTCCTCCTCGGTGCGACATAGTCACATGCGACCCACCTGAGGACATTAGCCATGGTTACCTGAATGGATCAAGCTTTAATTTTGATGATGTTGTGGAGTATATTTGCTTTCCAGGCTATGAGGTTTTTGGCAGTCCGGTTTTACGATGTGCTGCCGAGGGTGTCTGGCTGGGGCAAGTTCCTGAATGCAGACCATGTGTCTGCAGTACCCCGATTCTGAAGTACGGCACCGTTCTCGGCAAAGACCACACCTGTGGTGCAAGCATCTGGTTCCGATGTGATGATGGCTATAAAATGATTGGCCCCTCAGAGGCCATATGTGACAAGGGCGGAGTATGGAGTCCAGGAGTACCCATCTGCACCCGAGGGAGATGTTCCAGCCCTCCCCCAGCGGTGCCTAATGCTGTCGTACAAGGCAGTGCTACATACTCTATTGATACAGTCACCTACCGCTGTAGGCCAGGATATAATTTGAAAGGTTTTCCCCATCTTTCCTGTGGAAGGTTGGGTAGATGGGGAGAGCCTAATCTGAACTGTGAACCAATTTCTTGTGGAGTTCCTCCTCTCATACCAAATGCAGAGACTGCAGGAGTGGTGTTAACCTATGGCAGCAAAGCTCAGTACAGGTGCTTTGACATAACATAAACATCCTATAAAAACTAAAATGTACAAATAAAAATGCTGAGATGCATTCAACTGAATGTTTCAACTTGACACAGGTGTAAAGAAGGCTTTGAGTTAGCAACAAAGACAGACTCAATTACCTGTGAAAGTGATGGCACCTGGTCCAAACACAGCGTCAGATGTCGACTTTCACCCTGCAGGCTGCCTGCTAACCTCACCAATGTAGTTGTCACAGGCAAGCAGCTCACACCTTTAGGGGGCAGAGTCATAATCTCCTGTAGACCAGGGTACTATCTTGAGGGACCTGGATCATCTGAGTGTACAGTAAGTGATATGTTAAGATCATCATTCTGTGTAGACACTCCTTGCATCATTTGCTGATAAATTTGTCATTTTCTATTTATTTCTCAATGTTATTTTCCTTTTATTTCATTCAGATCTCTGGCAAATGGTCTCCATCTTTCTCTTCCCAGTCTTGTGTGCCTGTTATTTGTGAGAAGCCTCTCGCCATTCTTAATGGTTTGGTTGAGGGCAAAAACTACAATTATGGAGATATTATTAGCCATACTTGTCTACCAGGATTTGAAATACAGGTACGTATTTATTTATCAGTCCATTTCTGAACTGCTTGACATATGCAGGAGCCTATCCCATTGTCTCAGGCTGTAGGCAGGGAAACACCTTGGAAAAGGGATTAATCCTTATATTATCTAATGCCATATTTCCCCCCAAACCATTGCCCCAATAAATGTGTTTATAATAGTGGTGAATAATAGTTAATAAGCCAATAGCATGTATATATTTATATTCTTATTTTCACATCATCCAGGGTGATTCTGTTCAGATATGTCAAGGTGATAAAACCTGGAGTGGAATTAAGCCAGTGTGTGCTGGTAAGACTTTTTCAAACTGAAAAAAAAATTGTAATCAGATTTATTTCTTGGTTTTCTGGTTATCTTTATTAATGAACAAGATTTGGTACGTTCTTACCAATTTATGCTTAAGAAAAAAGTTAATTAATAACAAGTTGTTAACAGTTATATTGTTATTGTTATTATTACACATACATTCTATTTGAACTCTAAACTCCTCTTTTGTGTAGCTGTATCATGTGGTCCTCCACCAGTGGTTCCCCATGCAGTTACTTTGTCCAGTGGTCAGACATACCAAAGTATTGTGAGTTACATGTGTCATTCAGGGATGAGTTTGGTTGGTTCACAGAACCTCATTTGCCAAGCCAACAGAACATGGAGCTTACCTACACCAGCGTGTGAAGGTAAGAATAGATAAACAGTCACTCTTTAGCTTTAAGAAACAGTACAAGTTCAACGTCTTTCTGTGTTTCTCTATCTAACTTTTTTCCATTCTTTCTTCTTCTTTTTTTCACAAATGTACATACATAAACTCACAGTTTCAGGAGGCTGTGAGAAAATAACAGATTTGTTGAATGGAAAAGTGCACGAGCACAACCTGTCAAACGGGCGTGCTCTTGAGTTCCACTGTGACAAAGGCTACACACTGCAGGGAGAGTTTCAAGTCACATGTGTGGGAAACGGCTCCTGGAGTTCACCCTTCCCAGTCTGTATACGTATGTAAAGCACTATAAATACTCTGACAATATTTAACATTTTGAAAAACTACTCACAACCCCATTTATCCAGGTGTTGTGAGTAGTCTTTTCTGCTCAAATAACTTCCATTGTAAGAAATTAGTTGGCACTGCACCATTGCGCTATCAATAAGTGCAATTTATTTTCAGTGAATTTAAACATTATTTCAAAAACAGACATTTCTGTCTGTGTACAAACTTTGCAAGACTTTGTACAACAGACATTTTTGAGAAAGTAATTTCACAACCAAGCCAGTATAAGACTTCTGTTAGACCTTCTTCAATGAGAGAATTGCAAAACACCTTATTTTCCACTAAGAAACATACTAACTGAATTTACATTTCTACAAAGTTAAGATGTTACTTAATGCTTTTTTTGTTTATCCAGCAAGGCTTTACAGTAATATATGACTCAAATCTTATTTCCCCCCACCCCCCCACCAAACACGCACACACAGCCAAACCATGCCCCCCTCCTCCTGGCTGGACTGGAGGCAATGTCAACATTGCTCAGACAGCTTTCCTGGTAGGCCAGTCAATACCAGTCAGTTGTCCTAAAGGTCAGCGGTTCAAAGGTTACCAGAGAAAAGGTAACGGCACTTTAACTTGCAGGAGTGATCAGACCTGGACCCCCATCACTGCAGTATGCGAGAGTGAGTACAAGCATTTGTTATTTCCATCTTTACTGTATTTATTAGTTGCTTTGAATGACAAAAAATAGCTTTAAAATATGAATTTATTTTATTGTTTTTGCACCAAATGTTAGGGAATTTATCCCCAATTCAATCTCAATTATTCTGCACAGGCAGAATATCTAAAATACTTTTCCAAGATATTTAGGCTATATTAAAACATATTTCAGGTTCTCTTTGGTGCACCTCACTATCCCATGATAAATCTGAACATGTACAGCACTAAAATTTCTAAATCACATACTCTACACACAATTTGCATATTAACAAAATCGAGGACAAATAGACTTTCGGATTTGACGAGCTGGAGATTTGTTTTATTGTGATGGGTTAAGAAACTATGAACTTTGTCCCTAAGCACTTCCACATCATGTAATCGTGCTGACTCAAGCACAGCTGCTGATTACAACAGCTTGAGGAGTAAGATTTGACCAATAATCAATAACTCCTCATTCAGTTCCTCATTCAGGCTGCAGCATCACAATTCATTTGTAATGAAAGAAAGAAAGTAAGAATTGTGGAAAGTTGTATTAGAGACATACTGTATATGGGTGCAAATGCTAATGGTGTCGAAGACAAATGATCTGTTCCAAACCCTAGTGAGCTGCTAAAGAGACAGCATTTTAAGGCATTTCAGGCACGCTCCTGATGCAAAAGCAGGTTTCCTAATTATTCCTGAGATTCTTGCTTACTATAAGTCTCAGAATACATTATATTCAGTTCAGTAAAAAATAAATACATCCAAGATGGCAGATGAGGCGAGAGAAAAGTTTATTTAAGAATAAATTGAATTAATCAACACTTTTCAGTATTGAGTGGAATATATGTAGTTAAAAAAAGATTTGTTTACCCAATATTTGTGTGGCTGTGTATTTTTATGATTATTACTAGAATGTTTTGCTATTAGCATACCAACATGCTTATTACTAGAATGTTTTGCTATTAGCATACCAACATGCTAACACCAAACTCTATTAAAATTAATTTCAATAGCTCATTGGTTTTGGAACATGGCTTATGTGTCACATTAATTGTACACTCTGCTTTTCTCATTGCATGGAAACTCTATCGTACTGTCTGTGTGTTGTTGGAAACTTTCTCCTCTATTTTCCTCCGTCCTCGTTGCTTCTGCATGCTATCATACAAAATAATACTAGCCTTTTCTCTCATAGTTAGTTAATGTTCCTTGCTTTGTTGTTTTGTATTATTTGTGATATTTTGATCCTTGGGCAATTTGCATGCTAGCTCTGTAATATGACATGCGTATGTATATGGTGCATTGTGTGCACATTTATAGTTGGTTATTGCCTGAATCTGAACATTATGTGTGTATATTTATTTTTCTCTCTGTGAGACACACCTGTTGAACTTCAACTACTACTTTTACTATTATCAGATGTGAGAGGACACTATGATGTCATCTCTCAAATGTGCATTTCTCGTGCACCATCTCCTGTTTTGTGGATTTGTTTGTATGTTCCCAACACTAATTAGGCTTCCTGATACATGCAAGACATGTCAAATATTCTCAAATACAACTACCTAAAAAGATTGAAATTAGAGAGCTCAAGAAAATGCCATTTCTTAACGATAATTTAAAGACCCAGAAAGCTCTCTTTAGTTCTTCAATGGACTGCTCAGCCTTGCTGAGAATCTTCCTTTCTAACCTACTGGTCCGGTCCATTTTAATCACACACAGGGGTGTCCTGCGGCCCACCACTGTACGTGGCAAATGGGATAGTCCGTGGGGCAGTGTTCCAGTTTGGAGATGTGGTGGTGTACTCATGTTACGCAGGCTACACCATGGAGGGTTCTAGCAGGAGTGTGTGCTTGGAGAATGGCACTTGGACCCCACCTCCTACCTGCAAAGGTAGCACAAGGACTTGCCCCTTAAATCCCACTTGGAGTTCTGCCTTCAGCTTCTTTCTGTATCTTTGCAAAATCCTGCTATTCCCTTTGACTGGTCTTGCACATTTACACATATAAACACGAGCACTGGGCACTTTGGACATCTTTACAGCTAATGAATATTAAGTAACACTGCTAGTCAATGGCTTGAGATTTACTAGCACTATTTGTGCTTTTTTGGTGTCAAGAGTCTCACTAAACTTATTCAAAAGAAGCTCCAAAGTTCCATTCCCTTTCTGTACATTATTGCAAATAGATGATATTTAACTTGTTGATCTATACTACCATTGAAAAGTTTGGGGGCGGTAAGATTGTAAATTTTTTTAAAGATCATGCTCATGCTCAAGGCTGCATTTATTTGGTCAAAATACAGTAAAAACAGGTCATTAATGAATAGTTAAATATTGACCCCAAAACTTTTTAACGTTTCTTTTAAACGCCTTCCGGACCGGTACTGTAATACCGGTACAGTATTACTTCAAGCTTTTAATAAAATATTATTTTAAAATAAATTTAATTGTCATTAAGTTATAGTACATGACATATATATAATAAAAATGTTCTCAATAGGTGCTGTGCAAATATATACAAGTATAGCTAACTGTTACTTTGTGTCATAGATGTCACTTTATTTTAGCATAGCGAGAATGGTATATTGATAAATGAAGGGCCAGAATTTATTTTATAATAGCCATTGAACAACAGCGTTGTCTCACAGAGATTACTGAGATTGGCTTTGGTATGGATGTCATTCTTTTAAATAAGGCATGAATGATTCAGTATATAAAGCTTTAATTTTTGGCATGTTGTTTTAACCTTGTACTTCTGAGCCTCTCTTTTGGTCTTGGAGTCAAATGGTTTGGGTGCTTGCAGAAATTAACTCTGATCAGTGTAATTTCACACTGGTCTAAACATCTAACATCTAGTTCTTTGAACACTGCATGTCTTTTCGTAGTGTTTTGGAATTCTGTAGGAAAGTGGCACTGTGTACAGTCCCTGCTTTTTTAAAGATTGTGTCAGTTTCATCACTGTACCAATCATGTTGTGTTTGTGCAGCTGTGTGTTGGCTCCAGTGCCAGAATGGAGGTGTGTGCCAAAGACCAAACACTTGCTCCTGTCCAGAGGGATGGATGGGCCGATTTTGTGAGGAGCGTAAGTACACACACAGACATCCACAATAACAACAACTGCATACACAAACAGAGATGATTATTTCTACACGACAGTCCGTTCATTTTGGCAACAGTTCGTGGAACAGTTACATCGTGCATTACAACAGCTTCTTAAAAAGCCTTGCTCGTTAACAGTCATCCCACAAAACCAAGCTGGATTTCTCTGTGGCTTCACTACTTCCTTATCGGAAAACCAGAACTGTTGGGTGTGGTGTGAATGTCTGTACATGCATGAATATATGAGAAGTAGAAAGTGAAATAGGTTGGTTTTAAACAGTTAACTGAACTAATTCTGATCAACCCAAATGTCACACAATTTAATGATGCATGTGCCTTTTTTTGCAGCGATCTGCATCCTACCATGTCTCAATGGAGGGCGCTGTGTCGCTCCATACCAGTGTGAATGTCCTGCAGGATGGACGGGCACACGCTGCCACAGTGGTAAGAGTGTGTGTTTGTATGCGATGACTCATGATGGTCATCGAGAAAACTAGTCAATTTATTACATAAATAATGATAAGTAGCAAAACTATTTGACTAGTCAGTGCAATCTCTAACGTTGTGGATCTTGTATGAGTAATAGATTTACATTTAATCGTTTAGCAGACACTTTCATCCAAAGTGACTTACAAATAATAGAAGCAGTCAAATAATAATATAACAAAATCTACAAAACAGAGGAAGTAGAAATATCATCTGCTTTTTTTCAGTCCTAAAAAGTTGAGACAAATGAAACAATTATTGTTAACCTCACAGTATTTAATTACAGCCAATGAATGGAGTCTAGAGACCATCTGCCATAGACCTCAAACTATCTGTGATCTTGCCTGTTAGCATAAGTCTTGAGGCCAAATCACACTGCACAGACAACAAACAAGTTGGCCGTTGAATTTAGAATTTTATGAAAAATAACACGCATATGTTCACACTGCCCCAACTGACACAGACAAACGCTGATGTTCAGTCAGGTGAAAGCAAACCCGACCAACACCTGTGACACTAATCCGATAAAACCCAACAAACGTGTTTGTCTGTGCGGTGTGAATTGGCATTTAGTTCAACTGTAAAAGTGGCTTTTATAGGGAAATATCTCTTGCTTTTAACTAAAGACATTATGATAAACCGATTAAATGTAAGAGTTTAAATGTAGGGTGGAGTGGAGTGATTACACTGATTATAGACAGAAGGACCTCATGGTGGGATGGGGCCGTGGCTCATTCTCCTGGGGTCATCCCGTGTCATGCTCATGTTGTTGCCAGGCAACACCAGTGACAACAGTCCCCTAATAGTGATATCCAGTAGATCCCAGGAGCTCAAGCAGTAAAACAAAACACAATTATTGAAAACGCTAAGGGGCAGTTGACATGACATGACAAGCAGTGACACTGCTGATATGCTATACTTCATCTTAAATAATTTTAAACAGCGATTATTATACTTCTAGTTTAATGAACTCCTATTAATTGAGAGACTTCATTGAATTTATGTCATTATTACACATTAATGTCAAAGATGTTAATTTAAATGAAATAATCATGTTAATTCATGCTTATTTATAACATGAATGTAAATTAAGTTTAATTTATTATTTTATATATTTAAACAGATTTTATTTGTCACCATTTAAGTCAGTATCTTTGTTTGTATAGTGAACTTTGAACTGTCTAATTGCTGAAACTGCTTCTTTTCTTTTATCATATTGATGTGTATTGATGCGTTTGCTTTCATTAATTATGGAGATGTTCATGGTATTGACTTTCAAAGGGCAAGGACCCAATACCACATACATTATATTTGAACATTTACCAATGAAACTTCATTAGATTTATTGAGAACACCACGAGAACTGTAATTGTGTTTTTTTAAAAGCCAAGATAAACAAACCTACTTGCTGAGCTGTTGATATCCATTGAAATAATGAAAACTTGGTTTTGCAGACTCAAGCACAATATGCACAGTGTGTTCCCTGCAGAGCTTGCTGGTTCTCATTCTGCAGTTGTTGCTGGTCTGTCTGTTTGGGTTTTATCTGTGTTGATTTACATGATGTGGGTTTATATCTCTGTCAGAACAAAGGTCTCTAGGGCGAATGGGAATTCTGGAAAATCTGTATTTCTCTTAAATTACACGGAATGTCCCCTTTGAAGAATGATCCTGGTTGCTCTCCAAAACAGATGGTGTGAATGCATGCCAATTAATAAAAGAAAGAATTTAGTTCCTGTACTTATCCTAAAGACAATGTTAAAGTGCTACATGTTTTGGCACACCATGATAAACATAGAAGAAAAGTTATACAAGTTCTATAAAGCCTCATAATACATTTTTGAACTGCACTACTTTGATGTTGTAGCAACACAGTTATAAAGTATAAATATATATACTGGATTAGTGGTGAATTATTGGTTAATGGGAGTATTTTGTGTGTATTCTTAGCGGTGTGTTCCAAGCCCTGTTTGAATGGAGGAAGGTGTATCCGACCCAACAGGTGTCATTGCAGTCAAGGATGGGGAGGATATGACTGCTCTAGGTAGGCCAAATATAAATAATATATGTGACATAAGCACATTGCATAGAGATTTTGATATTTGATGACCTACAGTATATAAACCCCCACATTGTAATGTAATGTAATGTATTTCCACTAACTGTACAAGGAACACTGAAACACTCATCTGGGAAGATCCCGTTGATTGTGAAAGAAAGTAAAGAAACGAGTAGGGAAATACAGATAAGAACCATCTTGTGTGTCAGTATGTGAATGTATGCCTCGGACACGCCTAGTTTCATGATAGCATATCTCTAACAATAAACGTACATTTCCCAAGGCACTGCAGTTGGTTTCAATCCATTCAGTGAGTTGGCAGAGGGACCATTTCTTTTTTGATTTATTCTTTTAAGTAATCTGCTCCTTTCCGATTTTTATTTCACTGATTCAGTGCTAATGTCAAGATTTTATTGAGCAAATACAGCCTCTGACTAGAGGACTATTGATCTGACGGTTTTACTATAAGTGTTTCCAGCCAATCGACTTGATACCCGCATCCCTCAGTCGTCATAGCTGGTTAGACTGATTCCCAATTTGATGTATGTGACATTTGGCTGATCGAAGTAAAAAAGTGAGCTTAAAAGACATTTTCAAGGTCCATCTGTTTGATATTTAAAAGCCACAAATGCCTCAAACAAATATTATTTACCCATGCTTAAGGAAGGTATCATAAATGTTTTAATTATTGATTTAGAGATTATGTTTATAATATTTAGGTCAAAAAGGGTTTTAATGTTCTTCAGCTGATCTTTGATTATTAATTATTGTCTTTCAGAAAAAGAAAATCTGGATACTTTCATTTTTAATGTGCCACGCTACAAGAGTCTGAATGTGTTGGAACAAGATGGCTTTATGTCAGAAAAGTGTACACAAATCATTATCTCTTTCCCTCCAAGAGTCCTACGTGGTTTTGTAAATTAAAGCTGTATTTTTTCATGTAGAAAATGAAACAGTATTAAATATATGCTGCTGCTATATACATGAACTTGTATGATGTGTAAAAATGTTGATGTGATTGTCCAATGTACATGTATATAAACTATTCTTTTCATGTTTTTATTAAAACAGAAAACACAACTATATGAAAACCAACTGTAATTCTCATTACCACAGTTAATGATGAAGAATTCTCAATTAAACTTTCAGTTTGTTTTACTTGCCTGTCTCGTATGACTAAATAAACATTTAACGTGGATAATTTGACAATCCCAGCACAACACAAGAACTTTTCATTCATTTTTTGAGTTTTAATTTCATACAAAGCCAACATAAAATACATTAGAGGCAGCCATTGTAGAAGGCCAAACTATTTAACAAAAAAGTCTTTGAGGAAAATATTACCATAGTTTTGGTATAAAAAATAAAATAAAACACAATATAAATATTGCTCTCATAGAATTAGAGGATGAGAATGATGTTGTTGTACTTGATATAAACTTCTGAAATCAAGATCAGAAAACCTATTGTGTATGTAGCTTCAAATACACTTATTGTGTGTATTTAGTTATAAACGGTTGGTTTGTGTTTTTGTTTATGCGTGTTCATTTTTCTTCATTTATTCTTATTGATCTTCTCTTCCAGCTTAGATTGGTTTGATCCAGAAAACTCATCAATCTGCAAAACAATTGTTGAATCCCAGTTAGAGGGAACAAACAAAGGGGTTAAAATTAGCTTATAAAAACAGTTCCCCAAAAGAGAACTGGAAGAAAACCTCAAGGAATGATGTTTTACCTTCTGTCCATTCTTATAGAAATGGAATGTTGGCATACATTTAATGTCACAGTAAGAGGCCACATCCTAGAACAGAGAAAAAGGGAGCGAAGGTCAGGTCTGAATAGGTTTATTCAGTCTGCCGTTTGATGATAACCATCTTTAATAGTGTCTTTTCATTTTGCTTTGCTAGTCTGGGCAGATCTTTAGGGCTGAAATTATGTCCATGACACGATGTCCATCGAAATTTAAAATCCTTTAAATGCTTTGTTTCATATTCAAATCATCTTATTTGATATTTTCCGCCAATGGTAAATTCAGTCACAAAAAGGTCCACTGGATTGTGGGATGTGTGGATTGTTATCAGGATCTTCAAACACTCTGCTTGCATTTGCCATCCATACCTTGCGATTTAAATGTCAGTCAGAAAGCTTGACATTTTAACAAATCGCAAACATGTATAAAGGATTCAGCTTTATACACACACACACACACACACACATCCTGGAATCTGCTTTACAACACAGCATTGTAATAATAGCTAGTGTTTGTAACCATACCAACATAGGCCAACATCAGAATTGTCCCATTCTGGCAGTGTCTCAATCTACCTCTGATAAAAACTGAATGACAGCCAATATCCTTTCTCAGCACTATCGTGTGAATCAAATAACACACTATCAGCAAGTCGATCAAGTGTCTATCAGTGTGTGCTTGGATCTTCTAATGTGTGTGGGCCCTTTCATAAGGTTTGGCTGTATGGGAGTATCCAAATACACTATACTACACCAGAAATCCGTGTCAACTCGAGGGGGATGGTGAGGCAAGTATTCAAATGAAAGTAACACAGTAAAACCCAGATGGTGAATCTATGATGTAAAAGGGTGTATTGCTCATTTGCCTCAATAGTCTGTAGGCTTTTGAGTGTATTCATCAGAGAAAAAAGACAGCAGGTGACTAACCTGTGCATCATCCACATCCACCTTTAGAAACACCACATTTTCGTTCTCTCCTTTTTCAGACAGCGCCTGTGGAGAAAAAAAGGCGGTAGTAAAAAGCAAACCACAAAGCTCTCAATCAAAGCACTTCCTTTGAGCTTTAAAATTTAGTTCCTTCTGTTTTATCTGTGACATTTGCATATGCTTTCTTTTATTTCCTAAACCAGGTACAAATTAATGTGGATTGAATGAAAGTAAAAGTGAACAGCTGGTTAATGTTGTTGTGTTGTTTAACCATGCGGATGAGGTTCGTTTTCTTGTGGTTGGTTCTCAAGTACACCAGAATATCAAAATAAGCTATGTATTGTCTTTAAAGAATGAATCGGCACTTTTAAGGCTCTTTTTTTCTTTTATCCGTCTCTTCTTCCTTTATCAGGACTACCTCTCATTTGCATTCTGTGAATGATTCACACTTTAATTCTTAAGGAAGCTTCCCCAGCGGTTGCCTCGACAACACAGCACAACAACAGAGCCACTCCTAATGTTTCGTAGGCCTCTATAGAATTAGAATCATGACAGCTCCAGATGTCACTCTGAATCTCGGATGCGGTGTATGAATGCTCACTTTAAAGAATGGAGCGATGTTCTGGCAGGGCCCACACCATGTGGCTGTGAAGTCCACCACCACCAACTTGTTCCCGGCATTTTTCAGAGCGTTGTCGAAAGCAGGCTGCAAAAAAGAGAGGAAGGAAAAGTTAATTTAATTTCTAAACTAACATGACATTATTTTCTGCTGAAGTTCAATAAAATGGAAGATGAGTCATAATGCTGTGGCTTAAGCAGGATGATTAAGATTTTTACAAAAGAACCATAATTATGGCCTATGAGCCATGAGGTAGGCTAACGGGAAGTATAGCCTACTCAGAAAGCGGTGACATTGCTTTCGGTTTCTATATGAGATGCTGGGAAAAACAGCTCAAATCCTTTTCAATGAAATTACACTTAAGCAAAACAAGCAATTACCACTTTATGGTCAATTAATATTTAATCAAACCATTTATTACATGTATGCGAATTGTATTACATCAATTCAAATTTCTTAACGACTTTGTAAGCTGCTTCATAGAGCAATTTAAAGTAAAATCATGTTTGAAGTGCATCGTTCTATTGAGTTGGATTTTCAATGAACCAGTTGACAAAAGGTCTGGATGATTCATTCACGAATCTGACTGAATTGTTTTGAGTTCTCATCCCAGTTCTCGAGTGAGTCCACTCACTGGCTCACTACTGGATGAACCGAGATGGCATGTCTTATTCTCAACGAGTTAAGAACCGATAACAGAAATTAAACAATCGTGAGAGTTGCGAAACCGAGCTGGTTCAACCTTAAACTATGCTCATACACTATTTAATAAAATGCTACTTTACATTTTATCATTCAGTATATGTTTTTTAACAGTGACTTAGAAAAGAGAACATAAACAATTCTTCAAAGAGCCAAAAATATACAATACCAGGTTTATTTGACAACTAGATTAGGAGGCATGCTAGAGAATATAGGAGAAATGCAGAGATAAAATCTGTGGTAATTTTTTGTTTAGTGTAAATATTCTTACATTAATTGTATTTAAATTAGGTTAAGCATTGCTGAAATAAACTAAATAAATAACAGTAAACATCCTTATTAATATAGCCTGTCGAGGAAAAAAACTAACGTTTTAGAGCATTGCTGCTAAGTCCATCTGGGAAGTTCGTGTTTACGATGTCAGGCGTGTTCAATTCACTTTCGTCGGAGCAAGATGGCGTTGCACATTCTCTATTAACTACATGCAATGTACAGCAATGATTAACTCCTCTATAAAATGAGGAACAAAATAGGTGTGTTGGCTTTTTTATGTTTTTTTTTATTAATTTAGGAAGAAAATTAATTATTTTAATTAAATTAATACCATGAATATGTTGTAAATAAAAAGGTCTGATAATTATAACTGATAAATAGGCTACCTATTGTGGTCTTTTCTTACTGAAACGCCCCCAACATCTCCAGTTTCCCACTGGTAGGCCTATTTACGACTTGTGGCATTCTTGTGCGTTCAACTCGTAAATACGTATGAAAAATACTACACCATACCGTAATTACTCGACGATGAAAAGAACCGCTCTTTGAATTTTTTCAAATGTTTACATTTTTGAAATTAACTCTGCGAAAGAACCTATTGCTTAAATGAGTCAGATATCATGGTGGGTTCCTAGTGTTTAGCACTTTCTCACTGACAAACACGTAGCCTACTAAGTTTTAACTGAAAACAAATGCACTTTTCATTTCCTTACATTCCACTATTGCACTCTGCTTTGTAGTTCTGTGGAAAACAAAACATGTTATTGTGTTAACATCTGTTCCGCAAGCACCGTTTCGTAAACACAAAACAAAACAAAAATGGGCTTGTCTGTTTTTTAGCTAAATACTTAAAATAAAGCTTAAAAGAAGTTATTAATAACTTATTCGAATAGCTATATTTTTCCCCCATAGAAATCAGATGTCAAACATTAGGGTACATTGGGCTATAAAGAATTACAGCCAAAGTTAAGGAAACAGCTCAAACACTGGTATTATGTTCCTACCTTATCCTCAATTGTGACAATCATTTTAATGTCTGTCTTCTAATGGACTACTGTATGTTCTGAAAGATCCTGCTTCACTGACAGAGTGGCAGCACACATCATTATCGCCGTATATAAACACTGTCGCGTAACCCCACCTTCAAAGAAGACAACGATCCAATCATGGAATTCTGAGCTCCTACTATATCCCCGCCTACCGCTGCACCCTACAAATATATATAATAACAATAGATATATGTGTAGGGTTTGCGCAGTTTGTGACATAAATATTTACATCACCTCTATAACGAGTAAATCTATGTATTTATCTTGAAAGAGAATCACTGATCCCGGTTTTGTTATGAGCAAGTCAGAATGACTTGACAGATTCCGGGATTAGGCTACTATACGTCACCGAGAGTAGTGGTGGACTGCTAAACTGTACAAAAACTATTGTAATTCTTTTCCTGACATGTAATTCTTATAATAAATCAATATGTTTAATTTATATTATTCCCCCGTTGTTATTTTCTTTTTTCTTTTTAATTTTTTTGGTGTTGTTTTTTGTATACTGGTATCTGTTATTATTTGTGTATTGTGTTAAGCATTAATAAAAATAAAAATAAATAAATAAAAAAAACTGTACAAAAACTAAACATCCAATACCTTTGACAACAGGTTTATACCATCACAGAAGAAATCATCATGAAAACAGTTGGACAGAAGACTGTTCTTAAAAATAACGCTATTTAATCTTACTTCATGAGCAAATAGGTTAGGTAATATGACACCAGATCATGAGATTAGTCATGGGAGTATTAGTATTGTTCTTTGGAATTTGTTTGTCACACTTCCTATGTTTCATTTGACAGAATCACTGTGACTACATGTGTAGGCGTACCCTCAAATCTTCTGCTTCTCTATAGCCTGTTAATATGCTGAACCTTAAGACAACATGTGCTTTATCTTGAAAGCACACATATGTGAGTAACACTATTTAATTTACAACCAGGCCTTAATAAAATATTCCTTGAATTTCATGTCCTGTTGATTTTTAACGTCCTCTAGTGGCTGTAACAGGCAATCAACTTTTTATTAATTTTTACTCAAAGTACTTTTACTTTTCTTTGGAAAAATGTAGCATTTAATTAAAGTCTATTATTTTGTGGTAGAACCATCAGTCCAATGCAAGACACTTTTGGATGTATTTAATAATGAGCAAACATGTTGTACTGTGGTTTTGTGTGCTAATACACCTAAAATCATTAAAAGTCAACATGCAGTTTCGGGATGAGCCTCAACAAATGGAACATGTAAATGTATTGTCAAACTTTTTGGTTACACAGTTTAGTTATAACTAACTGAACTGTAACCGAAATATCTGTATGTTGGAGCTGTGGCCTAAAGCAGTTGACATGTTTTGAATCTGGCTTGCAACATTTCCCCCAGAAATAATGGAAATTATTATTCATTATAAAACATTAACTGTTATTTGTAAACATTGCAGCTGGGCAGTTAATATAACTTCTTGTAAAATAATTTCTACTACAAAAATCACTTAGTGGACAAGATTAATTAGGAAACTCAGAAGTGAAGACCAAGAGGCTCGGTTGTATCTTTAACAGGATTCTTTATTGAGAACATGAGCTGTTGGTAGCTGCAGTCATCAAGTCTAAGGCAGTGTACATTGTAGTTTATAGATTTTAGGTGGCAGTGCTTAGAAATGGAGGCAAAGTTTTTAGACACAGACTACACTAGGTGTTAGAAATGTGTTTACATGTTTTCAAGATATAGGCCTACAAATGTGTCACGGTATTTCATGTGTATATTAATAGGCTATGTGTTCATTTGAAAAAGACAACAGATGCATCATGCATGTCTAAGCATGCTTCAGACTTTAACAATAGCCTTCCCAAGTCCATCGCCCTTCAGCATCTTCATGAAGGCAGTCGGCATGTTTTCAAAGCCAACAGTGACCACTTCTTTTGTATTCAGCTTGCCCTGCAATGAAACAGTTGAAACAATTCACTTTCTCATTCACAGGCTGGTACTAACTGTTATGTGCTGCGTATTATTGGCAATTATTCAATGAACTTCAGGTCATGAGCTATAAGAAGTGTAATGATCAAATATTCTATTTTGTTGTTTTAAAGTAGAAAAAAGGTCAATTTCTAAAAAGAGGTCCTTTACCTCTTTCTTCCATTCAAGCATTCTTTTCACAGATTCTTCATCTTTGTGTCTCCAACTTCTCACCATAAAGCCTTCTATTTTCAGTTGCCTTGTAATTATTTCATGGTGAGGATAAGGACCTATGAGAAAGAAATTCAATATTCTAATGTTGCACTGCATACTGCATAGCTTGCATTTTTCATATTCTCTTCTGTCCTCTAGTGTGTAACTACTTAATACATTTTCTCTAGTTTGTTTTATTCTAATATTAAAATGTGAGTTAAGAGCCGGGGCTGGGGAGGGGGAGGGGGGGGGGGTGTGATTAACAGGATGTTATATAACATAACAGGATGAAGATGTTGGTTAAAAATCTTTTCTTTTCATTTAGTACCGCCCTTCGGAAGGGAAGACAAATTAAGTACAATTTACCTTGATCTTCAAATTCAAAAAGTTTTAACCTCCTGGCTCTATCTGCTTCGTGTTTCCTTCGTGTTCAATGTTTGAACTTTTTTAATAGTTGTGTTTGAGTCACTCAATTGTCCTCCGTGTGAAAAGATTGATTTCAAAATCATACACTATAAGAAAAATAAGTTGCTGCCTTAAATTTTTAAGTACAATCAACTTAGATGTTTAGTCATTTCAACTAAAATGACATTAAACAGGCTTTAAAATTAGTTGAATCTTGTATAACAAGTAAAAAAAAGTTACTTATTTTCATGAGTAAACGCAATGTAAAAACATATGTTGTCATAACTTATTGATCCTATAATTTAGTCCCTGCTGGAAAGGGTTAAAATATGCAAAAGATGCTATAAAGACTGAAGAATAAGCAGGACCAGAAGGATTTTCTGAGGAACATTTGGCATTTAACTGCTCAGGACAAACAAGGGACTCAAGAACAAACATCACAAAAAAAGAATAGAAAAAAGTAAAAAAATCAGGGGTATGTAAACTTTGGAACGGGGTCATTTTTATAAATTCGGCTATTTTTTTGTCTTGTTGACTACATGACTACATATACTGTGTGTGTGTTGTGTGTGTGTGTGTGTGTGTGTGTGTGTGTGTGTGTGTGTGTGTGTGTGTGTGTGTGTGTGTGTGTGTGTGTGTGTGTGTGTGTGTGTGTGTGTGTGTGTGTGTGTGTAAAACATAAAGCATTAAACCCATTTCTTAGGCTACCTATTGAACTTTTTAAAACTTAATATGGAATGTGTGTGCCGAAAATGTGTGTAACAACTTGAATCATTCTGTTCATACGTTACCTCCATCGCCATGTCACTTAAATAAGAATGAGACTTACACATCTGAGGTGCTGTGTCATTGTACGTGGCTATTGCACCGCAGACAGCGATACGACCACCTGGCTTCATGTTTTTCAGTGCTGCAGTAAAGAAGGGCCCTCCCACCTGGAGAACATTACACACACAAACAGATCTCCTTCATTTAAAATGTGACCAATTATGTTATTTATCTGAGAGCTTATAAAATCTTTAAAATATTTGTTTATAAGTAGATTGAATGCTAGAGGTAAAAATACACATGTTAATGTTAATTACATTCTCAAAATAGCAGTCATATCCTTCAGGTGAAGCTTTCTCCAGTGCTTCCTCCAGTGATGGGACAGTCTTGTAGTTGAAGGCCTGGTCAAAGCCCAGTTCCTTCAGGTATGCCACCTTGTCATCACCTCCTGCTGATCCCACAACCTTGCAGCCTTTAATCTTGCAGATTTGACCCACCATTGCACCCACAGCACCTGCAGCTGCACTCACCAGAACCGTCTCACCTGGCTGTATCTTACACACCTCTTCCAGGCCGTACAGAGCAGTTAAACTAGAGGGAAAAGGGGGCGGGATTTAGACAAATAACTGATATTTTCGTTAAAAGAACAAAAGAATTGCCTAATGATTGTGAAGGAAGTGTTGGTTTTGTGTTTGTGTGCTTATTGCTAATGAAAATCAAAGAATTAAAAAAGAGAGCATGATCATGAAGCTTTATTTTCTTGCAGTCTATCTGTGTCACTGTGTTCATTTAAGTCGTGATTAAATTACCCAGGCATCCCTAAGGAACCGAGGGCTAGGGACATTGGAATGTCACTGGGCCATTCGGATACTATCCGGGTCAAGATGGGCCCGGCTGGACCATTCGCTTTGGTTACAGTGTGTGTCCTCCACCCACAATCAGCAACCACGTAACATCCCTCTGGAAATGCTTGGTCCTTGCTCTTCAGTACCCTGACAACCAAACAATGAGTTAAGATAGTCTATTTATTCAATGATTTGACCTGTTTCCTCACTTGAATGCTTACTAGAATACTTGAACTTACTAATGCAGTATAGCCTAAGATGCTAAAGGAAGTCTACAGTCTTCTATGTAAACTGTAAGTTTCTTTGTTGCTCAAGATGTTTTTCCACTCGTCTTGGAAGTGTCTTTAGTGGTTGATGCAACTGAAACCACATTGACGAGTGCACTGAACAGCTTGAGGAACAGATCCAGATGCTAGACATTCTGAACAATATTACGATATATTATTGAACATTTTACGATTAGATTTTTGTTTACCTTTTCACCAATGAACATGCTTTATTTTCAGTAAACATTCTGTATAACTGGACTGCATCTATGGTATATCACTAACAAAAAGTGTAAATAAAAAGTAACAAGATTTGTACACATAGAGAACAAAAGATTTGTTGTTTTCCTTACTTTGCCAGCTGAGTTCCATACTGTACATCCCCTTCTTTTAGCCACATTTTACTCAGAGATCTACAGAAACACATCACATAAGTAGTAAAGCTAATTAAATAAAGAGATGTTAGCCTATATGTTCTAATAAGAAAGACTTTAGAGCACCTTTACCTCATATACGGATCAACACTGAAATAAATCGCCTCCACAAGCACATCTGAAGCAAAAGGATTATGATAAATCAGTGAGGCACCGAACAGGTAGCAAAAAGACAAATATATGAACTATCTATACCTCCATCTTGAAGCTCTGGCAGAACTTCTTCTCTCAGTTCAAAGTTACTTTCCTTAGGAAAGCCCTCAAAGTGTTTTTTGAGGATCCATGTCTTGGCTTTAACCATGATTGTTTGTCAAAAGCTGCACAGGGCACAGTCTTCAAACTGGAAGTTGTTCTAAGGGAGAACTAACAGCGCCTTCTTTTATTGCACAATGAACACTCTTACATAACAAAACGTCTTTATTGACATTAATAAATTGGCATGACATTGCAAATTCTTGTAACCTCTACTGATATTACCGTCTCACCTGAGCACACCAATATCGTTTACCATAAACTTTCAATATTTTAAAAAAATGTTGTCCTTAAAATTGTAAACAATAATTCAGGAGAAAAGGTATCACCTCAGGTACCCCAGCACTGCAAATTTTCGATGTAATCAGGTGTGTTAGATAAAGGAAAGATGACCTCAAATGTGCAAGTCATAAAACGTTTAGTGCTGAGGGGCCTTATGTAGATTTATTCTTGGTTTTAGATGTTCCAACTTCCAGGAGGATTGTAGTACATTTCATTCAACAGACATTCAAACATTATGAGTGTGTGGTAAACTTCAATGTTGTTGGTTTGTGGAAGAAAATAATTTTCTGATTTGTTTTCGGAAATATCAGAATACAACTTTTAAATGCACAGTCAGCATGACTTCGAAATTACCTGATTACCATGACACTACATAGTAATGTATATAGGCTAGCTACTAACAAATAGGCATTGACGCGTGAATCAAATCAATGTTGTTATTCCATGGGCTACCATTAAAATGAGGTCTGTCGTTCTAAAATCTATTTAAATGCATTCTTAATCAACACACATGCGACACAAAAGCTACTACAATTTTGCCATTATGATATACATGAATCTTTCCTTTGACTCTCCTTTATGAACATTTACTAAGAACTACGATTCTTTCATCAATAGCCACAAGATGTCAGTGTTCACTAAAGTTTTAAAGAAGACGTACACATTTGTGTTGCATCATTGTACGTCACCACCCAACACCCAGTGGAGGTTGTAAAAATACGTAGGCCTACTTGTTTTCATTTTTAAGCTCATGTAGATCCTCTTCTTTTATATCAAAATACCGTTCTTAGAAAACTTGTCTTTTTAGAAACTTCCTTTAGAAAAGTTTGTAGAATCAGTCTTATTCTTATACTTGGAGACCTTGCCCCTTATAAACAGTTAAAAGGGAAGCCTAATGAGATTCTAAAGATAATGGTTAGTTGGACATATTGCCTTTATTCCAAAGAAACCGTGTAACCTAGCTTATCAAGTTCCATGATTGTCATAAAAAAAATCTCACTCACTCACTGTCCATTAGCTCATTTAGAATAGATCATGATGACTCTGCAATTTTTTTTTTTTTTTTGTGGCATTGTAAAGCCCGACTGGATCGGCCCAATGGAGGTTTTCTGATCAGTGGGTGAAGGTCTCTGCGCTTTACCGTCTTTCCGCGTGGCAAAGTAATTTGATTACATACATTTTATCACATGTATTAACTCGTTATTTCATCTGACTCCATAAATGAAAAAAAGGTTTTAATGACATCTGTGCATCAAGTGTGAGCGAATGTTTGAATGTATTCTTTTTAACTCTTTACTGAAAATAATATCAGAGTCGATTAGAATAAAATCAAATGTTTACAATTTAAAATGTCAAGTAAATGTATCACGCCAGTTGCATAATCAGTTCAAAGATAATAGATACAAACATCAAATGCTCTAGAATAAAGAGAGAAGATGCTATACCTTGACATTATAAAAACGACATTATGCGAAGTGGTTACAGAGAACACCCTGAGCTCGCCTAGTTGCAATTCATTATATAGACATACCTCATTTCAAATGTAAACATGAGTTCACAGTGGGAATTCACATTAATCACTGGGGGCATAAATTGATTTACATGGAACCATTTGCTAACAGTGAGAATTTGCATTGAGTTAACACCTTCTGAGAACATGAGGCCATATGCCTGGAAGACACACCCTCCTATGTATGTGAATTATTTCCAAACACATAAATACCTTATTACCTTCCGGTTTACTTCTTTGAGAATGACACGTTTGTACCAGTCGCACTGAGACATTTCAATGATATCAAATGTGTGATACTGTATGAAGATTATTCACATTAAACTATATAGATTCTTGGGTGAATTTCAGGTGATCTCAACATGAGGGAGAAGGAGTGATGGGAGAATGGAGGGGTCAAGGGAAAAGATGTCGATTTGGATTGCTTAGGTGAGACTCGCGTCTCGAATGGTGCACAAGAGAGAAATTCAAAAGTTAATTTGCTTTGTTCTCTCAGAGAGTTGCGCTCTCTTCCAGTTTTTCCAGTCTTACAGCATAAAAATCTTTTTTCTGGTTTGTGCATATCTTTCCTAGAGGATGAAAACATGACAATAATTTTTAAAAATCAAATCTATTTGTAAAAAAAAATAAAGGACACAACATTATTAATGCAGAGTCTATGCCTAAAATAACATGATTGTTGTTATATGAGCAAACCATTGAAGCACTTGACATCAGACTTTAACAATGGCTTTCCCAATGTTTTCCCCCTGCAGCATCCCCATGAACGCAGCAGGCATGTTTTCAAACCCAACAGTGACATGTTCCTTACACTTCAGCTTTCCCTGTAAATCACCAAATCAAGAGAAACTGCATCATTATCCAAATATGAATACTGAGATAAAGTTAGTATCAACCAAGCAAGCATGCGGATGTACCTCTTGCATCCAGGTCAACATTCGCTTTAGAGACTCCTCATTTTTATTTTCCCACCTGCTCACCAAGAATCCTTCCATTTTCAGCTGCTTAAAAATCATGTGCATGTGTAGATAAGGACCTAAAAAGGACAAACACATTATCACAGCTGTAAATGAACAGGAGTCTATGTCTACCCAATTCTTCATGTCTAATTTTTTGCTTCAGTAATGGTGACTAAACTTTTTTTGCATTGCTAACAGGTATTGACTCTATAGTGTAAAGGTCATTCAAAGCACTCTCTCTTGAGCTGTGTTCGAAATCGTCTCCTATAACCTTATTCACTATTCCCTGCATCACTCCACTAATATAGTCCACTTGAAGGAGTGAATAAAAATGAGTGAGCGAATTCGGACACTGATTGCGCTGAAGTGCTGCTGCTTTTGTACAGTTTGTGCTTGAGGTTAAATAATCATCTGAAACTTAGCAAACTGGTAACTCCAGTAGTATTGCAAAGATTTATCTTGAACTCTATCAAGAAACTAGCATGTATAAACCTTATTTATATAATTTAATAGTCATTTAAAATGGAATTCGATTTGTACCTGTATGATATTAAGCTGTACCCACATTGGACCAGAGGTTTGGAAAATGGATGTATGGATGATTCACCTTCAGGCGGTAGTTTCTGACGAGACGTGGGAATTCATTCAGCATGAACTTCACAGTGCATTATGGGTATTCTCTGGCCGTTATGTGTAGATCAGTTGCACACTCGTTATTGCAGTGCATTGTGGGATTGAATGAGTGCACTCGATAACGTCCACTATGGTTTCGGACACCACTACAAATGGCTGTCCTCCAAATAGTGCCCTATTTAAAGGTATAGGGGTTGATTTCGTACACAGCCCAGGTTAACAGCACCATGAGAATCACACACATAAAAAGACTCAAACCTGTTTGTGGGGTGGTGTCATTGTACATTGATATTCCTCCACAAACAGCAATACGCCCAAAAGCCTTCATCTGTGGAATAGCAACACTCGAAAAAGGGCCGCCCACCTGGAAACCAAACCAAATCACTGAAAAATCAAGATTACGAATATGTCTTTTTTAATTAAAAAGGGCCACAAAAAAGCATAGTTTTTTGACAATTAGTATTAGAAAATATATTAACCTATTAGTATCAGTCAGTTCTTACATTCTCAAAATAGCAGTCATATCCTTCAGGTGAAGCTTTCTTCAGTGTTTCCTCCAGTGATGTGACAGTCTTATAGTTAAAGGCCTGGTCAAAGCCCAGGTCCTTCAGGTATGCCACCTTGTTATCACTTCCTGCAGATCCCACAACCTTGCAACCTTTAAGTTTGGCAATTTGACCGACTACAGAGCCCACCGCCCCTGCAGCTGCATTCACCAGTAAGGTTTCTCCTGGTTTAATGGCACAGACCTCCTCCAAACCGTAGAGTGCAGTCAGCCTGTGGCACACAGTCAATGTTATTTATTATCTATTCATGTATCATTTTATCATATAAAGTTTGATTTCTATTTGGTGCCTCAAATAAAAGATCCAGTACAATTTGTAAAGGAGTCGAAATAGGATTGCATCAGAATTAAGGTCCATTCAGACCAGGAATGATAACTATATTAGCACCCACAAGATAACATTATGTTTTTTACAAGTGTACACTGCGGTGGTCTGCTGCTTTTAATGCTTGAGCATTTTGATGTTGGTTAGGTTCTGATTGGCTGTCAATGTTTCTTTCGTTCATCAACTGAAAAAAAATGGTATGAAAGTGATTCCTAAAACATCGTTCTTCTATGTGGTTATCTTTATAGCTGCAGTGTAGGCTTCCCTATTCTCATATGCCTACTTTTTGTGGGCAGTCAGAAAAGAACACAATTTATTTGCTATCAGCCAAAAACACTTCTGAGAACATATGTTTAAAAGCGATCCAAAACGAATGACATTAAACAGAGAACATGTGGGCAACAAATGTTTGTCACGTAAAGCCAGAAGTGAATTATAAAACACATCTACTTTTCCCAGAACTCGGTAATGTCTACTCACAACATCTGTGATGCTCTTTGATGTGCTCAAATGAAACATCAGATAACAACTATATCAATGTGGATTAAGCCTTTGACCTACCTTTCCAAGACCATTTGTAAAAGAAGCAATTGTGGGTTTGAAAGAAGCAGTGGGTCTTACCCTGGCATGCCAATGGCTCCGATGGCATGGGAGAGGGGGACATCTTGAGGCCAGTCAACCAAGACCTTGTTGAGATCACTCCCATCTGACACAGTATGTGTTCTCCAACCACATCGACCAATCACATGGCAGCCCACGGGAAATGAAGGATTATTACTTTGAATCACCCTATAGTCAAAATAGAAGAAAGAAGAGACTTTGATTGGAAAATTAAATGATCACATTAAGTAAGTAAATATTTTTTTTGAAAGTGGTTTATAAATCACCAACTCCAATAAGTATATAGTCGGCAATCGGCATGACATGTAAGTTGTGATAAACGTTTGTAAAAGCTCTTTCTGATTCTGACACACAAGTGAAATAATAAGTTTCATAAGTGAAATAACTTGTAGAACAAGAAAAACTGTAGGGTGGGACTTGATTTTGTCCTTGTGACTCATGTGAGTGAGAGATTGTCCTGATGTCATTGCAAGAGAGAGGGGAAGTTACTTTCATTAAAGATTACAAGGGCACATTATTTAAAAAATAATGAGGTGCAAGGATAAATTATTTATAACAAACATTGCAATAATCCATAAAAATAAGAATGGTCTTTTTCGATTTTGTGACTTTAAAAAGGAGAGGCAAATTCAAACTGGTTTTATATGGTCTCTTAAAGTATGCAGTTTAAACAGCCATTACTTTTAACATTGTGCCAGTTCTTGATCTAACTATCTAATGGTCAGTGATGGTAAATGAGTTGCAGATGCATTTCTTTTCGAATGATAACCAGATGGTTGGAAAGATCCCATTTTACACTGACTGAATAATCATGGTTTCATTTGTAATCTTGATGAGAGGGACTGAACAGGATGAAGCCAACTGTTATTGAACTGAATAGCTATTTCTTTTACTTGGCAACTTGAGTTCCGATCATCACGTCTCCTTCTTGCATTCGAACACGACTGTATGGTCTAGAAGAAATTAAAAAGATACAATTTTATTTTTAGGGGAAATAAAAATGAATGCCTCAAACATATCACACAAATCAAACAAGGAATGATTTTCAAACAAGCACGATCAGTATGACATGTAATCAGGCCCTTAAATGGAGATATTGGTGCAGCTGCTTATTACAGATTTCTCACTCACCGCATATAAGGGTCCACACTAAGGAACAGTGCCTCCAGAAGAACCTCTGAAGAGCAAGAATAAATTATATTT
The DNA here is from genome assembly GCF_051911475.1 of Siphateles boraxobius. NCBI lineage: Eukaryota > Metazoa > Chordata > Actinopteri > Cypriniformes > Leuciscidae > Siphateles > Siphateles boraxobius. The sequence goes on from NW_027508734.1 coordinate 16,197,400, forward strand.
AAGAGAGAAAATATGAAAAATATAATTTGAGATTTAAAGAGCACAAACCTCCATCTCTGGGCGCAGAGAGCTTCTCTAGTTTCAGCTCAAAGTCGGTGTCTTTGGGAAAGCCCTCAAAGTGCTGCTTCAGAACCCAGGTTTTAGCTTGAGTCATGGCTCTTTGTTTCGAACTGTAAAAGTAAACAAAAATAATATTGCATACATAAGTTAACACAGGCAAAGTGTAAAAAGAAGTTGTGTAACCTTCGAAACAACAGACTGCGTTGATTTGCTTACATATCACATTAGCAATAGCCTAAAAAAAGTAGCGTAAACAGTTTGTACAATATAAGTAACCGTAATAATATAAGTAATATAAGTGAACCAACAACATGTTTATTAGATCCAATACCCACTAAACTACTGAAAGAAGTGTTACCTGTAGTGGAAGAGCCTCTTCTTAATATTATTAACTCATCTTTATTTTTAGGTCATGTTCCAAAAATATTCAAGCTGGCAGTAATAAAACCTCTCATTAAGAAACCGCAATTAGATCCAAATAACTTAGCAAATAACAGACCCATCTCAAATCTTCCATTTATGTCTAAAATACTAGAAAAAATTGTGTCCGCTCAATTGTGCTCTTTCTTGCAAGAAAATGATATCTATGAAAAACTCCAGTCGGGATTCAGACCGCATCATAGCACAGAAACTGCGCAAGTTAAAATTACAAATGATTTACTTTTAGCTTCTGACCAAGGCTGTATCTCAATACTAGTTCTACTCGATCTTAGCGATGCGTTCGACACTATAGATCATAAAATACTCTTGAATCGACTACAAAACTACACTGGTGTTCAGGGACAGGCATTAAGCTGGTTTAGATCGTACTTATCAGACCGTTACCATTTTGTCTGTTTAAATGGGGAAAAATCGAAGATAACGTCAGTAGACTATGGAGTGTCGCAAGGATCGGTTTTAGGCCCTCTGCTATTCTCAATATATATGCTGCCACTTGGTAATATTATAAGAAAACATGGAATTAATTTCCACTGTTATGCTGATGACACTCAATTATATATCTAATCACGACCAGATGAAAACACTAACTTATCTAAATTGACAGAGTTTCTAAATGATATAAAATGCTGGATGACGTGTAATTTCCTGCTATTAAATTCAGATAAAACGGAGGTACTACTTATTGGTCCAAAAAAACTACCCACAAACTCACTTACAATACAACTTTAATTTAGAAGGACGTCCTGTTACTTTATCCACTACAGTAAAAGACCTGGGTGTTATACTAGACCGCAACTTGACTTTCGAAAATCATATTTCATATATTACAAGAACAGCCTTTTTCCACCTTAGAAACATTGCTAAGCTACGTAAAATGCTATCTGTTTCTGATGCAGAAAAGTTAGTTCATGCATTCATGACCTCGAGACTAGATTATTGTAATGCTATATTAGCTGGTTGTCCTGCATCCTCAATAAACAAGCTACAGTTGGTGCAAAATGCAGCCGCTAGAGTTCTTACTAGATCAAGAAAATATGATCATATAACACCTATTTTATCATCTCTACACTGGTTACCTATTAAGTTACGTATCAATTACAAAGTATTCCTACTGACCTATAAAGCCCTAAATGGTTTAGCTCCTGTGTATTTAACAGACCTTCTATCGCCATACAATCCATCGCGCTCTTTAAGATCACTAAATTCGAGGCTTCTGGTCATTCCTAGGATATTTAAGTCCACTAAAGGAGGGAGGGCGTTCTCACATTTAGCTCCTAAACTCTGGAATAGCCTTCCTGATATTGTTCGTGACTTAGACTCGCTGTCCCAGTTTAAAACTAGATTAAAGACGCATCTCTTTAACCAAGCATTCACTTAATGCTTAACCTTTAATACTACTGCTGAATCAGTTCGAATGCATTAACATTATGAACATCAGCTATGCTAATTATTTCCCATCTGCCTTTCTGCTGTTATTTCGGGACGCTAGTCCCGAGGTAAATAGCGTTCGTCAGCTCCAGTTTGTATCAAGCCTCTCACGGAGACTTCAGATGCCCCAACGCCTGTGAAGAGACGACTCGACGCCTGTGAAGAGACGACTCAAAGCCGGCGATATGTTATGCCATACATTAATACATGATTAACTAACTGTATTTTTCTATGTATATTTACGAAATGCACTTTCTGTAAAGCTGCTTTGAGACAATGTGTATTGTGAAAAGCGCTATACAAATAAATTTGAATTGAAATTGAACGACGCCTCGTGGTGCCAGCCCAAAGAGTCAAGTCAAGTCAAGTCACCTTTATTTATATAGTGCTTTTTACAATACAGATTGTATCAAAGCAGCTTCACAGTGATAACAAGAAAATAATATAACAGAGTTTGTTTCTAAAAGAAAATTGAGTCAACGTCCACCTTAAGTAAGGCAGATCAATAATATTATTGAATATTAAATGTCCCCAACTAAGCAAGCCAAAAGCCAAGGCAACAGTGGCAAGGAACCAAAACTCCATCAGGTGACAGAATGGAGAAAAAAAACCTTGGGAGAAGGAGGCACAAAATCACTCCCACAATCTCAATTCAAAAAAGGCCATTTAAAAAAAATGTCTAAAGACACATCTTTTTCGTTTTTCTGATAAAAAAAAATCAGTGTACGACTCGTTACAGCATATATTTTATACAGTTGCCCTCCTGCTGGTCTGATTGCTTCTATTGTTCTCTTCATTTGTAGGTTGCTTTTGACAAAAGCGTCTGCTAAATGATTAAATGTAAGCAACCATTCTTCTTCTATTCTTTTAATGTATGTTGGCAACCCCACTTAAAGCGCAGCACGTAAAGTGAGCATGATACAAGGGACAAAACAACTAGTGATTAAACAACAACAACATCAACAAAATACAATAAGTATATATACTTTACAAAGTGACCTTAAATCCTATTTATTGAACAAATTGCTTTGAAATATATATACATATATAATTGGATAATAGACTTTATACTGTGCTGAAGCATTCTTTAGTATTGCCTTAAGTGTTACATTTTCAATATTCAGAATACTTAATTATTTTTGAAATAACCATAAGTAACGTTAGTACACATACCCGTTAATGTACACAAAGCTATCTATTCTTCTATACTTCCTAGTGTTGCGCAGAGAACTTGTTTAATGCCCTCCCACAGCCCATATACTGCTAAGCGCTTGGCTGAATCTAAATCATGTGACCCTTTGTATTTATCTGATTGGCCGACTTGATATGTCAATCATCTTCAACGAAGAGGCTTCTGATTTCTCCCGCAGTCAACTGCTTGAAGTCAACTTCTATATATTTGTATACAGTTTTAACCAGCATTATAACATTATTCCAACTTATGTGGCAATAAATAAGATTAATTAATCATATAAATATTATAATTTGAGAAACCACCCACCCCCACGTCATGTGACGAAAGCAAGCGCGGGCATTTCGGAAGAGTGACACGCGAGCGAGAAAGACTACAATAACGTTGCATCAAATCGCAAACTGTGCTGTTTTTAAAGGTAGGGGGTATTTTTAATTATATACTGCTTTGTGACATACATGTAAAAGTCCGTTTTAACTGAATTGTGGCAAAAGCAAGATAAAGAGCTCGGTTTAACGGCTCTTATGTTCAAAATATTGTAACTTATTCATCTGATATTCTGACGTTAAAGCTAAAGCAACTTTGACTTTAGCTGTCTTTGAGGTATTAGTCATCATGACCATAGGGGAAAAAAAGAAGGAAAAAAAAGTTTTGTGGAAACTGCTTTTTCCAAATCTGTTTTTCACAGAAGAACATATCAGGCTAAATCACCTCAGTGACGTTTATTACTGTTTATCAGTCATTTTCAGCACGCCCAGCTGCAGCAGACGTAACGTTATGTGGGCTTACTTGGCTAACGTTATGCTGAAAGGCTCTAGATGAGAAACTAAAAATAAGTGCACTTTAACTGATGAAACTTTGATTAAAAGCTGAGCAAAGCAACATGTTTGTTTATAACCTATATCCTGTTCACCTGAAATTGTTAAACTTTGAATGTAATTATAGTAAATTTTAGTTGTTTTGTCTTTGAGTATAGCTTACTCAGGTTGTTACAAGCGTTGTGAGACTATATACAAATTCTGTTTCAATAGTTCTGGTAATTTTTTGTTTTGATTATAAAAATGGTTTCAATTCTAAAAATATTTATGTAATGTTACAGTTAGTTCTAAATAGCCTTAGGAATCCTCATTTGGATGGGTAGGTAAGGTTGTGTGTAATAAATAAATTAGTCCTTGATGTTAAATAAGAAATGTTTCTTGATCACCAAATCATCATATTAGAATGATTTCTGAAGGAACAAGCAACACTGAAGACTGGAGTAAAGATGCTAAAAATTCTGCTTTACCATTTTTTATTTATTTGAATATATATATATATATAATTTAAAATTGTTATAATGTTTGCACAACCTTATTGTTTTTACTATATTTCGATTAAATAAATACATAAGAGACTTATTTCAACAACATTTTTAAAAATCTTACCGACCCCAAACGGTAGGTTGTGTGTGCGTGTATGTTTTCCAGATTGCACACAGTACAGTATTTTGCAGCACTCAACCCTGTGGGACCTCCTTTTGTGAATGTGTATAATATGTCAGGCTTCCCATAATGTCCTTTGACTATCTGCCTTAGGATAACTGAATATCTGACGTGTGAGCCGAGTTCACATAAGCAGACATGCTGGATGGGGCTCAGTTCGTTGAGGCATTGTCACGGTTGGGTTACCCACGGGCGTCTGTGCTGGAAGGTTCTGAATTTGACTGGTTATTTGACACCGCACCAGAAAACCTGCACCTTTTACGTGTTGTCTGCAACCGCCTAAACCGCAGCAATGTTCTAACGCCAGAAGAATTGCAAGCATACAAGGCACTCCGGGAGTCTGGTAAGCCCAACTTGGATGAGGCGTCTCTGGCTGAGCTCCTTAAAACCTGCTTGCCTGTGGATGGGGGTGTAGGGTCACAGGGCTGTTCTGCGCTGGGTGGAGAGGGAAATGTAACAATTGAGGACCTTGAGACAGAACTTCAAGCTCTCCGCGAGGAAAAGCAGCTAAAACAACGCAGACTCAACAAGCTGCAGATGCTAGCTACCAACTGGGCTGCGAACTCCTCTGCATCCCAAGCACTGCTGCAGGAAGGAGGCAGTGTGGTAAAAGATGCCAACTCTGCCTTGGCAGCTGAAAACGCATGCACCAACTCAGCAGTAGAGAACTTGTCAAAGGAGACCACCAAACTGGCTGGCTTTTTCCAAACCAGCCCTCATTTCCTTAGGAGTAAAGATGGAGCCGCTCCACCTCTAGTTCCTCAATCAGGAACCCCAGTACTCCCCTCTCAGTTGTCTCTAGAGCCGTTCCTCCAGCAACAGGAGCAATTCACTAAAGCGTTGGCTGCCTACACTCAGCGTCAGTTCTTTCAAGGCATCTCGGACATGATGGAGAGCTCCACATTCAATCGCTGCCAGCTGACAAATCTGAGCTGCTGCAGTGAGAATGAGGAAGAAGAGAATGATGGACTGGTGGAGCTCAGGAGGAAAGAGATGGCACAACTCCAGTGGGCATATATAGTGGCACAGTACCAGCTGGTGAAAGAGAGGGCAGAGGAGCGTGGTGACAAAGCAGCAAAAGACTGGCTCATCCAGCAAATGAAAAGCAGCACAGAGGTACACGTTTTTACTGCTGATACTTTTTATGGCTAGCTGTGTATTTCCTTTGGTCCTTTATTTTTCAAGACTAGTAAAGTTTAACAGAAGCAAAGACTACGTATACACCATGCAAAAGTCAATAAGTGTTTTTTCTTTTGTTTGTTTTTTTACTTTTAAGAAATTCAGCAATAACGCATTAAATTGGTAAAAAGTGAAAGAGACATTCATAATATTACTTAAGATTTCTATTTCAAGGGGGAGGGTGAAACATTGAGTTTTAGTTATTTAGTATTAGATCATAGCTGACATCCATTTTGTATATGTGTGAAACAGCTTTTTAGCCACTATTCTAACATGTTCGCCAGTAAATTTGGTTGAAGATAAACACACTGTGCTAGGAGAAGAAACTTGTGCATGGGACTTTTAAATAATGATACAGTTGAGGCATTATTTTCTGTCTCTTGGATTGAGTATACCTATAAATGTTTCTAATTTTCATTCTTCCCTCCCTCTCGTAGTCTCTGTGCTACTCACATGTGAGCAGGATTGAGCCTGATCTACGGTCTGAGATCCTCTCAATTCAGTCTGAAATTCAGTCTCTAATGTTAGACCCAGTCCGCTCCGCATTACGAGACTGTGCCCGCCTCCTTAACATCCCCGTGGTGCGTGGTGACCTCACTCTTCAAGTAGCCAGGCAAAATTACTACACCTCCAGACAGAGCGAAGTTCGCAACCAGCTTCTCAGTCAGAAGGCCTTCTTCGAACTTGTGCGTCTGGCCCAGGATGCTGAGCTCCTTAGAGGGAAGAGGGTGATGGAGCAGCTTGATGAAATGGTGAAGAGGCTAGAAGGGGCAGCAGAAGCTGCTACTCAGAGAGAAAACACTCTGACACAAACTCACTTGACTCAAGTCCCCTACCTTGGTCCTAATGCTAAACAACAGATCATGAGCTCCAAAGACACAGCCTTTAGCAGGTAGCCATGTGTGGAGAGAAGTTTAATTTACTTTTTCTTTTTACAGTATAATGCAGGTTTAGATTGTAAGACTATATCCTGTGTTCATCCTTCAGGTTGCTGCAGATGCTCGAGATGGGTAAGGCCTCAACGGAAAGACAGGATCCATTCCAAACCTACGGTAGGCTGGAAACAACAGCCTTCAACCTACAGGAGAATCTGGTCAATGTACAAGAGGCTTTGGATGGGGCCAGACGAGAGCAAGCCTTTGCTGGAGCTCGGTTAGAAAGTGACCGAGATGCGCTCGACCAAGTGGCGTACTCGGACATTGTGCAGCCTCTCCTGAGGCCGCAGGTATGTGCTACAGCCACATCTGCACTGGAGCTCTGCCCTCATGCACAGGTATGTCTTTCTTTTTTCTCCACCTTACCGCCATCATCCCTTGAACATGAATCCCAAGAAACGTGAGCAGATTAATTTGTCAACATTCATGACTTGTAAAAAGCATGCACCTCTCATCATTTGGTGGTGGATTTTTCTGCATAGTAATTTTGTTTTATTGCTGTTTTAAGACTTGGTATTTTCATTCTTTTGTGAAAAGATTCAAAATTGTCTGGCTTCTGTATTCTTTCCTGTCACTGCAACACCTCACTGTAGGGCTGTAATCAACCAAAGAAAATCTTGGTCGACTGAAGTCCTGAAATTTCGACTAATTAGTCGACTAAAACGTAAAAAAAACTAGCTGCGCAGTACTTGGTAGCCTTGTCCGCCTAAATGAATTGAAAAATAAACATAAAAAACCAGCAGGGTATTTGCAGTATATTAAATCGTTTTTTGACCAAATTATTTTGCACTGAAATGACACACTGTCGGCTCTGACAGCATTGCATCACGTGCACTTGTGCAATATAGCCTATGATTTCCGAAAATAGTACTATGTCAACTAGCGATATCAGCACGAGAACTGTTGAAGAATATGCAACATAATTTAGACAATTGTTTTTGTCATATGTAATGATAACTGACAGACACTATCATTTCAGCCGCTCTGTGCATGTCCTCGCACAGAGCGAGGCTGAAGCTCAGCTTCGCAGACACGAATAGACTATTAACTTAAAGCTTTTACTCTTAAACACACAAGACACGTCCACTTTAATAAAAAAAAACTTTTACTCTTAAACACACAAGACACGTCCACTTTAATAAAAAAAAAACTTTTACTCTTAAACACACAAGACACGACCACTTTAATAAAAAAAAAAAATTGTATTAAGCAAACCAGATCAAGACGAGAGCAGAAACTAAATAAAGTGCATAACTGAAAAATAAAGTATAGGCTCAAAATAAATACAAATAGTGGGCACAGCAATTGCTGTATAACTGCAGGCGCACCCGCACGCACTGACGGTAGCATCTCCCAGACCATGCTGGAAACATTTTATGGTTCACTTTTATTATAGTGACCATTTATTTCTAGTAGGGGTGTGCCATATCATACCGTCCACGATAATACCGGTATACATTTTTACATGATAAAAAAGTGTCATATCGCGATATCAATGATATAGCGACGCGATGACGTATGGCGCATTTACTTTCCCTAGCACGCACAACAACAACACCTGTCTGAGCACGAGAGCAGCCTGTCAGCCTCCGATGACGATTTAGCAATTTCACTAACAGCTTGAGTGTTCAGCGGGGCTGCCGACGCGCGTCTTCTCTCGCGCGCGTTTAGGAGTCGGGACATGACTGAATGGTCTCTTGCACAATCGGGCCATCAGTGCATCGTAACTAAAGTTTATAATCAAGTCTTCTTAATTCTTATCAGTTTAAACATTCAAGCGGTTTTAAACTATCCATTAAGCTACTCGCGCACTCTCTGAGAGAGTTGCACTGCGTCTGCGTGCATACATAGAGTAGCCTACAGCTCGCGAGAAACTAAAGCAAAATTGTGTAAAACTTACGGTCTTGGTAAGTATTCTCATAAACACAGTCGGTTATGTATAAAACGCATGTGACAGTGTGACAGACAGTATAATGAAAACAGCAATGGATCCGTGCACTAGCTGTAAAAGTGACAGCAGCCATAGGCTATGCGTCTGTCATTAATGTTGTCGTCAAAACAACAAAAGATAGCTTTAATTGTGATGAATTAGAATTATTAGCCTATGTATTTAATTTAATCAGGAAACAGAACTAAAAGACTATGTGTTATTTTACATTTGATTACTTTATTATGTTTCTGTAGTATTTCTGAATACTGGTGTTAGACCTACACACATTTAACATTTAATTCAAAGATTGAAATCAAGCTTCCTTGTGTCGTGTAAACTCTTAACAACAAAATTACCACATTGTAAAAACGCAATGAGTGAGCAAACATTTTGGCGAGATAAACATACTAAGAAAATTTTCAACAACAACAAAAAAAATGTCTATATCGTCATAAATATCATTATCGCAAATATTCTTGAAATATCGTGATAGAATTTTGAGGCCATATCGCCCACCCCTAATTTCTAGTATTATAAAGTGCCCAAATCCAATAAATAATACTAGAAATAAATGGTGCAGGTGCGCCTGCAGTTATAAAACGAGTATTACTAATTGGCATACTTCAATGTTTTATGCCAATTCTGATTTGTTCATTCATATAGGCTACTCGAAACAGACGGGGCAACCCAACGCAGACAAGTTAGCTTACCGTTTTTAGGTGATATGCCATGTTTGATGTCGAGCTGTGATATGCAAACTGTTGTTTGCAAACTTTGCTTTCAACTTTTTTTCTATTTTCTATTTTCATAAAATGCTGCCACACTCCCGATGTCGTTGACATGGTAGATTACTCTGACAGTAAATTAAATGCTAAATTCAGCAAACCACCATGGATGATGCAGACCAATGCCTTGTTCTTTCTTCAATCTGTCTCCAGTGGGTTGGGCTAATCCAAAAAAGTGAAAACAAGGGGGGTGTTCTGAAGACAGACTGTTACCTGTGAAACAGGGGTGCTCTGAAAACACCCCCATTAGCAATTAGTGATGAAATGAATGTAATGAAATTAATGCGGCAAAAGGTCAACTAATCAGAATTTTAGTCGAGCCAGAACGTATCGAACGATAAATCGACTAGTCGACTTGGAGATTACAGCCCTACCTCACTGTCTGTGAAACACATTTTATTGGACTGTGATATTTGTTTTGTACTCTGAGAACAGTTCTGTTTTGCTGACACCCATGAAAAGCTTTTTAACAAAGTTAGTCCAGAATCACTTTTAGAGTTTTAAATGGACCTTACGTTTTGGCCGTTATTGGCCATGACATTTAAAACAATTCAAAATTGTTTTCAAAATACTATTCAACACACATAATATTTAATTTCTTGTCTTCACTTCCCATTTTAATGTAATCTGTTCAATTTAATTTCTCCTCTTCACCTCTCATTTTAATGATTACCTTATTAGCAGTGAATTAGATCAGTTTGTAGTTATGTTGTTCACCACTTGCATGCACAGAAAGCAATCAGTGTTCATTAGAAGTTTAAATCCTCTCCGTCTGACTTGTTCCAACCTACTCTCTCTGTTTAGGAGCTCACAATGGTTCTAGATGAGCTAGAGGTGAAGCAAAAGACCTTGTACACACTTCTTCAGGACATAGTTGGAGACTTGAAGGCCAAACGAGGGAGACTTGAACGCAGTGAATCCCTGAGGAGAGAGAGGGAACTGTATGTCTATTTCCATCTGGACCCAAAACTGCTCAGTAGAGCAGTGAGAGATATAGAGGCTCGAGCAGGAATGTAGAATCAGATCTCCTTTGTCTTCACCAGCCAACATATACAGAGGTCCCTGCTGCGAAAATACGTCTGACCGAGAAATTAATGTTAGATGCAGATTAGGACATGGACAATTGTTGCTTCTATGTTGTCGAGCTCCATAGATCTTATATTCTCATGTATTCTTTATTAATCTGCTAAAAGTTAATGTTCTTTAGGTATGTCAAATTTGTGTTCAATGCCTACAGTTTCACATTAATTTGCATTTGTACTTTTACAAATGAGCCACACCTTGTATAAATAATGGTGTATGTATATGTTTTGTGATTAAACAGTTCTATCTGTGAATAAACATATGTAAATGATGGAGCAAATATTTTTTTGTGTGTGTTTCTCAAACTTTTTTAAAAAGCATGTTTTTTGTGGCCTAAACGCAGTTAAGAATTTCATCTTATTAAAAAGACCACAACAAAACACGAGTCTACTATGTGTATTATCTTGTAATAGATTTGAGTATACTGACAGACATTGGAACATTACATTTCCACTCATATATTGTGTAGTGGACAGAGTATGACAGCAGTTTTGCTTGTGCACATTTGATCCCTTTACTATCAGATTTCAATCCAGCACCTCTTAAATTGCACCTCTTAAATTGCACTTAAATTGCAGTATTTTTCTGCATATGTGACTACAGGGTTAAGACAGACTAGGAGAGCAGGAAATGAGATGGAGAACTACCTCTGCAGCAGTCTGAATGCAGCTCCTCTCTCTGCAGCTGCGCAGAGCATCATAGCAGCCCTTCAGTTCCAGTATGTGCACAGAGCAGACAGAAGCAGAGCTAGTGAGTTAGAAACATTCCAACAATATTATTAACTTGAGACTAATTATGGCCAATAGAAGTTTGTTTTTTATTGGTTTGTTCACACTCAATTGTCTGTCTGAGGGAATCTGTTAATTCAAAATTACAGCCTTGAGTAGTAGAGGCTTCAGACTGTCTCAGCATCAGGGCAGAGATGACAGAAATCAAGACATCTGCACTGGGAAAATCAGGTGAGTAGTAAGAGTTTTGGACATACTGTATATTGAGTCAACAATACTTTATATATTATTTTCATTACTGCTAATAAAATTATTGTTCATTTGACTTTTGAACTTAAAATGCTGATGTCTTTGCCTTGAACAAATTAACATTTATATTATTTATTCTCTGATTGTGTTATCTTTTGATTCATGTATTCTTTATCTCTTTAGAGACTTGGACTTAAATATTCTGGCAGAAGATTCAAACCAATTCATGCTAAAGGATGAGACCAGTAATGAGAGGTTTGCACTCTACTATGCTGGTGATATCATAAAGTCCAACACCCAGCCTCATATACCGGTAGCACAGGGAGAAAACAGTTTATGCTTTAATAGCGTGGGGAGCCCTCAGTCTAGTCCAGACATGACAGAAGCAGAGATCCATAAACTGACCTTGGGTAAAAGGCGGTGGATTCAACCAGCAAGCCCCATTGAAAAAGGCCCAGTAGGTTGTAATCAACATGAGACTACCCCAGTGAAGAAGATCAGCTTTAGCCAGCTTACGTTGCCTACTAACAACTGTCATCCAGCATCCGAAGAAGAGTGCAAAAGGACTGATAATGTGGACAAGCAAAGTATGAATGGACAGATAGACCAACTATGGAGCTGTCGATCAGAGTTGACAGAGAACGATAACTGTGATTCTATTTGTGAGGAAATCTCAAAAGAGGCCAGAGCTGACAAAGCTGTGTTCATACAAGTGCAGCATAACAGTTTTATATCTAATGCAGAGAAACCAACATATACGTATCAGGATCTGGAGACCAGCCATTGCCGGCAAGATAATCTAAACTCTGATTTGTCAGCTCCAGTGGAAAGTTGTGCATATGCCAAAGGATGTGGGAGCATCTTTGTCCTTGAATGTGAGCAAGACGCACCTGTTAGGCCAGGTGAAATACTGGACTCAGTGAGGGAAAAAGAAGACAGCGACTCAGAAAGAAGAGAGATTACTAAGAGTAGAACTAGTAAGTACAGCGCTTGATAGACTTCTAGACAATACAAATAATTTAAAAAAATACTTATTCTTTGTATTGTATATTCTCCCAGTGTTCCTGCTTTAACTAGGCTGAAAATGTTTTCATTTGCAAACAAATTGTTAACCAGTTCTAGATTAAACCAATTTCAGTCTTATCAAAATAATTAATAATTTTTTGGTTGATGTTTAAAATGGTTTTAGATGGTATATAGCACATTGCAGGACATGTCAACTTTCCATAAATACAAGCTGATACTAATGATACTACAAACAGACACTATTACTGGACAGAAATTAGCTTATTTTTATCGTGCATGCAGGTTCTCCCAAGCCAGATGAGAATACAATCCTGATGCCTGTTGAAGAGAGAACTGGAAAGATAGCGTCCACCAGTGGTGGTGTGCAGCACAGCATCCAGCCCCACTCTCAGGTAATGCACATACTCACTCCAGAGCAGAGAGATGGCAGTTCTGGCTGTGTTATGTCATCAGAGAGGTAATTTTTAGGCTAATTTTCTGTATCATTTTATCCCCCCCACTATTTCAGTTAATGTTTTTTTTGTCCTGACCTTGCAAAAGAACTTTTCATCTATGAGTTTTATTCTGTGTGAGACTCTAAACTTTAGAGTCTAAAGTGATAAGAAAATGCAGCACAAGTAAAAAGTGGTCTTTCAGGGATCAGTTAACGTGTAAACGTTTGAGCATAGGGATCACTCTCTTCTCAGAAGGCTCCGAGTGGTCCATTAGCAGTGCTGCAATGTGGAAATGAAGATAAAGCATAAATATATTTATTTTAAATTTTCTTTGTACAGAGAAGAAAAAAACGAAAACTTCCCTGGAGTTATAAAGTGCGAAGCATCAGAGTGATGAACTGACAATAAACTAAGCATACACGCACATACAATGTTGTATTACAATCTAAAGGACAGCATTCTTTCAACTGCTCACAGAGTTCTATAGACAGAGATCACTAAATTCTATATGTTCTATATAGCATGAACATTAAAATGCCCCTATTATCTGTGGATCAATTATCTAGTGTGCAAGTATATTTTGATCCTGAGTTCTTGTAGCTTTTTTTTTTAAACATCTTTAAAGGTGAAACAGTTTACTAATGAATAATGGAAATCTCTTACTGCAGATGTCTGTTACATAAAGAATCACAGGGGTCGTTTAGAGGTTGAGAAGTGCCAGACAAAGACTTGTCCTTGCAGTGATAAAAGTGTGGGTGAATCAGCCTGAAAACAGCTTTAGGGAGCTTTATTAGTGACAGCCTGGGAACTGTGTGTGAATATTCTCTTTTTGAAGCTTTTTTGAAGCTGATTTTTTTGGCACTGACATCCACACTCTGAAATAGAGGGTTGCGTGTGGATGGCTGTCTGCTGCCTATTTAAGCTTTTTGGTGTTATGAAATTGACTTTATTTGCATTGCTTTTGTTAAATATTCTCTTCACATGTGAATAAGAGATAGTGTGAACTGACAACTCCTCTTCTTAAACTCTACCTGCATTTGTTTTCTTGACATACAGGCTGGTGAGGGAAACTCTTTTCCAAAGCTTATTAGAAAATGGGAACCCCCTGGACCCTTACAGGAAGCTCCTAAGATCACTTCATCCCAGGAGTTGTGTGATAAGACACTTAGAAACCTAACATTCTGCCATGCAAAAATAAAGGACTCAGTGCAGCTCTTAAAACCAAAAGCTCCACAGTCTGGTGTCAAGAGGCAGAGACATCTCCTCAGACCCCAGAAAGAATCGAAGAGGCAAGGATGCAATAAACCGAATAACTTCAAACTCCCCAAGCCCTCCGATCCAAGTCTGTCAGGATCCAAAATGAGCTATCAAATGTCTCCGGAAACAGATATAAAAGAAGATGGAACCACTGCAACCTCTAGAGGGGCTTTTAGTTTGATTTCTGATCCCAGGGTGTGTGACACAGGCCGTCTCTCACAAGAGGATAGAGAATGTATGTTAGAGGAGGTTGGAAAAGCGAAAGCATTAGTTGTCACCATGGTATACCAAGATGGCTCCATACAACTGGACCCAGAACAGGTGTGTTTACAGATTTATTCTATGATATTCATCTAAATAAGTTTGGAGAAGGAAAACATTGATTGTGGGCTTTAGTCATTTTTAAAATTACAGTAAATGCATTTATAATGTAACAAAACATTTCTAATTAAAAAAAAAAATTAAATCCTGAAAAATATGTCACTATTTCCAACGAAAATATTAAGCATTACAACTGTTTTCAACATTTATAATAATAACTATTTCTTCAGCACCAAATCAGGAGTAATGGCTGCTGAAAATTCAGCTTGCCATCACAGAAATAAATTTATAATATCAGTCATTTTAAATTGTAATAATATTTCAAAATATTACTGTTCAATCAATGTATTTGTCAAATACATGCAGCCTTAGTTTCAGAACTCATTTAAAAAAACCAACTCATTCAAGGCACATTGAAATTTTTGGTAATGTATGTGAGCATTAATGGCTTGGTGTGTTCAATGTCTCTTCTAAAGAGGCTGTGCCCTGCAGTGTGTGGCCTGCTGGTTTTGCTAAAGACTGATTTGGACTCAGAGGGACTACAGGACAGGCCACCAGAGAGAGTGCTATACCTCAGACTAGAGCAAACACCAGCCTGGGCCCAACAAGACTTTATACAAAAGCAGGATGCCTTCACCAGGTGTGCTTGTATTTTTTGGAGAGGAAATGAGAAAAAGACAGTGTTTGTCTAATCTTTTACTATCCCTGCTTTTTTCTGTCACAGATTCATTTTTATTTTTTTAAGGTATACTGTTACATGTGTAATGTGGTCACTGTGTAGGTAAGCACATGTGTGGATATGATATTTAGAGATGCTGTAGGTGGTGTTCAGTGTGTGTTTCTCTGTATCTGTTTGTGTCCTTAGAGAGCTGCTGCTGCGAATGATGTGTGGCAAAAAGCTGTTTGTGTGCTTTAAAGCTAAAGACCTGCTTCGCACAGCATTGAGACACTTCAGCAGAGACCTGAGCTGGAAACAAGGTGACACATATGAAGGTCCTTTATCTCTGACTAAACAGTTACCATGTTATGTAGAGTAGGATTCAAATTCTAAGACTACATCGACATTTTTTAGAGAACTGGAAGTAAACAGTGGGTTAAGACATCAAAAAGTTGAGTGAAGATTTTAAATATTGTTCTATAATTCTGTAATATATTTTATCCATTGTTTCTAAGTCAATCATTTGTTAAAGCAAATTTGTGACTTATCTTGTTAACTCCTTTTAGAAGGTTAGATGTTCTTGAAACACAAGATGCTCTTAAAATCATGCTGTGTCAGCTTGAGTGCTGCTGTCATTAAGGCAACAGGCATACATTCCAGATACTACAAAAATTCTGAAATTCATACTTTTATAATAATAATATTCTTTATTTTCTATAGCGCCCTTGAAAGATAAATCTCAAAGCGCTTCACAAAAATAAGAAAAAATCAAAGAAATACAACAGTAACAGTTAAAAGACCAGCTTCGAAGGAGCGGAGATCACGCGTTGGGATGTACGGGATTAAATGTTCTGACAAATATTGAGGAGCCAGACCATGCAAAGCCTTATAAGTAAACATGAGAATTTTAAACTCAACATGAAACCTGACAGGGAGCCAGTGTAAGGACTCCAAAATAGTAATGATGTGATTCCTATTACTTGTCCTAGTCAGGATTTTGGCTGCAGAATTTTGAACAAACTAATTTGTTTAGCGTAGCTTTTTATGCTGATATGAAATTAAAGAGGATCTATTATGCAAAATTCGCTTTTATAAGATGTTTGAACATAGATGTTGTGTTCCCAGTGTGTAAACAACCTCCCTATAATGGTAAAAATCCTCCCAGTCCTTTTTTATAATCCCCATAAATCATAAACCATCTCACCAAACGAGGTGTTCCAGATTTACGTAAGAGTAGGGGGAAGCCCCAGCCATGACTAGTGATGATCTGTTATCTCCAGCTAATGTTTTATATATTTGAGCAAATCTTTTTACGCCGGACTGCTTCACAAACGAGGGTCAGATCAATGGTGGATTTGCACAAAAGTTGTTTCTGAAAGATTTTTAGATTAACATGACGGTACATGCTAGTCGATGGGTTGAATCAACTTAACTCCACAAGAACTACATAAATGTATCTACTAACAATTTAGAAACATCCAGTTGTATTCTAAAAGGTTTAAATTCGGTGTCCGACTCCGGTTCGATCATGTAAGGCTGAAAACCGTGTCTGACATTTTGGCTGCTTGGCATCCACCAGTTTTGTTGTTGCTGGAGTATCCGAAGCACGAGTTGGGCTGTTGCATTTAAAGGGACACACACAAACGTGTTTTTGCTCACACCCAAACAGTTTCAAAAAGGTGTACTAAATTAACTCTGAAGCCCGGGACACACCAAGCCAATGGACAATGTTGGGCCATTTTTGAGCATTGGTTGGCTCTCTTAACTGAGAGTTCCAATGCAGGAATATTTTCATAATAACATAAGCTGAGTGTTATGAAGAAAGTGAACAAGTGCTTTGTACAGGTCCTTCTCAAAAAATTTGCATATTGTGATAAAGTTCATTATTTTCCATAATGTAATGATAAAAATTAAACTTTCATATATTTTAGATTCATTGCACACCAACTGAAATATTTCAGGTGTTTTATTGTTTTAATACTGATGATTTTGGCATACAGCTCATGAAAACCCAAAATTCCTGTCTCAAAAAATTAGCATATTTCATCCGACCAATAAAAGAAGTGTTTTTAATACAAAAAAAAAAGTCAACCTTCAAATAATTATGTTCAGTTATGCACACAATAGTCAATACTTGGTCGGGAATCCTTTTGCAGAAATGACTGCTTCAATGCGGCGTGACATGGAGGCGATCAGCCTGTGGTACTGCTGAGGTGTTATGGAGGCCCAGGATGCTTCGATAGCGGCCTTAAGCTCATCCAGAGTGTTGGGTCTTGCGTCTCTCAACTTTCTCTTCTCAATATCCCACAGATTCTCTATGGGGTTCAGGTCAGGAGAGTTGGCAGGCCAATTGAGCACAGTAATACCATGGTCAGTAAACCATTTACCAGTGGTTTTGGCACTGTGAGCAGGTGCCAGGTCGTGCTGAAAAATGAAATCTTCATCTCCATAAAGCTTTTCAGCAGATGGAAGCATGAAGTGCTCCAAAATCTCCTGATAGCTAGCTGCATTGGCCCTGCCCTTGATAAAACACAGTGCACTAACACCAGCGGCTGACATGGCACCCCAGACCATCACTGACTGTGGGTACTTGACACTGGACTTCAGGCATTTTGGCATTTCCTTCTCCCCAGTCTTCCTCCAGACTCTGGCACCTTGATTTCCGAATGACATGCAAAACTGAGCAACAGTCCAGTGCTGCTTCTCTGTAGCCCAGGTCAGTCGCTTCTGCCGCTGTTTCTGGTTCAAAAGTGGCTTGACCTGGGGAATGCGGCACCTGTAGCCCATTTCCTGCACACGCCTGTGCACGGTGGCTCTGGTTGTTTCTACTCCAGACTCAGTCCACTGCTTCCGCAGGTCCCCCAAGGTCTGGAATCGGTCCTTCTCCACAATCTTCCTCAGGGTCCGGTCACCTCTTCTCGTTGTGCAGCGTTTTTTGCCACACTTTTTCCTTCCCACAGACTTCCCACTGAGGTGCCTTGATACAGCACTCTGGGAACAGCCTATTTGTTCAGAAATTTCTTTCTGTCTTACCCTCTTGCTTGAGGGTGTCAATGAAGGCCTTCTGGACAGCAGTCAGGTCGGCAGTCTTACCCATGATTGCGGTTTTGAGTAATGAAACAGGCTGGGAGTTTTTAAAAGCCTCAGGAATCTTTTGCAGGTGTTTATAATTAATTAGTTGATTCAGATGATTAGGTTAATAGCTTGTTTAGAGACCCTTTTCATGATATGCTAATTTTTTGAGACAGGAATTTGGGGTTTTCATGAGCTGTATGCCAAAATCATCAGTATTAAAACAATAAAAGACCTGAAATATTTCAGTTGGTGTGCAATGAATCTAAAATATATGAAAGTTTAATTTTTATCATTACATTATGGAAAATAATTAACTTTATCACAATATGCTAATTTTTTTGAGAAGGACCTGTGTATCTGCAGTCCTAATTTCGGTTTCCCTTTTGAATGACGAAAATAGACTATTGATACCTGCTGATATAGACAGTTATTTCCTTACACACAGGTGCGGAACGCACATGCTAGTTGATAGTCGCCTGTTGTCCTTTTGGTGTGTTCAAGCGCAGTTTGGCCCAGATGCTGCTGACGCAAAGTGACAACATAGTCAGCTTTCGTCGCCAATAGTTCTTTGACGTCGACTTTTTGTGTCCTGAAATATTTACAGTGGTGCTCTCACTAATGGACTTTTGAACCCCACTGTATATTCACAAAAGTTGGAAATACTGTTTAAATTTAGACATTACCATTAGATATAGACTTTCTTAATACATCTAATAATGTTTTAAATGAATTTGGGAACAGTGGTATATTGTGGGTAATATTTGAGTAATTTGTGACTTTGATTTCTGATTCTGTGCAGTGTTGGGGTGTCAAATCATGGATCCTCAGATTGCGGCGTGGTTGTTAGATCCTGGCAACTCTGCTACCTGCTTTCAGACCCTGCTTTCCAAACACTACACACATCCAGTTCCGCCCACACTGGAACCTGTGCTTGGGCAAGCCAAGGTTCAGGATATAAACTTGATCAATAAATAGTGGTCAGGAAAGGCCCCAGCTGGTGTATTTGAATTTTGACTTGGTAATGACACTTTTATTGGTGACATTGTCCCTCTTCTTACTGCTTATAAGGTGACTCAAGCGATTTCAAATTTGTCTCTTCTACACAAGCTAATGTTGGAACTACATAACAAGCTTCGGGTAATTGAACCTGAATCTTTTCTAAATAAAGCATAATGTACACTGTTTCTCAGTTTTCACTCTTACTCACAATTTTCCGTCCCTGTCTGTCTTTTTCTCTATAGACTCAGGGGCTGTGGCAGCTCTATTCTGGCATAGAACAGAAGATGATTCCAGTTCTGGCAGGTCAGAGTAAACGATTCTAGAGATGAAAAGTGAATGATTTAACTTACAGAATCTCACCATACTGCATATCCGTGATCTATACATTTTATGATATAACTGTAGTCAATCATTTTATCCCTTTAAAGTCGTCATGAATTAAAAACTTACCCTATTTACTTTGTTAGCGCACATTACTAGTCTTGTGGTGAATAATTAATCTGCGCAAGTTAATACACAGAAAAAAAATGGTAATGTCATGGTAATCTTTAATCAAAATCTGAACATTTGCTTTCGCTCTGGAATGGCGTTCCTTCTCTGACGTCAGTTTGACGGCTTGGGTTGAATATCCTTAACCACTCCCCTCCAACCGTCAGTTTTCCATGAGCGAGGGATGGAGAGGTGGTGCACTAAAGTAAAACCCTGCCCTCTATTCAATATTCCGTTTCCCTTGGAAATACGTCACAACACTGGAGAAAAGTCGGTTGCAACTTCGGTTTACGGGGACTTATTTTTGATAATCAAAATTACACATTTTAACTTCTTTTTTTTTTGTGAAAATGTCTTCATGCTTTAAAATAGTTTGAATGTTACTCCACACCCTTGCTTCATTTAGTATACACAGAACCTCCACTCAAACACACCAGCTCAGACTACCTGATCCACTCGCTCAACTTTACTGTAGTAAACGCTGCATGAAGGCAAGTGGAAATACTGGTTTAATTCAGCCATACATGTTTGAACCAGAAACTGATTCAGAAGAAGTGGAAGTGTGAATTATGCAGGGTCGTCTATAAGTCAATGTATCGGAATAGTAATGCGTTTTATGTATCTCTCTCTACATCATCTGACACATAACGTTAACTGATATGATTAGTATTTGGCTTGACTATGTCTTCAAACAGCTAATAATGTTTTGTTAATGTTACACCATCTCAGAGTTAGACAGCAGCCTTCTAAAATCAGCATCCTTAAAAATGCTTTAAACATCATAGAAAGTCAGTGGAGAAAAGCCCCACCCTGCATGTTGACGGGATTGGTTACATGTTTGAGATGGTAGGAAACAGGGCCGGTGTTTCGACTGCCTGCCAAAGTATTACCCCCCTCGTTGAAGTCACCAGCTGATATCCTAAACCCATACCCCACAACTAATCCTAAACCCTACC
Source organism: Siphateles boraxobius (assembly GCF_051911475.1). NCBI lineage: Eukaryota > Metazoa > Chordata > Actinopteri > Cypriniformes > Leuciscidae > Siphateles > Siphateles boraxobius. Next base: position 16,218,106 of record NW_027508734.1, read on the forward strand.
AATACTAGGGGGGTAATAATTTGACGGGGGTCAGAATTCGCCACAACACCAGTTTCAAACACCGTTTTTTTTAGACAATGAATGACAAAGAAAAATTAGATTTTCACCACAGGGGGTATTTTGCATTTGCAATGGAGCCAATAATTTTAAGGTGCTGCTTTAACATTATTCTATTCTTGCTCTCTCTCAGCAATGGAGAGCTATAAAATGCATGTGGACAAGGAGGCCTTGAAAAAGACTTCAGAGATGTTGGGGGTAAGAGTTGTTTATGTGATTCTTTGAAACAACTATAAACTGATTTTCACAGGCCTATCTACCCTGAGAGGGAATGGAAGGTCTGTTATATGTAGTTAATTTTAATGAGTAGATCTGTCACTGCTCAAAAAGAACATGAGAATGACACATATATTGTTTTCTCTAGTCCTTTGTCTATATTAATTTCATACGCTTCTACACTTTTCACAATTCCTCCTCTTCTATCATTCTTCTACATTCCTCTCATCCTTCCCCAGTTCTCTCTGAAGAAAGGAAGGGATGAATAAAACTCTACTGTGTTATTCTTTGTTAGCGGTTTTATTCTATCTTCTGTTTTTGAAAATGTCAGAATGTAAAGATTCTCACTTCTAATTAGGGTCTCCTGTGCTCTCTCTCAGTCTAAGCTGAAGCAGTTAGAGCAGGAGGCTCACCAGGCTGCAGGTCAAAAGTTCTTGGTATCCAGCAGTGCTCAGCTCAGAGTGGTCAGTGTTTTTGAATGACTTCGCTAAACTTGAAAGCATTTTTTTTATGCACAAAATGTCTATTAAGTAGGTCCCTAGGTTTTGAAATAAGGTCTTGTGCCCGGTCAGTTCATTTTGTTCTGTCTTTGGTCTGTTGATAAATGAGTGTATAGTGTAAATGTATAAACAAACCTCTCCTCCTTTCAGATCCTCTTCGAGAAGCTGCATTTACATGAACTTTGTGAGAATAAGAAGCTTCCCAAAACAATCAAACAACAGCAGTCAACATCAGAAACCGCTGTGAGCACACATTTAATGTCCTTATATATGCACATGAACTTGAGTGGTGGTGTCATAGATGTTATTGTTTATATTTAATTATTGTCTTCACCAATTTTAATGCTTAGGGCCAGATTTACTAAATGCTGGGGACACACTTAACCACTAGCTGAAACATTCAATACTGAACTGAACACACTTAAAGACTGTTTCCAACGACTGGAGTCGTAAGTATCAAATTACATTCATAATCGGCCTTACAGTCGTTAAGTGTGTCCCCGGCTTAACGGCAAATTAGCGTGAGAGCGCAATTCCAAAATCCAAAAGCAGCAAAGGGAAAGCGCACAAAGTTATGTGCGTGATCTACTTACGATGCGCAAATTAAAGAGCACAGACGCATTCGGATCATTTCCATAATGACCAACGCAATCTACCAGTTAGTGTCTGGTTTAAGACGTTTTTTTGGGCGGAAACATGAGTAAATTGGTGAGTGGAAACCTTAGTAAATCACCTTGCATGATTCATTTAAATACTCTCCTCCCATAAATGATGCGTCTGAAAGGGAAACTCCTACAGATGTATATGCAATAAGGTCAGCCGCAAAAACAACTCTGTCCATGCCTTTTCAGTGCTAATTTTTCACTGTGTGTCTTTAGTAAATCCTTACAGTAGTTTTTTAACGGCAAAAGAGGGTTTGTGCTGGCACAAGCTATTAGTAAATCTGGCCCTTAGTTTGCAGGTTTTAATGATTAACGCACATATCAAATTCTCAGATTACTTGATACACATTTAAATTTTAGATACGCAGCATAAGACAAATGGCTCATATGCTACAGAAGATTTTTTCTTCTAATGTATTAGATGTTTTTTTTCTCTAGGTCTCCTATTGGAACACAATGTCTGATTCTTTCGCTAAAATTAAAAGAGGAGTCTTATCTTTTTTGTATAATTCAGCATAACTGCCCCTTTTTTAATGTTTTTTTCTGCACTCTATTATAGCTATTACAACTACAGAAGCTGCATCCACTGCCCAAAATCGTACTGGAATACAGACAGATTCACAAAATCAAGACTGCATTTGTGGATGGCATTTTGTCTTGTACAAACAAGGTGAGACATTTCACATGTAGGCTAGAAATCAAACCATATCAGATTTGATTTTAAAACATGCCTTTTTTATTGTGCTGTTGTTTTTCTTATGTCCAACCGACAGTATAAAAGTTTATTATTAAATTTATATGTAATGTTTTTATTTTATTTTAATTTTGTTTTATCCAATGTTTTCCATTTATCTATCTGAATAGATTGTCATTGTTGAAATTTTTTTTTTTATTAGGTGTTCAAGCACTTTAGTGCTGAAAACCTATTGTATTTGCATAGGTGGCGCTACAGCAACCAAAAGTACTAAATTTGGGCCTGAAAAAAAAAATGTTAAGTCCAATTTTGTCCAAAACCTACTTTTGCGAACTAGTCCCTGGTTTTTCGCCCGATCGGAACCAGACCAGTCTAGGACAATTCTCTGGACTCTCTAGATCAATAATTATCGAAAAAAAGTTGAAATTTTGCAATTGGGTGGCTGTAACACGGTCATTTAGAAAAAGGGGTGGGGCAAAATACACTCAAAAGCCTATAAATCATAAATAAAAACTCAGAACTTCACAAAAATTGATGAGCATATGTGTCATAACATGGTGAAGAAGCATGCAAAGTTTCATGGAGATCGGACCATTGGTTGCGCTATAACTGTCAAAAAGGTCTCATTCTTATTAGGTGTTCAAGCACTTTAGTGCTGAAAACCTATTGTATTTGCTATTTGAAAAAAAAAAATTGCCCTAAAACGCATCGTGCAGCCCAAACCGTAAGGCCTAGAGACTTGAAACTCGGCCAGATGGTAGGCCACACTTTTGGGGAGAAACTATCAGAGTATGACCCCGATTGGCCCATAGGTGGCGCTACAGCAACCAAAAGTACTAAATTGCTAATAACTCCTAGACTGTTGGTCCTAGCCACATGCTTTTTACACCACTGGGATCCTTGGCTCAAGACGAACAAGATGTACAAAAAATGATGAGCATATGTGTCATAATATGGTGAAGAAGCATGCAAAGTTTCATGGAGATCGGACCATAGGTGGCGCTATAACTGTTAAAAAGCTTCAAAACCATTTATTTCCTATGGTAAATTGCCTGTATTAGCCGTAAATGGTCTTTTCCATCTACGATCATATAATGTTCATATCATAATGTTCAAAACATCATAAATCATTCTAGAATGTGGTATATCATGGTAAATCATCCTATAACATGGTCGATTCCATCTATGATGTCAGTGGTTAAATGCTTGCTACATAAAACTTAATGTCTTTTGATGCTTGTGTGGTTAAAAATCTTAAATGCCTTAACTGCTTGAACACCGCTAAATGCTGCTTGCAGCTTTAATTTTTTTTATTTCTCTGCTTCTCAGACATTCATTTCTTCCACATGGAATCAGACCAGTACAGTGAGTGGCAGACTGTCTGCCAAACATCCTGTGAGTACTTCTCCTTTTTCCTTTCAACTCTCTATCATTTGCCTGGTTACTATTCAGCTGTCCTCCCTTTATCTCTCCTTCACTTTCCTAGTTTTTTTATGCTCTGTTTTTTTTTTCACACACATCCACACGCCCACTCTTTGCATTTTAAAAAGTCCTGGGCCTGGCCTGGGTAACATTTTGAACAAAATAAGATTTGACTCAGCCCTTTGCTGCCCTATTATATGGTACTATTCTCTCCTCTCTGGCTCTGTTGTGACAGATCTATAGCTCATCTCTAGATCTGTTTCAGGGTCCAGCATACACATATCTGCTTCCTCTAGGCGCATTTTCAATCCATCAATCAAGCCATTCATTCTTTCTTTCTTTAATAATTGAACTTGTCATTATTTTTTACTTCAAGAAATCCCTCACACCATACGCTTGTCACGTATGTTTATAAATGATCTGTGTCTCCTTCACACTGAATTCAGTCGAGTCACCTCTGGAGGTTTATTCATCTGAGTATTGTACTGTAACCTGTGCATTTAATTTCTGTTGATGAGCTAGCATATAAATGGACTGTCATTAGCTGTTAGGATGAATTGAGAAAAATAATCAGCCATAAATTGCAGTCTAGGGAAGATTGAGAGCATCCTAAGAAAGTACCAGTTCATACAGTATGATGCCGATGCAGTATAAACACCACCTCAATAAGAGATTCATTGCACAGCATGGTTGGCTTCATTGATTATAATCTTTATCACAAGTTTTCACAAGAGTGCCGCTTTGTGCACTAGTGTTGTGATTACTATGGCAGTGATATTTGCTTGCTTTTTTGAATATAATATATATTTTTCATTCTGCTAACTTCACATTCCAAAGTTTCTGGTTTGACAACCGTATTTAAATTTGAATCCAATTGACGGGGATAACCATAGCAATTAATGGAATAAAACTATCTGGTACTGTATGTCAAATGATCTCTGCATTAAGTCTTGGTGTGTAAATGCAAAATGATACACCTGAAACTTTTCCTATGTAAAGTGTTACTTTTTCGTTTTATGACTGACTTTTCAAATTAGTAACTCAGTGACGTTTTACATAGAACTATTTTATAGCTAAAAACCTGTAAATTTATAAGATATGATCTGTCCTGAGATTGAATATATTTTTATTTCATGAATAGGATAAGCTAATATTACAAACTGTTTTTTTTTGCATTTAATTTGGATTTATTGTCAGTACTTGGCTCGTAATTCACATGGCTGTGTTCGTCCACCACCCCCGAAGACCACTTTCATACTTTTCATTACTTTTTTCCCTGCTCTTACTCTTTCAAAATCATTCCTAAGCAAGTCTAAGCAAGAAGCTTTCATGCAATCAGGATTTAAGAAGGATTAGAATCACATTTTTTCATTGCTGATTTTTGTGCTATAGTTCATGTCTATGTATTTTCTGAGAGCTTCAAATGTTACATATTAGTAAAGCTTTATATGTTTTTCGATTTTAGATTTCACATAAATGCTGTTCTTTTGAACTTTCTATTCATCAAAGAGTACAAAAAATCAATCATGGCTTCCACAAAAATATTATGCAGCACAACTGTTTTCAACATAGAATAATAATGAATAAGATTTTGGGGGAAAAAATTAGCACCAAGTCAGCAAATTTGATAGACCATGTGACGCTAAAGACTGGAGTAATGACTGGTGAATGACTGCTGCTTTGCCATCACAGGAATAAATTGCATTTTAAAATATATTGAAATAGAATACAGTTATTTTAAATTATAATAATGTTTTACAAAGTTTACTGTTTTTACTGTATGTTTGATCAAAGAAATGCAGCATTGGTGAGCATAATAGACTTTTCAAAACATTAACCCGTACTTTTGAACCGGAACGTGTGGGTGTGTGTGTTATTTTTCGCCATATTTATTATTCACATTTTTTTTCGCCATTGAAACTTGGACTTTTAGGGATAGACAAAGTCGTGTCCAATCAATAGGTTGTGCATTTTTTTGTGGCATGTCTAATACTCAAAACCAGTATTTTCTTTTTTATTCGTTCATTAGAATTTTTTGAGGTATTTTCAATGTTTTGTGTAATATGAATTCTACCCCTACTATTGGTGAAACTTGAATGCTGTGCTATGCCGCAGAGGGGGTGGCTGCCTTGTGCTGATATCTTTCTGTAATACACATTCACACTTTCATTATTGCTTTCTCTTTTCCACTTCCCTTTTGTCTTTGAACACGCACAAAAATCTACCTCGGCACAAATGAAGCTGGCTGGCAGCAAATTTTTTCAATATTAATACAGGTTTGCTAAAGACAAAGCTTTTGCAGGCTTTAGAGTCACAACAAAAATTGAGCTGCCTTTGGAACAGAATCCCGCAAGTGTTCTTGAACAGAAGGCCAAACATTTCTTTTTCATCTGGAGATGAGCACAGACTCCTTGGACAATCACACCAAACAACAATAGAACGAGGACAGACGTCTTTCTCTTAGAATTTCTTCGTCTTCCTGCTATGTTTTTTACTGTTTATATCAGTTTTTTATATAGATTGACTATACTACTACACTACTCATTTAAACACTCTCTCAAGGTGTTTTCAAAGTGCAATTAAACAAACTCAAGTTCTCTCCATATGTAAAGAGTTTCTGGGTTCCATTGGACGAGTTAGTGTTGTGGTGGCTGTTGCATCTGAGTGATGCATGGCTTTCCTCTTGTCATTTGAAGTTGGCTACATCAAAGCATCACAGGGATGTGTAATAACGCTGTGTGACTCACTGTGTGTGTGTGAGCTGATTAATTAAATTGTCCTCTGACACAGAGAGCAGGCAGGATTACATTTGTGTATGTAACCTCCCACACACACACACACTCCTTGAGAATATTCTTGTACTCGGCACAATACTGTCATCTCTCTTCACTGACTGCATTATGCATCAGGGAGATCTTTCTGAAGGGCTCTGCCAGCATTACAGCAACACTTGGCATCAAGTTTGATGAACGTCCTGTCTGCATAAATTCATGGATAACCAAACCACTGAGTCCATGAGCTTTGGACTTTAAATGATGGAGATAGAAAGTTTGTAATACAGTATCTCTCTGTTAAAAATTCACCCTATCTATTTTCTAAATGCATGTTATTGATCTTATTGTAAACGATTCATCCATGGATGTTTTCTTTTTCTTTCTTTTTTTTTTAACTTGTAATTTTTAATCAAAATATAACTTGATCCGGTGAAAACTTTTCACCTTAAATGTTTACTTTTTTTGATAATCTGTAATACTCTGATGTATGTCACAATACAGAATAAAACAGAGGTCTTCAATACTGCTCCTGGGGACCCAGCAAAGTTCCTGCAAAGTTTATTTCCAACCTACTTCAGCACACCCTGTGTATTTTCAAGTGATACTGAAGAGCTTGAATTAGCTGCTTCAGGTGTGTTTGATAAGGGTTAGAAATACACTATGCTGGACTGTAGGTCCCCAGGAGCAGGGTTGAAGGCCTCTGGAACAAAACAATAAATAAATGTTTCATTAAATGAAAGGATGGACAGATACATGTTGGTGCATCACATGCGTGGAATAGAAAAATTTGTTACAGAATTTTGGCTATATTAACTATAATGACATTGTATGGTGTGTCTAATCTTAATTTTTCCTTTTTATCATTATTATTGTTATTCCAGAGATCCACTGACCTTGTGTTACTATGTTAATACAGTTAGGTCCTATTAATTGTTACTGGACTTTCATTTAGCTAAAGATCAATGATCTTCTAATTAACATTACATATTTAGTACTCAAACATCTCCAACTGGTAAATGATTGGTATTATACATACATACATCTTTTTCCAACCCCAAATAATTAATCTTTTCATTAGTGTATGGTGTAAGACCAAATACCAATTGCATATGGAGCACCTGCTAAGTTGCATAATATTTTTTTGCTGAAAAATCAACCCACTTGATTTTGACAGACTTTGAAGTCCCCTGGATAGTGATTTTCACACATGGAAATTTGCAACCACATCTGTGTCTATATACTGTATTTGATGAGTCACTTTGCAGAGAAAAACATCAGTGGAAGCATCAGAAAAATGGGTCACACACATCACAGGTGTGTTTATGCATGTGTGTGTACTTTTTGCTTGAACACCAATGCATTTGATTCTTTCCACATTTGTTTTCTAGGGGAGCGTGCAAAAGGGATCCTCAACAAAGCCTGACTGACTGCCCTAACAAAGCACTTAGCCTATACTGTTTATTCACTACAAACAAGTGCTCAATCACTGAGCATCGAGCTGAAACAAAAACATCGTACAGCAAACCAGACTCTACAAACCAAAGTAGCCCATTAGGAGTCAATGAGATGCACGTCTATGTTATTATTTTCACAGTGCCTGGTTCTGATGAGCTCTAAAACAACAACCTGCTAAAATGTTAATTGCGTTTCTGCATGGACCTCAGTTTCTGTGTTTTTTAAGCTTTTGCCACACAACACAAACAGTAGCAGATGAATAACAGCAGTGCATTCGGCATGTGCTAATGAGATATAGAGAGCATCAGGGACATCTTACTGTGGTTTCAGTTGTCTCACAGGCTTTAGAAACATCTGTGCCTCAAAGCATCAAAACATTAGTCTTGCTGTGGTTTTTCTAAAGATGGGCCACAGGGAGGAATAGTTATATTTCAGTAATTTGCCAAAGACTGCTGAAAATCACTTTGAAGACTTCAAAATGATGACTCGGATGTGTAAGACTTTGAGGATAATTTAGTCCCTGTCTATGGTGTTTCAAGGCCATTAGCAGGTTATTGAGTTAGTTTCCACTGTAAGCAAGCCATTGCAAAATATTTGAAGTAGTGTATGGTTTGTATATATTGAAAAGTGCATGAGTGTGTGTTCGAGGCCTCTACTGTATCAGAAACAGCAGAAGCAGCATGTTTCGGTGTTGTCATGCCGACAGGGTGCCGTTGTGGGATGGCAATGGATCTCGCCCATCGTCTGGGTGATTGAAGGGTTTGTTGCCACGGAAACTGCGAAGAAACATAGGGAAAGGGTGTACAGTGGGGTTAATTTCACTTGAAATGTGACTGAAATAAAATGGTGTTACTAAAACAAATCCCTAACCTAAAATAATTGATATCCTTCTGACAGGATGTGAGATATAGTGTTTTATACTCTGTGAAGGTCTGGTTGGTGAATTCTGTGCTTACATTGCTCTATTAATTAATAAATCATCCAAACCTCTTTAACCTCTGAATCAATATAGCAGATTCTCCAGCCAGTACTGGCCAGCTATTAACGCCCCACCTCACGCCTCCTACAGCAAATGTGTGCACACGCACAGACTCTCGCTGCATAGCTTTTCTTTCAGCTTCAACCCCCTGTTGTGTCGGTTAATGAGCATCCAACACCCCTGTGTGTAATAATGATCTTCTGTGTGGGCGTTGGTGTGTACTGCGGTAAAGATGAGGTAGATGCAATGATGCAAAGGCTCCAGCAGATAGCAGCAGCCTTGAGCTATAGAACCATTGTACGGCATGCTAGCTGAGAAATATTCTTTGCAACTATTCTATTCTTCAGTAGATATTTTTTAGATACATTTTACGGTGCCAGCGGCTGAAGTAGCTTAGATGTAGAAATTCTATTCTTTCACTTGTGTCATTGTTTCTAACTTTCATCTTTGCTCATTTCTGAACAGTTTTGGGGCCTTGTATTACAGAACTTCTCATGTTATTGCATCGTTGGGATGAATTGCTGACGATTTATTCTTCATTCATTCAAGTCACTTTCGATAAAAGCATCTGTGAAATGTGTCATGCTCATGTTTTTTGATTGGGATGCTGTGAGACTGACAGCCTTTGTCTTGTGCTTTTAGAATAAATACTGTACGATAATGTTCATTTTGGTTAATGCAACAGCAAACATGAAATTAATTTTTAATAAGCAATACTTTTAGAGCATTTATTCTTCTCAGCTTAATAACATTACATTACATTAATCATAACATTTGATTCTATTAATCAAAGATTCCTGAAAAAAATGTATTATGATATCCACAACAATAATAAGCAGCACAACCGTTTTCATCATTGATGATACTAATGTTTCTTGATCATCTCAGCATATCAGAAGGATTTCTAAAGGATCATGTGACTGGTACCTGGAGTAAATATATTAAAATAGACAACAGTTAATTTCAGTTCTATTAATATTTCACAATATTACTGTTTTTACTGTATTTTTGATCAAATAAAGACAGCCCCAACTTTTGGTACAGAATATTTGTAAAATAACCTAAATGCTGTAAAAATTTTAGCTAATGGTACATAATACATGGACTAATGTTAAAATTTGAGAGGTGTTACCGCATTTTAAAACTTATTGCAACATTTTGCAATTAAACTAATCAACTGTCCTGGGGGAAATGACTGTTTTGACTGAACATTGCATCAGGGAAGAGGTGTGAGACTGTTTCTTCCACTCAGCAAACACGTTCACAGGACAGTTACAAATTTTCATGGACACTCAACATACATAAATTCAGGCCTCCCCATCTGATAGTTACACTCAAACACACAGTTTCCTGCTTCCTCAACTACTCTCATAATTAAAGAGACCCTGACTCAACAGCTGGAGGGAACTGAAGGGCAGCGTTTGTGTGAGTGATGCGTATTGATTGTGTGTGTGTGTGTGTCAGCAGTAACAGAAGGAGCTGACCCAAGCTGCATGTTGTTGTTTTTTTTTGTTTTTTTTGCCTTGTCATCTGTCTTTGTAACCAGGGTGATGCCAACAATGTCACCCAACCCCACATTGGAAATGGACATTGGAGTATGTTGCACTGTAATTCAAAGCCAGTGTGATGAGAGAGAGAGAGAGAGAGAGAGAGAGAGAGAATGGAAACCTGAGGATGGATGTAAAATCTGTCTAATCAGGCAGATGCAACAGACAGTGAGTGTACATGTATGTGTTTGCAGTGAGCGATAGACTATAACCACCTCTACTACCGTGAGAGAGCGAGAGTCCTCGTCTTATTGACTCCCTGTATGTGTGTGTTAACACTGGTGCAGCATATGTTGAGGAGGGGAGAGGCCTGCAGGGTGGAGACCAGCCTTCTGTCACCCTGGCAACGCTCCTGCAGTGCCAGCACTCTGTATGAGAGATGAGGGTTTAAATTAAGGGAAGTCCTATGCTGGGGGTGATATTGAAACAGAGAAGAGCAGTGGGTGGGTTTGTTACACCACTGAGGCCGTGCGTATTGCAGTATGCTCGTATCGTGTAGGGTATCGACTCTGAGGGTTGGGCCGATTGCTCCCTGCTGTCAGAACTATTAGTATCGCGCCCCCAGTGATGCTTGTTCATCAAGCTGAGCAGGCAGATCTGACAGATCAACCAACCCTTCGCTCATACTTTTACCAGAGATAGCCCTACTTGAACATACTATATTTTGAACGATTTTCTGCACGTAACCTATTGTATCTTGTATATTTGTTTATTATTTTTTCTCTTTCGCTATTTGATCATGCTTTCAGCTATCAAGAGTGTAGCTGTCAGCTTACTTTTAGCCAATTTTAACCCTTTAAAGCCTGGCATTTAAATCATATTCAGAAAAATCTATTTTTTTAAATGGAAAAGTTTATTGAACATGTTTTTTTGTTAAGTATAATATTCGATCTGATTGATATTTTTAAGGTTTTCTTGGCTCAGATAGTATGATATAGAAGAAGAATACTAGGGCAGAAAAAAACACCTCAGTTTTATTCAGAGGCCCAAACTGAGCAAAAATATCCAATTTGATGTAGTTGCTGATATTAATATGACTTTCACTTGAAAATACGATGAAATTCTGATTGTGATCTTGTATTGTAAACAATGAGATTTGTATAACACTAGCAGACTACTTGAATATAATGCATATAACTTTTTAGTTGTCACTCCATATCTCCCAATAATGTCTTAATATTATGTATTATGATCAAAGCTCTTTAGTTTTTATTTTGGGTTGCAAAACATAATGCAATGCAATATAATGATGATTGAGAGTACAAAATAATGTTCCTTAAAAGCCTTATGAAGCTTAATACTCACATTCTGGGGAAAAACAATCTTGAAATATTACTTACAATATATATTTGCTTCATAAAAACGGTAAAGATTCCACAGCGTAACGACACATGAACCATGAACTGAAATATTTTTTTATTAAATATTCTAAACTCTCAATCAGATGACAGAAGGTATGTACAGTTGTAGCTTTTGTACAGCAAGTTTTGATCATGTTGCTAATTTAGTGGGCTTAGAAATCTGTGCATATGATAAAGTAGGCTTTATAGGGTTAAAAAATTAAAATCCATTCCATGTAATTCCTCAAATTTTTCCCACAAACTATTTCAGATAAAGTGTTCAGATTCCATTTGAGTCCATATTTACAAAGAAGAAACGCATAAATGCACATAAATATTCTGAAGGACATAAAGGACTTCCTTAAAGTTGGCATGAAACAGAAATTGTGATTCAGGTCCTTTTCCTATTGTGACGTATATCCGACTGAAGCGGCTTATCAAACAAGAAAAAATGTAGGATTGGACTTTGTATTTGTCCATCTGGAATTGATTGATTTGTTGTCGCTTGCTAATTGCTCATGTGAGTGACAGGTTACTGGAAGGGAGGGAATGGTCGTCCTGCTCTCGTACTGGTGTGCACATCATTAGAAAAGAGATGAGCGGGGGGATGAGAGATGTAAAGAGGGAGGTGAATGTTTTTGATAAAGTATGAGTATGAGGGCACAAGAATTTTAAGAAAATAATGATTTGCACGGATAAATCTCTCATAATAAACACTACAGTATTCCTTAAATTAAAATTGTCCATTTTAATATTATGGTGACTTTAAGAATTGCTTTAGAGCATTCATAAATTTTGCTGTTTGAAGTGACAACTTAATTTCCACCCCCATACATACACACTCTGTTTACTCTTCATTTAACCCCCATCCCCTACCCTTTTTTGTTCTCTACTTCTTTTTGCCCTGTCTCCCTCTCTCTCTATTGAATAATTGATCGCCTGAGCTATGGATGAGCAGCGGTGTGTGCTTCAGTCTGAATTCTGCTACCATAGAAAAATCACCTGCCATGAGAGTGAAGAATGTGTGTAAGGGAGCAAGAGAACTGAACAGAGAGAGAGAAGGTGGGACGAAAGAATCAGGGTTACAGAGAGTAAATGGTACATGGAAGATTGCTCTCAAGCCTTGACTTTCAAAAATGTGTCTTCAGTGCCAGTGTGTGTATGTATGAGTGTTAATGTGCCCTTTTGTGTGTTTGTGTGAGAAAAGAATGGTAAGCAGAATTTTCTTTGTCCAGATTAAGCCGGATTAGAGTCAGAGTGTAGCACTGAGTCCAGCCTGATCCTTGGATCAATACCACTGCTCTTTCCTCTGCGCTTTCCTCCATCTTTGTCTTGTTTTACTTGTTCTGTTTCTCTTTTTCTCCCAATCTTTGAGTTTATGCATCCAATCAGTGTTTTTCAATGTTCTAGTGTCTATGTTCAGACTATACTGTAGTTATACTGAATTGTCACAAATACATAAGAAATAAAACCTAATAATTGAAAATAACAACAAATAGATTTGTAAAAGGAGATAAAGTTCAGTCTGACACTCAAAACATGGTTTTATTTTATGCAAATGACCGATTGACCATGATTATCCATCTTATTACATGGCATTGGCTACATACCAAATAAATAAATAAATGGACAAAAATATTGAATTGATTGGTTAATTATTAATCTTCATACAAAATAATTTGACTATGTAATGCTACAGTTGTCCAATTAGATTCAGGTATTCCAGAGAGCCATGCAGTAGTGATATTACTAATAATTATAAGAAAGAAAGGAATTATATCTCCCCCTTTCTCTCTCTCTCGTGTGCAGAGACTCTCTATACCTCTCTCTATCTACCTTCTATCTGTATTATTTTACTGTCAATCAATAGAGCTACTCAAATAGAACCAGAGAGCCTCAGCAGCTATTAAAAGCTCTTCCTCTCTCCCAGACTACCAGCATCTATCACACCCAGACAACAGATTTACTGCACACAATAACCTGAGATACTCAACTCATATCATTTCTACACACATGCTATAAACCGCAACACAATGCTGATTTTAGGATGGGATCGAATCACAAATACTGCAGTTCTAATAGAGATGTAGACATGGGGCAGTCAATCATGTGAGGGTAAAAATGCTGATCGAGCACAATGTTCCTGTTCACATTTTACATTCAGAATAAAGACAATCAATGATCAGCACAGATATTTTAAGATGTTTGATGCAGGAAGAATTTTGAATATCTTTCACTAATTCAAATACTTCAAGACACACATGACTGCACGGTTAAACTGAGAGGGAGCCGTTTTGTGTTTGTATGAGAAAGATGGGAGAGTGTTTGTGACTGGCCTTGAAGCTGTATATCTCTTCCCTCTTAGCGTTTGTAGATTTACCGCTGAAATAAAGCACTGGGAGTAGAGGACGGACCTTCACACCAGCACTCTCCTTTCATTCAGACAAAAACAGATGCAAACCTGTTACCTGCAGACTCCCTCACACACATTTGGGCATCCCATCATTTCCCTTTGGCATGTTCTTTCTCTGTGCATCATTGTCTCTGTCTCTCACACACAAACACATGAGTGCTGAGCAGCTCCTTTCCTAGATCCTGAGAGCTTAATTTGTTCTTCAAAAAAGATGAGGAAAAGTAGGACTAATGATGGTTTTACTACCGACTACTCATGCCACCACCCCTCTGCTTTAAGATCATAAGGCCGGGCGTCTGTTTCAGATCCAGAGACAGCAAGACCGTCTGTCAGCCAAACAGTTTAGATCTCATGTTCAAAAAGCTATCATGACTTTACCAGATTAATTCTTTATTCTCTTCATCTCATTAATGTATTTTATCCCTCAGTAGACTGATAATGGGCAAAGCATATTTTATATTCCTTCCCAGGGACAGTTTGAAATTAATTTAAAACCCCAGTAAGAGACGGATCTCATTCATTTACTGATTGGAAAGACACCACTGCATCGTGCCATAGCGGCCCCGTTTGGCATTTTGTAAGCCCTGTGAAGTCTGCATATTTGTTAAAGCCAGGGCTAAATTTAACCTACTCTTTGTGATATGGTATTGGATGTGAGAGGCGCAGTGATGTGCTTTTCAGGGTGACTGAATCAGACGCTTTCAAATGAATAATAACTGGTTCTTTCCTCCTCCTGTAGAATTTTCAAGCTCTTCCGAAGCTTCCACTGCAGATCTCTAAGAAACAGTACATCCAAGGTAAAGTATGTGTGTAATTAGAAACTCACATGCATGTGCACGTTTATATTTTTACAAAAAAAAATAAAAAATTAAATAGATGCTATTCTTTTGGACTTTCTATTCATGAAATAATCCTGATTTTTTTTTATGATGGTTTCCAAAAAAATATTAAGCAGAACAACTGTTTTCAGCATTTGATAACAATAAAAAATGTTTCTTGAGCACCACATTCAATTTTTTTAAATAATATCTGAAGGATGTCAGACACTCTAGGCTGGTGTCAATAGCTGTATATCTGTCATGGGATACTCAAGTCTTGATCTGGAGTAAAATTTGGGCTTCTAAATCTAATTTCAAGTGCGATTCACCACTTTTTTTTTTGGGCGGTGTTGACAGTTGTTACTTAAATAACCCCAATTAGGGTCTACACAAGGCTTTAGTAAGAGAAAGGGCCTTCTGTTGATAGAGTATGAATGCAAAAACAATTTTTAATCTTATGCTCCCATTTCATTTTAATACTGATGATTTTGGCATACAGCTCATGAAAACCCAAAAGGTTTTGGCATGGAGGCAATCAGCCTGTGGCACTGCTGAGGTGTTATGGAGGCCCAGGATGCTTCGATAGCGGCCTTAAGCTCATCCAGAGTGTTGGGTCTTGCGTCTCTCAACTTTCTCTTCACAATATCCCACAGATTCTCTAAGGGGTTCAGGTCAGGAGAGTTGGCAGGCCAATTGAGCACAGTAATACCATGGTCAGTAAACCATTTACCAGTGGTTTTGGCACTGTGAGCAGGTGCCAGGTCGTGCTGAAAGATGAAATCTTCATCTCCATAAAGCTTTTCAGCAGATGGAAGCATGAAGTGCTCCAAAATCTCCTGATAGCTAGCTGCATTGACCCTGCCCTTGATAAAACACAGTGGACCAACACCAGCAGCTGACATGGCACCCCAGACCATCACTGACTGTGGGTACTTGACACTGGACTTCAGGCATTTTGGCATTTCCTTCTCCCCAGTCTCCCTCCCAACTCTGGCACCTTGATTTCCGAATGACATGCAAAATTTGCTTTCATCTGAAAAAAGTACTTTGGACCACTGAGCAACAGTCCAGTGCTGCTTCTCTGTAGCCCAGGTCAGGCGCTTCTGCCGCTGTTTCTGGTTCAAAAATGGCTTGATCTGGGGAATACGGCACCTGTAGCCCATTTCCTGCACACGCCTGTGCACGGTGGCTCTGGATGTTTCTACTCCAGACTCAGTCCACTGCTTCCGCAGGTCCCCCAAGGTCTGGAATCGGTCCTTCTCCACAATCTTCCTCAGGGTCCGGTCACCTCTTCTCGTTGTGCAGCGTTTTTTGCCACACTTTTTCCTTCCCACAGACTTCCCACTGAGGTGCCTTGATACAGCACTCTGGGAACAGCCTGTTTGTTCAGAAATTTCTTTCAGTGTCTTACCCTCTTGCTTGTGGGTGTCAATGATGGCCTTCTGACAGCAGTCCGGTCGGCAGTCTTACCCATGATTGCGGTTTTGAGTAATGAAACAGGCTGGGAGTTTTTAAAAGCCTCAGGAATCTTTTGCAGGAGTTTAGAGTTAATTAGTTGATTCAGATGATTAGGTTAATAGTTCGTTTAGAGACCCTTTTCATGATATGCTAATTTTTTGAGATAGGAATTTTGGGTTTTCATGAGCTGTATGCCAAAATCATCAGTATTAAAACAATAAAAGACCTGAAATATTTCAGTTGGTGTGCAATGAATCTAAAATATATGAAAGTTTAATTTTTATCATTACATTATGGAAAATAATGAACTTTTTCACAATATGATAATTTTTTGAGAAGGACATGTACGCATATACATACATAGTTTTTATGACAGACTCCACTCATGAGACTCCACTCATTTGAACTGTTGCTGTCCAAAATGGTGCCTCAGATCACTAGGAACTAGAACATCTAGGCACAGGAAAAGTTTCTTCCCACAGAATATTTCCCTCTCGAATAGTTCAATGTTTTAAGTATGTAAAAGTGCAATACCCCACTTTTTTGTGCAATTTCTTTGTAAATTAATTTAATCCTATTTATTCATATTATTATTCCCAATATTGTAAATATATATTCATTATCTGTATGCGTTTATTCTGACTAAACCTATCTGCATCTTTATACTTTTTAAAATTTGTTATTCTTAAATGTTATGTCTTGTTATAGTTTTATTTGTGTACTGGAAGCTTCAATACCAAGGTAAATTATCCCTTGTGTGTACAAGCACACTTGGCAATAAAGCTTTGTCTGGTTTCTGATATACAATCCACATAACCCTTCACATGTCATATTTTATCAAACTCCCTTTCTTTTCTCTGTCATGCTCGTTATTGACATTAACATGCTCTTTACATATATTCTGTAAAAGCATATACCTAGAGCTTTATTCACCTTTGTCTTGCTCCTCAGTTCTCCTTTTTAGCACTTTCACCTTCTTCTGCACTGCTTTTCTCTCTTCGTGTCCTTTATATGGACCTCATCTGTGACTGATAAACGGCTGATATTAAATTAAAATTCTTTCATAAAGCTGCAGTCCGTAACTTTTTTGGGTTAACAATTATCCAAAATAAATTGAGCAAGTACATAACCAGCCAGTGTTCAAAACTATCTGCTTGCCTTAGTTCGATTCAAAACAGTAAGCTTGTAATAATATTTTTAATCTAAGTGGTACTGGTGTATTTCTGCGGGAAATTGGAGCATGTCTTTGCTTCATTACGTCACATTTGTACACATAAAGAAGGTGTCTCGGCTAGTAGGCTATATTGCGTGTGAGGATGTTGGAGGTGGAGATTTATAGCCTTTTCTCACAGCACTTGATATAATTTAACTTATCAGTTTGATGTCGGATCCAGAAAGGTTCAAACGACTATCACCACTGACAACTGGAGATTTACCCGTTGTAAAATGCAAAAGACTTCGAACTTCGGAGTGGCTACAGAAAAAAGGAGACTGCAACCGGGCCCATGCGAAAACAAGGATAAATATCGTAAGGGCGTTAAATGTAGTCGCGCACTGCTGATGTTGTTGAACATTAACAATTTGAGAAGAAAGTATAATTTGCATGGTTTGACGTTATATGATAAGTGATCGTTAGATTTAATCAGCGCAATTTACTGCAATGCTTTTTTTCCCTTAGTTGGTCAGAACAAAAGTGGATGTTACTTGTTCAAACGACATTTTCCGGTGAAAATTCTAATGTTGGTCATACTACAAAAAAGTAAAATCTGTGATTCCAAATGACAATATCCACAACGGCGCGGTGACTGACAGCCGCACATTCTCCTCGAAACATTGTATTCATCTGCGCTGTGCCGTGCTGAGGCACAACCCACATAACGTTGATAATTCCACAAATAACTGCAATTGCACATTTCGAACAGAGATGGCGACAAAGAGGAAAAACTACGGACTGCAGCTTTAAGTAAATTAAAAACACTAAAAACTAAAATCAGTCATTTTAAATGCTACAAGTAGATTTAGATGCCACCGCATTATAATGCACAGTATGAAAACAAAAGATAATTAATTTTGGGATTTGCTAAAAACAGTGTTATTCAGTTGTGTTTTTAATAATTAATGTTAAGTCCGCTTTAGATGATGGGAAAAAGTAATCTAAATGTAAATCTAAGAGAAATTATTTCACCTAACAACTATGTGTGTACTGTATCAGGCATCCCTGATTACATTCCTTTGTGACTTTAGAGCTTAAATTGTACAAGGTTTTAAACAAAAATACTGTGATAAAATATCATATATTGTGTTTAGAAGTCTGACTCATTGTATTATGTGTTTTAACTGATGATTTTATTGTTATTGGTGTGTGTATAGGAAAGAACTCTGATGTAGTGACTGTGCACCCACGTGCCATGTTCATTCCACGAGAGGGTTGGACTTTCCTCTCTGCAGGTGAGTGTCTCTGAAAAGCCAAACTTCTCTTTTCGAAACCTCTTGCTGATGTTTTATTTAGTTTGTAAAGCTTTGTGCTGTGATGTGCACCACAATAATGGTGTTTTTAGGACAAGTACTTGTACGTCTGGGTATGTGTCTGTTTGTTCTGACAGCAGTGAGTGTGTGTGAGGTGTGTCAGTGTGTTGTTACATAACTGTGTCATGGCAAGGACAGCATAACCTGCCGTAGAAGAGGCCAGCCTTCAGACCCCATGGCAATAGCGTACTCACAACCTTTGAAACAGCCTGTTCTGGCCCACAATCTCATCTTTTGGCCGGACAACAAAGTTGTACAAACCCCTTAAACTGTGTGTATGAGAGGGAGATGGGGACACAGGGGAGTGATGTGAGATCACTTAATTGCCGTTTGTCTCTTTGATATTTTTAAGCCTCAGGAGGAATCATTCATTTTATATGTTTGCTGACATATGCATAATTTGTGTGTGTGTGCACGTGTGTGTGCGCGGGGGCTGGTTCAGTAGCAGTATGAGTTCCTGTCCCTGTGGTGGCCTTGTCACATCCAATCGTACAATGTGTCCGGCTGTTTCCAGAAGGAGAACAGAAAGGCTAGAATGAGGACAAAGTCATCCCTCGTTCCCCCCTTGTCTGGCGGCCTCTTTAGAGCAGAATGAACTCCCTCTATTTTATCCCCTGCATCTCTCCTGAACTCTCCGCTGAGCCTTCAGATCAGATAATAATACTTAAATTTATCCTTTCATATCAGGTACTTTTCAACTAAAACCATTATTCCCAAGAGGCCTTGGAACCTTTTTCTTAACTGCTCCATCAGTCAATACCACCCTTCAATAAATATGTTTTACTTTCCGCTTACTGAGGATAGAGGTGCATCAAACAGCAAACTAGATAGAGCCGCAGCATTTTTGAGGGGACTTTTATTTCCGGTTGTTTTTTTTAAGCATTAAGACAGTAGTGAGAGGAGATAGAAAAGTATTGGCGAGATAAAGAGGAGAGGATGGATTCAAATCTGAATCTCCCATATAAGAACCAAAGCTTAACTGTCTGAAATATTTTTACATTTGTTTAATTATTAAATTTGAGCTGGTATAATATAGAAACAAAGGGTAGATTAGGCTTGTTTTTATACATTCATGTATTTGTTAGTTGTATTCAGTTTTTATTTTTAACCAAAACTACTAAAATTAGAAATGTTGCCTTGGCAAGAAATGAAATGAAAGTTTGAAGTGCTGTGATGTTGAAGTGCTAAAATTACTAAAACTGAAGTAAAAATAAATGAAAGCTAAATATTAATAAAACAATAACATAAAATGACAAACAAAATCAAAATTGCTAAATTTTAAATAAAGCTAAAATATATCTAAAAGCTATTTAAATTAATAAATAAATAGTATATAAATATTACTATTTATATACTATACTATAATAGCTATACTATACCAAAATAACTGTTGTTTTTTCTGTTTAGCTCAGACCAGATCAATTGCATGTCTTGTCAAATCAATCATACAGGGATCTTGCATCTGTGTGAACAGGGAAACATATCTATCTGGTATCTGAGCACTGAGCACACTGCTTATGAAGTCATGGATTTTGTATGTCTATGTTTAGACCACCTTCTAATTTATAAATCAATGTGGGACTATTTTTGCACTAAGACCAGGCTTGTCTTAACAGAGCCACTGCTTTTCAATATGTTTTCTAATAGATCTTAATTTAGCTGGCTCGGAGTAAAGGGAATTTGCTCTTAAGCCCAATTTATACTTCTGCGTCGGACCTACGCCGGAGCCTCTACGCCGTAGACTACGCTTTGGTTTTAATTTATACTTCTGCGTCGTTGTCCGCGTTGACGCACGCAGAGGGAGCATGTGAAATCCGAGGGAGCGGTTTGAGCAGACCAATCACAGCGCTTGCGTCCGCGTAGAATTGACGCGTTGTTACATTTTTGGAGAGGTGTATGTCAGGGTACGCCAAAGGGTACGCGTACTACGCACAGCCTATGACGTAGCTACGGCGTAAGTTCGACGCAGAAGTATAAATTGGGCTTTATGCCTAGATATTTAGTTTTGGACCATAGACAACATCTGGCACTAAAAGGAGAGGACATAAGAAAACTATGAATATTGGTGTTTGCTAAAAGTGATAACTTTTGCTCATACTTAAGGTTAGGGCTCTTCAAAACACCTAATTTTTAAACCATAGCACATAACTCATCTCGCACCACTTGTCTAAGAGTGTGCCTGTTCCGTTTTCTTTTCACGGAAAGGTCAACCCAGTGTACCCAGCATATTACTTGGTATTCCACATTTGTTTGTTAATTTTTCAAAAAGGATAATCAGGTAATAAACTAAGTGGCTGCACACTGGGTTGAAAGTTATTACAAATAAAATGAATCGCGCTTCCTTTTCACGTAGTAAATACCGGTCACATGTTTCACAGCACATTCCTCTCTTAAAGAGGCATTACACTATTATATACCTCAAACGTTTCTCCGTGTGTGTTACTTGCAACATTTGTAACTCTGGTTTAAGGTAAACATTTGAATTACAAAACTTCACAAATGACAACTCCACAGAAAACATAACACCTCCCACTTAAGTTCCTGATCTTGTGATCCAGGGAACTTACCAAAATCACTCAAAGGACCCTCTTTAATTATATATGCCACAGGGCCCTTAGTTTTGCACAATGTCTATGTGTAAGTGTCTGATGAAGTCACGACCGATGGAAAACCAGCTTAGTTCAATATCAAAGTTAATCACATGTCTTTGGCAGGTGTGTGGTGTACTGCCTGGGTATGCGAGGTATGGGATGTGCATGCTCTTATTTCTTCATGTATGTGCAATGTGATGGGCATGGTGGCAGCACTAGGCTTACACCAACCAGCCCACAGGGGTTTGGGCCAGGGAATTGGGCAGTGTGCAGAATGAGAGGGTTTCAGAAAGAGGCGGGTGTCATGGTGGCTGGGGTGGATGAGCTTCATCCTCCACCAGAAGAAGGACCACCAGTCTTCTCACGTCTCTTCTGATAACTGTCATGGGCAGTGAAGAACTCATCTTTTTCCGGCCACCCATCGGGGAAACAGGAAGGCCAGCACATGTTGCGATGTCAGCATCCCTGACAATTCCTTTACTGTCAGGATAAGCTGTCAGAATCCGGCCCAAACGAAACTGACCTCTCAAAGCATTTGGGTCAGCAATCCAGACGAGATCGCCGACTTTGACGTTCCTCTCCGTCCGATGCCACTTATGTAAAATAAACAGATTTGGGCCAGCTAGTTCCCTCCACTTTGCCCAGAACCGGTCCACTCTGATTTGAATAGCCCTTAGACGACGCCAGAGATGGGTCTCTAGGTCAAGCCCACTAGTGTGTCCTCCAAGCGATGCTATACCCAGTATAAGGGAGTTGGGTGTTAAATACTCGATTGAGTCTTCCTGCTCTTGAGCTCTGGCATCGATTGGGCGTTCATTTGTCAGGTTGGCTGCCTGATAGAACAGAATTTGGAGCTCCCCCATGTGAGAGACTCTTCAGCTCCTCCGAGGCTCATGAGCACCCTCTTCAAAAGCTTCACAGCAGCCTCCGCAGCTCCATTCCTGTGGGGTGCGTCTGCAGGGTGAAAATCCCACTTCCACTCAGTCCCGTTCTTAGCGGCTACATCTTCTAAAGACGTAGCCTGCAGGCAAGCTAGATTTTTATGCAGCTCACACAGAGCCGGCTCTGTCGGACCATAGTTTCCATGGATGCCCCCTCAGAGAAACAAAGCGGGAGTATGCTTGGAGGAAGCTTTCTGCCGACTGGTCATTAGTGAGTTCCGCATGGATGGCTCTCGAGGCCATACAACAGAAAACAATACCCTAGACCTTCTTACTTGACCTTCTTTTAACAGCGTCTTTCACCTCAAGGGGTCAAAAAGGTCGAGGGTTGTATACTCAAATGGGCTTGCTCTTTTGGTATGCTCTTGAGGGAGATCACTCATTACTTGCTGACACATCTTGGCTCTTTGCTTTCAGAAGGTGACACAGTTGTTCAGCACCTTCTTAACTGTTCTTCATCCCTGCATGATCCAGGCTTTCCTTCTTGTCCGTAGACAGGTAGAGGCAACACCTTCATGATTTTCTTCATGTGCCTCCCTGGCCAGTAGGGTTGCGAGCCATGACAGGCATGGGATTAGCAGTACAGCCACTCTATCCTCATTCCAGCGTTGGATTCTCCCTCCGCAGATTAAGAGTCCTGTCTTTTCCTCCTTCTGAACAACCA
This sequence comes from Siphateles boraxobius, assembly GCF_051911475.1. Taxonomy (NCBI): domain Eukaryota; kingdom Metazoa; phylum Chordata; class Actinopteri; order Cypriniformes; family Leuciscidae; genus Siphateles; species Siphateles boraxobius. The sequence goes on from NW_027508734.1 coordinate 16,241,163, forward strand.
GGCGATCCATGGTCGTGTCCCGAAACTCAACACCATCTTGAGCTTTGAGAGCTAGATCTTTGAATGCTGTTGCTCTTTTTTCCACAGACAGGTATGGTCTTGCCTCCCACTTTGACTGAACTGGGGCCTGGCTGTTACCTAGCCAGATTTCTACTGCTTGTCTTATCCAAGCAATGGTCCCGCGTAACCGTGCAAGTGAACTGAACCTTCAGGGGTCCACAAGACGCACAGGTTCAACACTGGTTGGGCCTGACCATTTCCTGGGCTGGTCTTCAGCTGTAACCAGTGCCGAGAACGCCTTCCTCCGAAGTCCTCTTATCTTTTCCACAACAGAGGGGTTGATCTCTCTGGCAGTTTTCACAGGCCAATCTGATTCAGACAACTTCAAAAATTCTGGGCCTTACTGCCAGACTGATCCTTCAGCAAGCTCCTCAGGGGATGCCTCCCTTGTGATGAGGTCGGTGACGTTCTGTCTTCCTTCAACCCACCTCCAGCTCTCTACTGATCCAGCTTTTTGGATTTCTCCAAACCGGTTTGCAAAAAATGTCTGATAGCCATAACTATCTTTCTAGATGGCTCCCAGGATTGTCTGACTATCGACAAAATGAATCCACCGATCGACCTTGATGTAGCAGTGCTTCTCGAAGTATGTTTTTAGGCGGGATGCAAAGACAGCTCTGCACAGCTCTGCTTTAATGACATCACCTTTCTGGTCTAGAGGAGTGAACTTGGCCTTTGATTCAACCAGCTTCACTATGACTCCATCTTCTGTCTCCCACTGTAGGTAAAGAACGGCTCTGTAGGTAGCTTCACTACCATCGGAAAACGTGATCCCCATTGGGTGACCTATGGCTCCAAAGGGTGTAAGACTCCTGTCGAATCTAAGTTGGCCAATCCTCACATATTGCTCAAAGAGTTTTATTGCAGCCTCTCGAAGACGTGACGAAAGAGGATCATTCCAGGTGCCCTTGGAGGGATGGTCTCTTCCTGCTTCCTGAAAGGACTCTCTTATGAGCATCACTCCTCGCTGCTTGGCAGGTGAGGCCAGACCGATGCGGTCATAAAACCCTGCGATCTGACTTAGCAGCATGCATCGGGTGAGAGGGTTGGGGGTGCTGCCTCTGATCTCATCCTCTTGTAGATCCAGACCTGTCCTCATCTTTCCTCTCCTCCTTGAGAAGTTCACTGACGTCAGCACACAGAGTTTGTCAGATTCGGGTTCATATCCCAATCCCAGTGCCTTGTTCTCCTCGTCCCATATCTGGTTGGGGAATATCAGAGTCTTGGGCTCTGTTGACCTGATGTTGCTGAGGTCAGTGGGTTTTCCACTCCTCCCACTTTGGTCTGTCAGGACCCAGGGCTTGAGGGAGAAGCCACCTGCTTTTAAGATTTCTTCCACTCCTTCAGTCATCCTGACCAGAGTTTGGAGATCATCATGCAACCTCAAGATGTCGTCCACATAGCAGTCCTCTATCAGGATCTGGCACTCTTCAACCATGGATTTGAACTGAGGCAAGTTTGCCGTCTCTCTTATGGCAACCTGAGTGATGCATCCAGCAGGATTGTCGCCGATGTTGACTCTGATGACGGCAAACACACCGATTTCATCTTCGGGGTTATCCCTCCAGAGGAATCGATGGAGGTGGACGACCTCGTCCTTCAGCCACACTGAATTATATATTTTCTTCACACCGCCAAGGGCAGCCTAAAATCTGCTCCTGAATCTATGCAGGACACCTCGGATCGGGGTGTTCAAGCTCAACCCTCTGAACTCCTGGCTACTGTTACAGACTATCCTCACTGGCGTTGAGCTAGAATGAGGATTCGGGGCAACCAGATGGCTGATGTACCAGATTGGGCCGTTCCAGCCTTTGATCTTTTCCTTTGTGAGCTCGATGGCTGCTCCTCTTGATACCATCTCGCGAATCTGCTCTCCATATGCCGCTTTCCACTCAGGTTCTTTTGCCAGCCGAACCTCTGTGTTCTGGAAAGTTGCTACTACTGCTCGGCGGTTATCTGGCAGAATTGCTGGGCTTACTTTCCATGGGTAGGCCGCATCCCAGTGTGGGGCATCGCTATGTTTGTCCGCTAGCACATAAGAGAGGCAGTCCTTTATTTTTTCTAAGTCCCTTTCTTCTCCAAGGGTCATCTCTTTGCCTCCCGGAGGGCACTTGCTGCACTTGCAGCTCCCGCATTTCGGGTCACATGCTGCTCCAATACTATCCCACTTGAACCACTCAAACACCTCCTTATTCGTGACAGTGGTGTTGCTGAGGGTCACTTCATCCATCCTCGTTGGGTCCTCACTCAAGTCTTTGGTGTCCACCAGGACCTCCTTGTACACCCTTGAGGATGTTCTCATAGACCTTGCAAAGTGAGTTTCAGACTGGTGCAGCATTAGGTCAACCACCTCATAGAGATAAGGGTGAGTACCGCCAACAGTTTTGCCCAATAGGCCATCCCACAGTGCTAGATCTCCCTCCAACTTGAACGGTTGTGGAACTAGCCGACCTTCCCTGTGGCTGATCAGAAGATCGGTGTTCTCAGGACGAACCAGCTCTTCTGCTGTGACGTCAGGAAAGTTCTTTTCCAGTTGATGCGTAGTGGCAGGCCGACTTATCTCCGCAATATTCTCCAGGCTGTAGCAGAGCAGTTTGTGCTCCATTACCGTCCCCTTGATGGTCTTCACTCTTAGTCGCAGGGAGTACCTCTTGGTTATGACTGTCATTTTCGTCCCTCCTATTCCGTGACAACTAACTTGATGCGTTCACCAATCAGTCCAAGGCACTGGGCAGGGTTATTTGTTATATAGTTGGTGTCAGAGGTAAGATTAATAAGAGTGCCTATCAGCTGGCCTGAGTTAGTTGTCACTTCCAATAACATCATTATAACTGGGTACTCTTTCAGTCCACCCTTCAGCAGTGCAGATCATAGGTAGGCCCTGAAGGTAGGCCCTGAACCTCATCGGATATCTTCAGGACAGTTTTTGCCTTGTTCCCGAAGGGGTTGTCAAGGTGCTGAACATTTCATACGCCGATGCACAGCTAGACAGAACCAAGTCTTTCTTCACCCGGTCACCAAGACTTGCCAGGAGGTGGAACCTTGTAACAGCAGCCTTCCTCAGTGGGTCTCACAGCTGTTCCATCTCTTCCCACTCAGCCTTCCACCGATAGTAGTCGGTCATGTCTCCCGAGAACTTGGTCAGGCGTGACCTTTCAAGACTGATCTGTGGTCTGAAGCCGTACGCCCCGAGATGCAGGCCAGGGACGCTTAGTTGTGGTGCATATGGAAACGCAGGTGCTCCAGTACTGTATACAGGTGTTACACTGGGGATTTGGGGCCGCGTGCTAACTCTAGTGGGCTCCTCGCCGGACTTGCTATGCTCTTCATTAGTACCTGCTTCTTCAACCTCTTGTCTCCCGTCGACCTCTTCTACCCGCTTCAACTTTTGCCAGCTCCGTACCCATTCATGCAGTCTGTTGACCAGCTTGTATAGCTGCTGCTTATACACTGTTGTCTTGGCTCCAGGGACAAGACCTTCCCATTCAAACACCTTCTGCTCAAGCATTTTGATTCTCTCCACCAGGTTCTCTCTCAGGACTTGAAAGTCGACGTCCTCCTTCACATCAGTGTCCTCCACTTCAGTACATTTCTCCTCTGCACCGTCGGCGTACAATTTAAGGTTGACATAGGTGAATTTGGACCATAACGTCTCCTTAGCGAGCTGGAGCGTTTCTGTATAGGTGGTAAAGCACGACGCCACCGTTTCTCCTCTACATTCTTTTTCTGTTTTTTCTTCCTTGCTATCCACTTTTCCTAGAGCATCAACATATTCGAGTCCAGTGTCGTGCAGCTTTCCAAAGTCCACACCAAGTGCTCTGATCTCGTCAATAAGCACTCTTTTTTTCTAGGAGGTCTACAGTGAGGGACAACTTTTTGGCTCTCTTGCTAAAAGAGCTCTATGCTGTTGAGTGCTTTCCTTTTAAGGCCATTATTCTGCCGAATCCATCTTCCTTTCCCTGCACTGACCAAGACGCTATCTCACAGAGGCGTCTATTCGGCCTGTTCCTCTTCACTTGGTGCTCCTTCACTGGTCAATGCTGATAGGGCAGTGGCAAACTTGGCTTAACGCTCTCGAACCTTTGGTTTATTACTGTTCCGTTTTCTTCCCACGGAAAGGGCAACCCAGTGTACCCAGGATATTACTCAGTATTCCACATTTGTTTGTTTATTTTTTTCACAAAGGATAATCAGGTTATAAACCAAGTGCCTGCACACCGGGTTGAAAGTTATTACAAACTAAATGAATCGCGCTTCCTTTTCAGGTAGTAAATACCGGTCACATGTTTCACAGCACATTCCTCTCTTAAAGAGGCATTACACTATTATATATCTCAAACGTTTTTACATAAGTGTTACTTGCAACACTTGTAACTCTGGTTTAAGGTAAACATTTGAATTACAAAACTTCACAAATGACAGAACTCCACAGAAAACACAACAGTGCCATTGATTTTCCAGTCGATATGGCGAAAAAATTTATAAAATCAACAGCTAGCTATATCTAGGGACCAGAATATCATAGACACCTGAGACCAGTAAATAACCACCCAGAACATCTTCAAGGTGGAGTCACATTAGCGAAATTTTGTATACATTTTGTGGGTAGAGAATGATCCATTGTCAATAGTGTAGCAATGCATGAAGCAGCTTTAAGCGTGACCAATGTGGACGTCCAATGGGAATTTTTCTGCCATCACAGAAAAGTATTGTTTGTGTGGATTCCCATTGAAATGACTAGATTTTGTTCACAAAATGTCGCTGATCTTAACACAACCTTACCATCATGATGGAAAATTTTGCTCAGGCAAGCTCCACTCTCATTTTCTTCTGAATTCTAGTTGGTTCCATGGTTTATAAATGAGGTTTTAATTAGAAATGCACACGATCAAACAGCAATTCTAAATCAGTAAGTCAATATATTTGCCTATAAGTATTCAGCCAGTCTATTGCTTTTAACTGTTCTGTGTGCATGGAGTTGTTGACTTCATATGTTAAATACACATGCTACCTGCTGCAACCTTCATTTTTATCATTCTGGTAACTGAAATAAAAAGATATGCTGACACAAGGACATTGGCATTTAATAAACTTCTAATAAAAACGTGAAGCTAGTACAGGAATAGATTTAATCTGACAAACTTCCCTAAGTAGCTCTAAATGGAATACAGTTATGGTGATATGCATATATACTTTAGGCCTATTAGATGAATCTTTTCTTTATTCTCTGTTATTTTGTTTCTAGCCATCATACCACTGGAAAAGATTGACTGTGGCTCATTTAAAGAAGCTCATTTTGGACAAAGTTTAATGTAGTTTTATCCAAGGTTGCCACCTTGTCCTCATTGAAGCATCAAACTATCTTAAATGATTGATGTTGTCCTATTTAGCTTAAAAAAAATTCTCTTCAAATGTCTCAATGGTTGAAGTTTAAACTGTAATTTAATTTCATAATATTCACTTTATTGTTCTTTCCATCAAAAGACATAAGATACACATACTGCCTCAAGCCTGGTTAGTCAGGATTTCAGGTTTAATTAATGTGGCTTTATTAGACTCAATTTATAAAGAAAGGACTATGGAATATGAGCTGACATTATGTCATGCCATTTGACTCTGTCACGTATCAATAGCAGAGGAAATGACACATAATCTTCACTGGCTTTTCGACTGACACTGTCCCCCGGCTTGGCCGCATGCTGTTCTTTCATAATTAGATTCACACTGTTCATTTATTCATTATCTATTAATGTTCTGTTATCATACTTGGGGAAACGCATAAACAAATTGATTTGTCTTCATTTGTCCATTCGACCGCTCAGTTGATGGACAATTTAGATCAGATTAACTTTCACTTGAGCTGCTGCTTCTGCCAAAGATGAGCCACTTCTCCCTCCTAAAGGAAAGTAACAACCAAATAATTATTTCTCTTCTCAGAATCTCTCCTACCCTTTTTACCTTAGTAAATAAAGCTCAGCAAACTCTCAAATTACTTGATATAACGGTTTAAATCCAACATAATTAAACACTAATACACGGCAAATAGTTTATTTCATAGTCCAAAAACAGGATATGGCACTGTGTTGGGTATGTATGAAGGTGAGTCAGTGCTGCTCTGGCAGTCACTTCAGTAAAAACACACATACACACACTCTCTGTCCCTCTCACTCATACAGTCTTTATCCTCCCTTAACCTATCCTTACTGATCCTCTCTCATATTCTCTTTTATCTGACGGAGAAGCTGATAGGTGCATTACTGTTCCTACTGACACTGATGGGAGAGATGCCATCATTCACTGCTAACTTCTCCCCCTTTATCTTGTTATAAGGAAGAAGTTATAAAAAATGTTGTGTGGTTGAAGTTTAAATTTGGAGGTCATTATGACATCTGTCTCTGTGTGTTTTTAGATTTCTGTCAGGTGGAGTTGCGTCTCTTGGCTCAACTGTCAGCTGACCCACAGTTACTGAGAATCTTTCAGAACCCTGAGGCAGACGCATTCACTATGCTGGCAGCCCAATGGTGGGTAAACACACCACAAGAGTGTCACATCCCAACACTTATACAGAACACATATTTGCTTCTCTCATTTTGATCTTTACATATTTGTTTTTAGAGACACACATACACTAAAATGTTTGGGGTCAGTAAGAAAAATGAATACTTTTACTTAAGAACTATCACAGAATCCTGAAAAAATTTATCAACATCAAATGTGTACACATAAATATTAAGCAGTTTTCAGCATTGACAATAATTATAAGAAATGTTTCTTAAGCACCAAATCTGATGGATCATGTGAAATTTTAGTTTTGCCATCACAGGAATAAATTAAATATTAAAATAGAAACCCATTGTATTTTAAACTGTTATAATATTTTACAATATTACTACTGATGTCTTTTATATTTTAATGAAAGTGCTAGGTAATTTTTTTTAATTGTGTTGATGCTAACAAATTAAACAATATTAGTCCCAGAGAGTAAAGTAAAAAGTGTTTAAAGAATGCTAGATGCTCCATTTGTCACACACATGAAGGGTAATAAACAGGCTGTCAAGAGGGCAGAGTCCTGCAGTACCAGTCTGTGTTTTTCACCCTGCGGCTGTGTGCAGTGAACCAGACAGAGAGCAAGACAGAGAGGCAATCGAGAGAGATGAGAGCCGATCAGTCTGATGCTCACATCTCCACAGTTACGATAGCACACGGAGACAGGCCTGTCAAGACAAAGTGTGATGTGATTGCTGACATGAGCCCTATGTGTGTGAGGACGGATTCTTGCCCCCACTCTGTAACTTACTATCTAATGACCCCAGATCCTCCCAGTGTTTCTGTGGGTATGTGCCTTATTTTATGTTTGTGTGATGCTTACCACAAAGAGCCAAGATTTTGATATTATAAAGTCTAAGTGTTGGCTAACACTAGCCGCGGCTCTAATGCAGTAAGACATCTGCTGGCAGCCCCTGATTCCCTGTCACAAACACTGATGCCTCCAGCATACCAGCACTACTGGCACTTTCATTACATAAATGTCTATGTCTCTGTCTCTGTCTTTAGGAAGGGTGTGAGCGAGGACACAGTGAGTTTGGAGGACAGAGAGCATGCCAAGCGTATCGTCTACTCTGTGGTTTATGGAGCTGGTGAGAACTATGTTACCCATAATGCATGCATGCCATCCCCTCAATCTAGAGAAATAACAGAACATTTTAATATTCATTATTTATTTTAATTGCAACTCTAGCCTTGAATAGTGCTGTAAGCAATTTGTTTTTTTGCTAACTTTGACAACGCAACCTTCTCTCCAGTGGCTGTTGCAAGCAGTTTTGTGAAGTCTTGCATGCTGCCATCTTTGCTCATGGCGACTCCCTTGAGCTGCAAATACCATGTTACTAATTACTGTTGAGCAGCAAGAAAACAACACCCCGACAGCACTGAAAGAACGTGCACAGTCCCAAGTTGGAGTAAAACACAAAAATATTTATCTGTATTTGAATATCATCCTGACAGGAATAGCTTATTGTTCATAGTGGTTGCTAGCAGAGATCTCCCAGAATCTGGCTTCCATGACTACAACATGAGAAGAATCTTATTATATGTGTGTGGAGGAGAGAGAGGGACTGAAGGAGGGTGTCACTGTTCTACTTTACTTTACTTTAACTGGGTCAGCTTGAACCTACCTCTGCTTTTTTTCTCTCTTTTATATTTTTCAGTCCAGCGTCTCACCAAGTGGCTCACTAAAAAGTGTTTGTGAGCGTTAAGTTGCTAAATAAGACATTTATTGCACTCTTACAAAGACACAGAGCTTGATGCAATAGAGCGAAACATGTTCATTTCTACCATACTGTCATTAGGAAAACTGGGAAATAGAGACAGCATGAGAAAGGCAATATGGAATGACAGAGTGCTGGTAGAAAGTGAGTGAGAGAAGAGGGGTGAGAGCGCCACAGTGTCAGCATATGTTGATAATCTTGCAGAATGCGATGGATTGCCATGGTTACAGAATGCTAAAAGGGGGTGTACCATGGAAGATAATCAAAAACAAACACACACTCTTAGGTGAGGGGGAGGGGTGGACACACATACACACAATTGGGTCAGACTATAAGAGGCTAACAATTGAGTATCCCAGAGAGAAGGATGATTTAGAGGTGGAGAGGTTGGAGTAATTATGCAAAAGGAGGAGCACCAGAGAGCAAATGATCTCAACGAGTGAGAATGCAGACACACACTCTTCATCACTTCTGCGTACCTCTTTCCATCTTCATCTCACTGCTCACATGCTTGATATATTCACTCTCCATCTCTGTCTATAAATAATCTCAATTACAGGCAGACAGAAGGTCAGATGAAAATGAGCCTGAGTCTCGCTTATATATGAACTCTGTCCTATGTTATTCAACAGGTCACTTTGCGTAAAGAAAGTCGCTTGTAATGGCGACTAGTTGTTACTGTAGTTGGACTGATGCCAAATTCTTTGTATTTTGATTGGTTGGAGTAATGCAAGTAGCTACCCTATGTCTGATGCTACAGTGTTTCTTCTGTATTTATTTGTGCTGCTTTCTAAGCATCACTGTTATTATCAACACTATAATTAGGGTTAGAGATCTGAACCAACCATTAGACCTTAGTATTGAACTATGGCACACAGCTTACTTGTGCTGTGGACATGATAATGCCATAAATTGTGTGGCGTAATGAAGAAAGGTGTGCTGATGATGACTTAGAATTTTTGCCTGATGGAGAATAAAATGGAGTAAAAAAACTCAGTTTACTGGATGTAAACTCATGGACTTACCACTGCTGTTCAAAAGTTTGGGGTCAGTAAGATTTTTTTGTGTTTTTGGAAGTAAATTTTGCTCACCAATGCTGGATTTATTTGATTAAAAACAGGAAAAAATCATATTTTAAAATATGAATACAATTTTAAGTAACTTGTCTATTTTAATATATTTAGAAAATTAATTTAGTACTGTGATGGCAAAGCTGAATTTTTTGCATCATTCAGTGTCACATGATCCTTCAGAAATTATTCTGATATGCTGATTTGGTGCTCAAGAAACATTTCTTATTGTTATTATCAGTGCTGAAAACCGTCGGCTGCTTAATATTTTTGTGGAAACAGTGATGCATTCTTTCAGGTTTCTTTGATGAATAGAAAGTTTAAAAAAACAATTTATTTGAAATCGAAATCTTTTGTAACACTATAAATGTCTTTTTTTTTTCAATATAACGTTTCCTTGCTAAATAAAAGTATTAATTTATTTTTAAAAAAATCTGAATGACCCCAAACTTTTAAACTACAGTGTACATGTTATATCACATACTACACATCAGAAGTTATAGTTAGTGGTCAAACTTAGTGCTCTCATGTTTTTGTCACATTTGTTGTCATGGTAGTTGCTGCCATAGCAACATTGGTTTTATTGGCACATGAGTTTAGCCTTTTTCTCGCCAATAATTCTGTGCCTCACCTCATTGTGTCTTTTTTTGTCTCACCTTGAACTGTTTTAAGCTTGGAATATTTGCTGTTGTCCACTGACTCTCTCTCCCTCTTTCTCGCACACAGGAAGAGAGCGGTTATCTAGTATTCTGGGTGTGAGTGCAGAGGAGGCTGGCCGTTTTCAGGAAACTTTCCTACATACGTACAGAGAAGTGCCGGCCTTCATCCAGGACATTATCCAGCACTGCCACGAACACGGTGTGTGTGATAAATGGAAAGTAGAAACTAGGCAGAGCAGCACAGCAGCTGATGCTCACTTACAAAACTCACTGTGTTTAGAGCTGCCTTTAGGACACACTTTTACTGATATTACACACATCATGGTTTTTACACCACTGTGTGAACTTCACACAAAGTCGCTCACACTCATTCTTTCACTTCTCTTACTGCGTCTCACAGTTACGTTTCCTGCTGCCATTTATATTCTATCTAAGTTCTCCTCATTGTTGCTTAAAAAGATCCAGCAGGCAGGTTACTGGCTATATTTACTATTATTATCAAATTTGAAATTTAAATTTAGTTTGGTGTGATGTTTTGGCTTGATAAATGATAATACATTGTATGCCAATGCAGAATAGAGAAAAATACAAGGCAGTTAAAGCTGCAGTAGGGAGTTTTGAGAAAATGTTGACTTAGCCTGAAAATTTGAACAAGCACAACTTACAGGACCAACCCCCTTGCTCTCTGCTGCGCTACAGCCCTCCCTCCACAGCTCCTCCCCCACAGCTCCTCCCTCCACAGCTCCTCCCCCACAGCTCCTCCCTCCACAGCTCCTCCCCCACAGCTCCTCCCTCCACAGCTCCTCCCCCACAGCTCCTCCCCCACAGCTCCTCCCCCACAGCTCCTCCCTCCACAGCTCCTCCCTCCACAGCTCCTCCCCCACAGCGGAGCCTGCCGTGAACGCGCAGGCTAGTAAGCAGGACCACCGATGACGGCGGATTATAAACAGTTATGGAACATTCACTAATAGGGACGAAACATCAACAATATGCTTTACATTGACTATGGCCTTCCCATACTTTGACTACAAACTTGGTCCTCAAATCATTATGTATTTTGCAATACATGTAACTTTAACGTTGCACTCTTTCTATAAGTTATAAATAGCTACTAAGATAACGTTAAAGGATTAGTTCACTTTTAAAAAAAACTTTTGCTGATAATTTACTCACCCCCATGTCATCCAAGATGTCCATGTCTTTCTTTCTTCAGTCGAAAAGAAATTAAGGTTTTTGATGAAAACATTCCAGGCTTTTTCTACATATAATGGACTTCAATAGGACACAAACGTTTCAAGGACCAAATGACAGTTTCAGCGCAGCTTCATAGGGCTTTAAACGATACCAGACGATGAATAAGGGTCTTATCTAGCGAAACGATCGGTCATTGGAGCTTTAAGTAGAAGTAAGCTAACATAAAAATAGTTAAGTATGAATGATTAAAAGCTAACATATAATGAAAAGATAATATAGTAATGGCATATATAGGCTTGGGAAGATTTGAAGCTACGTCTTTGTCAGGCATTGTCAGATTGAGTCTGACAGTAAACCGTTATCTTACTGCTGTGATGTACAGTGCTTTGTGTTTACTTTATATAAACTGGTTAGTAGTAATAACCAATGGGTATCTTTTAACTGGCAATGGAGTGGAAAATTATTGTCCTTGAAAAATCTTTTTCATGTCAGCTGAAATTTAAAGGAGACATGAATATTATGGGAACTAAAAGAGAAAGCATTCCCTCTTACCAATGAAAAATTACTGAGACTTTGACAGTACCTTTGCTATCAAACATTTCATAATTTCACTGTATTGTATTGTATTGAATCAGAAAATCAGTCGGAATGAATCAAAAATGTATATATTTATTGTCAGTGTTCCTGTTCTAATAGCTGATGATCTCGTTTATTGCATTCTGTAAATTCACATATAGGTTATAAAATGAGTGAAGTGCTCAAAGTTACTCATCAAACAGGCACCTCAGAATGTGAAACTGAAGGTCCAGGACTGCAAGTTCCAGCAAGTGCGCTCATTACACAATCAATACTGGAGGTATTGACATGCCTGCACAGCAACAAAACACCTGCTATCATTTTGCTGGGAAATTTATCAGGTTTTGAAAGGGAGGAAAGATATTCAAGAAAATGATATTGAGAAGGGCTTTAAAGCCTGAGCTTTCTCTCGCAGTAATCTGTTCTAGAACAGGGTGTTCCAGTAGGAATCTGATATAGTCTAATCTTCTGTTCAGGGAGACTTTATGTGCTGACTTTTGATTTGGAGAGTTAATTTTATGTAGTTTAATGTGAAAGAGACAAGACTGATACAGGATCTTTCTCAGAGGTGAAAAGTAAAATTACTTATTACCTGCTGATGCATGCTTTGATGGAGGGCCTGAACTACAATGACCCCAAACGGTATTTGGAAACTTAATGGGATAGTTCATCCAAAAATGATTATGTCATCATTTACTCACACCCATTTTATTCCAAACCTGTATCTTACTAATGTGAAACTATTAAAGAAGATATTTTGAGGAATTACAATTTTTTTTTGTCCATATGATGGAAGTCAGTGGTCACCAAAATAGTTTGGTATCAACATTATTCAAAATATTTTTTTTGTGTCTCGCACAAGGACAGAATTTTCTTTTTGGGCGGACTGTCCCTTTAAGCTACAAAGGTAAAAGCTAAAAACGTATGCGTGTCATTTCATGAACAAAATATCCAATTAAATTACATTTATTTTCAAAGAAATATAACACAAACTCACTTATGATGCAATAACTTTTACAAAAAGAGGTTTGGACAATTTCTGCTTGTCAAATAGTATGGTAGTTAATCTGACCTGCTAGGGCGCCTGCCTGAATTTGAGGGTAGTTGATGTCATACATCCTCTGAAATGGTCACAGCTGGTTAAAACTGCAAATACGGTTTTATTGTATTTTGGTTTTATATAATGCAATGAAATAAATTGAAGTGTCTTAAAGGGATAGTTCACCTAATAACGAAAGTTCTGATGAAACTTGTGTCGTTCCAAACCTGTGACTGACTAACTTCAGTGGAATCTGAAATATTTTATTTATTTTTAATATTAATTTATATATTTTTTTGGCCATATAATAAAAATTGTTTGTTGTTTTGGACTCCACTCTGAACTATCCCTTTAAGTGTCCAAATATATGTGGCCACTGTATGTTACTTCAGTACACAAACTTTGTAATGTGACACATACGGGTGATGACTTACTGTCATACATTTCGATGAGGCTAACATTTCACATTTGCCAAAACTCACAGAAACAGGCAGCACACGTGCTCATAATCCTCAATAGCAGAGAAACACAGTAGCACATTCCAGTGATGTGTCATTAGTGTTGTCAGTACGTATGATGCGCCCACACTGAGCCACACACATTCCTGAACAGTGTTACACATATACATGCAGTGGTCTCTCTTTGTGTCCCATAACTCCTGGCGTCTCTGTGCTTCTGGGAAAAAGATTTTTCAAATGAGTCCACCAGCTGACCTCACTCTTTTCCATCAGGGGTTTATGCGTAAAGCTTGACCTATTGTCTGCCTTACCCCGGAATGCATTGGCATGAGTGATTCGTAAAGAGTCTGTGTGTGAATGAGTGACTGAGTATAATAAGGTTGAAAGTGTGTATAAGTTGCTGTGTATGTTCTTTCTTATTGATGCCTTAGGTTTTGTGAAGTCCATAATGGGAAGGCGCCGTTCCCTCCCTCACATTCACTCTGCTGACTGGAGCCTTCGAAACCAAGCAGAGAGACAGGCTGTCAACTTTGTACTACAGGGTATTGTGTGTTTCTACTTGTGTTTGTAATGTGTGTGGCATTTGTGATTGTCACAATGACTGTGTGTGACCCTTCAGGCTCAGCTGCAGACCTAGCCAAAATGGCCATGATCAAAATCTGCTCTCAAGTGTCTTCTGCCTCTTACACTGCCAGGTACATCCATCCAGTTTTCCACTCCCTCTCTTATAATCCCATGTGTATCTTAATGATATATTTTGTATCTGGGAAATGTGGTAACATTTTACATTAAGTTTCAATTAGTTAAAGGGATTGCTCCCCCTAAAAACTGCCATCATTTACTCACCATCATGTTGTTCCAGACCTGTATGACTCTTCTGTGGAACATAAAAGAAGATACTTTGAAGAATGTTGGTAACCAAACTGCTTTGGTGACCACTGACCTCCATTGTGTGATTGAATAAACACTGAGAAATGCTGTTTCTTTTATCTTCCACAGAAGAAAGTCAGTCATACAGGTTTAGAAAGACATGAAGATGTCAATAATGGCAGAATTTTCCTTAGTGCATTAGGCATCATTCACTAACAATGAACAGTACTTTTGCAGCATTTATTAGTCTTGGTTTATGCTAATTTAGACATGCTAATACATTTTTAAAATTACAAGTTAATAAATTATATATATATATATATATATATATATATATATATTATTATTATTTCTTCTCAACAGATATCTTTACTTTCTCTTTCTGCATATCCCTTGATATTCTTTCTCTTTCTCTCTTAGCCTATCTGTGTGAATCACTCAACTTGCAGTGCAGCTCTATATTACAGTCATTTATCTTTGTTAGCATCTCTATCCCTCCCTCTTCATTCTATCTCCTCACCCCTCCCTCCAAGTCTCTTTCGATTCCTCTCAGTGAGTATTAGGAGATATGTCTGCAGTAGATGGCATCCAGACCGATGTAGAGCAATAAGATTACTGAACCTTTTAATGTAATATTGGCGTCACATTCCAGAAACTAAACGCATCATGGTTTAGTGGTCATGGTCTGGTCATTATATCCCAACGTTAAGATTGATAGTTCTGTTCTAGTTTCTGTGTGACTTGATCTTTTTAGGCTGGTGGCTCAAATCCACGATGAGCTGCTGTTTGAAGTGGAGATCTTACAATTGGAACAGTTTGCTGGTGAGGGTAACCTCACATGTCCTGTTATATGAACATGAAAGGAATATTCTGAGTGAAATACAAGTTAATTTCAAGTTCTGAGTAAATTATCTCTGAATTATTTTCTGTGGTAATCAGTATATAAATGTTAAAATAAGACTATTATAGTTTTTATTAATAATTTGATTAATTTGATAATTTGAATTTTGCTTTTTAAAATATTTATATTTTAGTTTAATTTTGTTACTTTTATTAGGTCCCTGAAACACAATCAGTAAGTTTAACAAAAATGTTTTAATAATTTCAGTTAACTCTAATAACTAAGCTGGTAATTGACATTAAGATGCAAATGCTGTCAAAAGAGCATAACTAGTATTTTACCCAGAATATTAGTTTAGAGACAAAAAGTGATTTCCCTTCAAAATTGTGAATCTTATGTTGGTGAACAGTGCTGGTGAAGAAGACCATGGAATCTCTTCAGCACATTGCAGATTTGGAAGTGAATATCTCTGTAAGTGAACTTCCACACAGCTTTATTTAAAAGACAATTATTTATCTTAGTATGAAGACGAGCTTCTGGATGTAGAGAACATGCTGTGATCTATTCAGAGTCTTCCTTGTTCTTTTACAAGCATTTTATTGCTCTAATAGAAGCCTTAATCATATCAGACAGACTATCAAACAGATTTGTCTACTAGAAAAGCGATTTGCTGTGTCACAGCGTTTGTTGGTAACCTAATTAAGCTGAATTACATTTCCAGATGGCCTTCCATCCTTTAATTTACTATAAAACTGAACGATGCAGCAGATGTAGGTCAAAAGATATAGAGGATCTAGTGATGGTAGTTCATTTCTTTCTATTCTCAGGTGCCTCTCAAAGTCTCACTGTCCACAGGACGGTCATGGGGCTCAATGTGTGAGATGAACCTCCCCTGCACCACTACAGCTACTTCTGTCTGAGTCTCCCACTCTTCCTCGCCATCCCGTTACTATGGTAACCGAGCAGCTGCAGTTCTCAATTCTTGTTACTTGCTGATGTATCCGAGGGCAACGGGAGCAGGCTGGATCGTACCAGTTTCTCTTTTGGGGGGCTTCCCTTCATTCATTTCTAGCCTTTCACTGTTATTCTGTTCTTCTCTCTGTTCAGAGGTTTATATCTCTTTGCATGAGAATGGAAGTAGCTAGTAAATCTTTGTTCATTTTCAATGTTTGTGCATCTTATATTCAATTTATCTGTCAACTCACATATTCAGTGAATAAATAAATATGAGCCTCTGTCCAGAACAGGCTTAATTTCAGCTGTATTACTGGCAATGCTATCTGTTTCTCAGCTGCTATGATGAATCGTCTGTCTCCTGATGAATATTAATAAACTCAGTCCTCATTTAGTGAGTCTCGCTCACTCCATTTTAAACCTGTTAATCTTATCTCTTCCGTTTCCACGGCACCTCACAACTCGTTCAGCAGCTCCCACTGGCCTTTCTCACGTGTACACAGTCCACATACATACTGACCCAGATTTTCTTGTCCGTTTGGGGCGTCAGATCTTATGCCCCTTCGCAATGCCCCCTATCAATACAAACACACCCTTGAAAAATGTTCCAGTCTCTGTGCTGGTTGTTGTGTTTTTAAAGGCTCTAAGTTACCCTCTCTGAACGTCAAATGACTGCAAGCCTGTCTTAAAGGTCTGGCACTGAGAGTAGATACATTTTACCATGCTAGGTCACGATCTGTTTGTTCTTTCTCAAAGTCATTAATTAATTCTCAGTACTCACTGAGAATTGGCATAGAAGATCTTTTAGAATGTGCAATGGGGGTCAATAATGAGGTCATGTTTTGCACAAAGTATTTGAACCTTGCATGTTACTTATGACTATGAATAATGTTGCCCTTATTTAACCAGACTTTGTAATTTTTGAATGTACATTTGTACATGTGTACACATGCAACTTCAGGCACATGTGCACAAGCTTTATGCATCATTCCTTTAATTGATACAGTATGTACATCCTTTTCTTTCATAAATCAGGAAAACTTTTCTTTACATCTTTATAAAGTTCCTGTGTATCAAGGAAATTAAAGAAAAAGAGAAAAGGTGGGAATGTAAAAAGCAGTTTAAAAAAAATTCCAAAGGAAACCCAGGCAGTACAATGATTTCAGACCCAAAGAACCAGGTGATCACTGCGACCAAACAGGTAAAGCAAGGTCAGATTTACCATGCTGAAAAACTAAAACCTCCCTTTTCTTTCCCCAAACTTCATTATCATACTAAAACCAGCCCCATCTTGTTGCTACTGACCCGCCCCATGTATGGTTGCATATCATTTCCCTGCTATGCTTTGTATAGGCTTGTTTCTATAGTAACAGGCAGCCAATGACTGAAATGTGTTTAACACACTGACAAAATGGAGCAACTAATGTCAACTCATACCAGAAACTGTAAACATGAGCATTTCTAAAGCAAAGAAAAATGTTACTCGCAACTTGAGAAATTGTTTTAGTGCCATACATTTCCAAAGTGATTTACCCATAAATTAGCAATAATTTTAAATAATTAGTAACCTGCTGGCACTTTGCAATGCTTCTAAGAACCCCTAATAAGTGCTAAGAGGATGCAGGGTCTCCGAAAGTTGCTTCTGCTTCTCTGACTGGCACAAATGGAAGCAGATTGTATAGTTAGAATTGTCTCAGTTTGCAGTTGTTTCCCAAAGTGAATTGTTGTTGTTGTTGTTTTTTTGTAAACGTCTTAATTATATTCATATAGTTTCTGTTACAAAACGATCACAAAATGTCCCCAAATGCTATTTACAGTTAATTACACTTTACAGCTTTACATATATTAAAATGTTAATAAAAAAGGTTAATTGTTTTCAAGAAAAATAATAAAGCTTTGTAGATATGAACCTGCATATTGTGCCACTTGTAAAACTGGCAGTGTGGTGTTGATTGCCGTCACAGATTGTTGGAAACTGCACTCCTCGTGAATCAGGAGACAGTGGATTTTTAAGACCAACCAATTGTGGTTCAGAGCTTGACGTAACTTTCAGAGGCCCATGACATCACTCGCTCACAAAGGTTTCTCGCTTATTTTTGTGGGTTTCGTATCAGTACAACATAAAAATCCACCATAAACTGAAGAATTCAAGATGCAAGTAAACATGTTAGTTGTAATTAGAATTAAGGAAATATAAAAAAATGAGAATATACAAAAAAGAAAATTCACATTCACACTTTGTCAGGCCTTGGCTTGCCCATGGTGATGTTGCTGTGCCATTACTAATAACATCTTAGCGACTGTCACCAGTAAAGTATGAGGGATTGAACATCAATGCAGCATTAGAACATTTATATAATCTCATGGGTCATGTTCTTGTTATGTTTGTTTTTTCCCCAACTGTGATACTTTGCATTATTGCTTTATAAAATGGCACATAGGATTGATTTCCACATGAATACTACAAAGATGAGTTTATCTTAAAGACAAATGGCAAAATAAGGAAATACAGCAAACATCTCAACTTTGGCAAATGCAACTTTTTAAGAAATACTGTTGATACATTGTAGTGAATCATAGATAAGCACATGAGACAAACCCTTCTTTTTTTTAAATAAAAAAAAATTCAGAAAGTTGTGCTACAAGTGGCACTACCTCCTTAGCACTTGAAGCCACAATAAGTGAGTGCTTTCAACCCCAAAAAATGAGAGGAGAAGGAAGCAGCTCCACATTTTGATGTCCTGGCTTGTTCCATGCTTCACCTGAAGGGTGATAGTGATGCAGCAAGACCATCTATCATCGTGAATCTTCTCGAACTCCCTTCTCCTCTGTGAAACATTCTTAGCAGCCATCTTATTCATGCAGGTTACCAAGGTCAATCTGAATGCCTTGTATAGTATAACACTGATGTATAAGAATGCACTTTATTTCTGTGTTGTTGTTTTTTGAGACTTGGGTAAAACACCAGCTTTTTTCTTGCGTAACTTAACTTGGCCGCTGTCTTGAGCACTGCTCCAACTTTCAGAGACATTCTCCAGCCAATCGAGTCACCAGTCTAAACCCACATAGGACACTAACTGTACTGTATATATAAATCCAATTTAATTGAGCGCTTAGCATGTGAAAACGTTTTAGCATGTGCAAAACCAGCGGCATGATCAGGAACTGGTCAACGTGTTAGTTAAACACAAGCAGTCACACAATCATGGTGTTCTTGCTTGCACTTGCTTGCAATTTTAGCATCACAATAAGGCTCTCTTCTATCTGGCAACAATACATGCACCTTATAGATAAAATTCCCAATCCCATGCTAACTGCATTCGGAATAATAAGTTAAAGGTTTTTCAAGACAGTTGCTCTACAGAAGAATAACACTCAATTGAGCAAAATACCTCAATTACATCAATCACTGTTCAAATCTGGATCTTCAAAATACATAATACATTGCTGATTGCCGTGTACATTCAAATCTGCCAGCTCTCTGGTAAATCATTTATGTGTTTTTTCTGTTGATCTGTTACTGATTTCTAAATGTGGGATTGAACTTCATGCTCCTTGTATATTTTCATACTGTGTTACATTTGTGTTTGATCGTTTTGGTAATTGTTTCACAAGATATCAGGTTAGTGTGATCTGTAGCCTGTTTGCTTTGGGTTTACAAAGGAATTCATGTTTAAATATCCCATCACAGATTTGATCAGCCTAACCTTTCTTCTTAAGGATATTGGTGCATTCAAATATCCATTCAATGAGTCAATTTTAAGGGAGACAGGTGGATGCTATGTCTAATTTGACTGGCACACCCAACTGGCAAAGTTGTGTCTACAGAATTGCTTTCTTGGTGCCTTGTTCATTTCAAACTACATAGCTAAAATAGGGATGTCCTCAAGTAAAGTGAGAAGCGTCACTTAACTTATCTGTAATCAAAACAGCGCATTCAGTGAAAAAAATGTCAAGGCCTTCTTAATGATAAAAAAGAACATCTCGCAATATCCTAAAAGATGACAATAACTCAAGAATTTTAGAATGAACAAAAATTACATCGAAAAAAAAAACCGCTCCACTTTTAAGACTTGCCATGTTAAATATGGTATTTTCTTGCTCATTTTTCATTCAAAGACGTTTCATGCAACAACAATTTCTTTGAACAATGAAACACATATTTGTTATATGTTCAGTTAAAAAAAGAAGAAGCTTGTTTTACATATTTTTAAATATACTTCTTTTCAGGGGCAGGCACCGTACGCACAAACCAGGTACAGAGGCATGCCACATACTTGCATTGCTCTTGCATTCTACTATTGGCAGCTGTGATGTCATTGAAGCAGCAAGCTGGTGGGTAATCCTATTGTTTGGTTGACCCCGCCCATCGCACATTCTAAGCCATGCCCACAACTCTCCACACTGCTACTGTGACATCACAGAAGAATGGGGATAGATAGTACAAGCTAGAATGGGGAAAAGGGCGGTGCAACAAGACTCTGTGGTGCATGCAGAGAGAGGGGGGTGGGGGCGTGAAGGAGGGAGAGGTCTGGCCCAGGGTTGCAGTTAGATTTTTGGATGGGGGTGGGGTTAAAGTCAAGGAAAACTGGCAATGATCATGTTTGTTTTTGTTTTTTGCACTACATGTTACTACTATGTATTTTTAAATCACATTTAGTTTCTTAACTTTATACAACATTGTCACAGGTGAGGCTTTTTGTGGTTTGTCTCTCCCTCTGCTGGTACTGTGATAGGAGGATAGAGACGGAGAGAGATTATGGGTATGTCTTATATGTATGTTTTCAAACATTTTACATATACATTGAGTAGTTGCAGAATATAAAGCCTTAGATATTGTATACTTATACAATCCTTTTTATATATGTATCCAAATTTAGATTTGTGCCTAGTTTAATTTCAGGTTTATAATCTCATTTCTGCCTTTATGCCACCCAAGTTTAATTCAAATGCACTTGGATTCTGATCGCCTTTGTTTTTGCTTTTTTGTTTTGTTTTTGTATTTTAGACTTTGCTTTGGAGGAGCGATATCAGACAGCGTTTAAGCAATTTTTTTTTTTAACCAAAAAGTTTAATCAAGTCATTATTAAAACTTCATCAAATCGGTACACCAATAGATGTGAATATGAAATGTGTGTACACTAATAATCAGATTTCAAGTGAATTTAGACTTTTGTAAACGTGAATTTCCCTGACTACAACTTTAAATGTTAGCCAAATGAAGAGTAGAGAAGAAACATTTTCTTTAACATGAAAGAGCGTTCATGTTTTTCTGGTTATTTCTTAATGTTGATACTGTGGCTCAGCACTAGGAACCTGCTTAACCATCAAAACAAATCAAGATCATATTGCAAAGTTGTTATCGTAACCTATTAAACAAGGGGTGCTTAAGGATATAAATCACTGGCTTTATAATATTCCACATTTCTAGTTGTTTTTGTTCATCAGTTATACACAGTTGAAAAAATGCTGTGCTTTGGACTAAAAGTTACAATTGGATGGACTTTTTGACTCCACCAGACTGCCGCTGTTGCAACGTTCAAATGTACTTCGTCAAGAGGACAAGGTGGATTGATCTTTACTGCCTCCTTCCCTCCAGTTCCTACGTCCACTGCTTCCTGCACTGTGTTTATAGTGGTCTGTGCTACTCTGTGGATAGGCCTATAGGATGGATTGGAAAAAGATCAAAGGCAGAATTAAGCTGCCTTGGTTGATTTATGTGTTTAAGGGAGACTCTGTCACTGCGAACAAATTCACATTGTATCCCAATAAGATAAAATCATTTGGGGCTATTCAATTGTTCATGGTGTTTCAGGGCAAGATGACCATGAAAAGAAAGCCTAAGAGCAGAAACGTCAAATGTGGTCAAAGAAATGAAATGTCCCATTAAACCCCCTCAAAAACAATGAGCATAAAAAGGAATAAAAATAAATGTTGTAGGAATAGATGTGACTTTTTAAAAACGAAACAAAAACACAAATAAATAGGTAGAAGAAGAGGACCGGGTCAGTGGGTGGTTCAGGGTCATTGCCGGCATTGTCGTTTATATTCTATCTTCTGCGCTCATGTTAACCCTCTGTCTCTCACTCTTCGTGAAGCTGCAATCGGTACCGACTATAGCGAATTTGGAAGAAGAGCCTCTCCAGCGGTGAACGGGTCATTCCTGGCAGCGTGTGGTCGTCAGTATCCCCCACTCGCCGGAAACCCAAAGACTCGTACAGCTTGTGGGCGGCCATCTTGACGGCAGTTGTTCCCAGAACCACGGCTGAGAAGTTGTTTAACATGGCAAATTCTAGAACTCGTCGACCCAGGGCCTTGGCGATGCCTTTTCCACGGAAGCGAGAGTCCACGGACATGCGACGGAGTTCCAAGGTGTTGTCGTCTTCTCGACCTTGCGCTGCCACGATGCCCACCACCTGGCCTTGCAAAACTGCCACCCAGAAACAAGAGCCTGTGGGAATCAAAACAAAGAAGATATTCAGTTTTTGTCTTTAGAGTAAACATTAGCCAGCTATTTGTAAAAATCTTGCATCTAAAATATGACCTAGGTTTCATTTAATTATTTTGACTAAGCATTTTCTGCCCAATAGGGTCATGCTTATTTCCAACTGTATTCAGATTTTAGTATTCATGATGGTATAGGCTGCTCTTCAACACCCCTCATCGTTAGATCATCAAGCCAATCCATTTATTCAGTTCTAGACTAATTAAAATCTATTTATCTCACATTATATGGTTGACAATCAATGATTCAGTTGTCTTTGAATAAGACTAGCAAAGTAGCTGATGAGAGGGGTTATTAAGAAGCAGGGACCATGATATTGTTCAAAAAAATGTGCTGCACTGAAATTGTAAAGCAGAATTAAACTCTTTTTAAATGTGTATTTATGTTTTTGGTTGGCACACTTTTCCCACTTCATCAGCCTTATATATTTTTTATGCTCTAAAAAATTAAATTAAGTTCACCTGGAGATGTATACGATGTGCATTAGTGTGAGTGCAGATTACGAATAGGTTGTGTTCTGAAATGTGAAACCATATTTAAGCACACTGTGTAGCAGTCAGTATTTATGGATGTATAAATGTCCAAGTGTGCCATAAACAGAATATGAACCTGGGAGACATGTTTATGATTGATTTTTTGTAATTTTGTCATATTCATGTTTTAATAATAATGTATGGGGGAAACCTGTTATAATAAATTGTTTACCATTTTTTCAGAGGAAAAGTCAGACATAAAAATGTGCACCATCAAATGAGTTTCAAAGCTATTTGTAAGACCCATGATTGACGTAAATAAAACCTGCTGATCACGTCAGTACTGATGACTTGCATCAGTAATGCTGAGAATTCAATTTTTTTGCATATTTGTTTCCTGTTGGACAAGCCAACTGTCAGCTTTAGGTCAGATTCTTATTTTAACATGAGAGGAGCACAGATTACGGTAATTCTAATCTTAAACATTGTATTTTATGTCATGCTTGTGAGGCTCAGCTCTGTTATAAATAACTAAATTACTTACTGAGTTGCAGTGAGAAAGGAGATAAATACGGTGAGGGGGCAGGACTGTCACATCTGTGCCATAGAAGCTGCAAAGACTACAAATACACAAGGACGCGACTGAGCTCTGGATTCTCCAAGACATAAGAAGTATAGCAGGAAAAGGTAAGTCTAAACCGATAGGTTTTCAATGACTTGATGTTATCTTTTATCATGCATACTAATAGTTGGATCAGTATTTGAACTTTCTGTTTTCTGTTAAAAATCGTGTTTCTGGCACAAGATCGATTAACTTCTCTGACACACTCCTCTGTTTTACAAGATTAACCCCTCCCTGTTCAAAACATGTTCTTAAGCATCTAGTCAATACCATCTTCTAAAATCTCTCGCCAAACTGTCGAAAAAAGTCATAAAAAAAGCAGTTGAACATTAAATAAAATCACAAAATCAAATACTGCAAGTGTAATATTTATGTAAGAGGGATTAGTTAATTCATGACGATAGCCGTGAGAACTAAACATTCAAATGTCTGGTTAAACTTTAGGCCTGTGATATTAATCTGTTCCAAATTATTATGCATTTTATTATATTTTTCAAATAAAGTGTTTGTTTGTTTTATTTCTCCATATCTATTTAGATAACTGATATCAATCTCAGACAGGTTTGTTAAATAGTTTGCCAGGTCTACTTTGGTAAATGCAAACCCTACTTAAACGGGTTCTTCCAGATTATTAAGCAGTTCACATAAAACACTGCACACTGGTCCATTTACAAATATAAATGTTTTATATTGGTTTTGTTCAAACAGTGCTGTTTCTTTTGCTATAGATATTTATTTAAAATTTCAGAATATAAAGCAATGTTAATTGTGTTCTTTAATTTGTTTCTTTTTCTTTTTTTTATAAAAAATATAACAAAAAGAACCGATAAGAATACCATTAAAGTACCTGATCGATAAGCCGTATCGGTTAGAGTAGTAAAACCTCAACGATACCCATCCCTAGTCATGACTGCATTAGTTTCAGGGCTGAGGAGCACTATTAATCACTGTGGAACTGAACGTCCTGCTGTACACTCATTAGTTTTACTACACCCCCTCCCCAGCTGTGTGTGTGTGTGTGTGTGTGTGTGTGTGTGTGTGTGTGTGTGTGTGTGTGTGTGTGTGTGGACCATTCAAATGGAGAAAAATAACATTCGCCAATAATATTGAACAACTTATTATGATCCAATTAAATCCTGATGGATAAAATCAAGTCCTGCTTCACATTATTTCTGCTGAATATGCAGTTTTACGCATCCCATTAAGGAAATTAAATGTCAAAAATGTCATTTCATGTCATCATTGATGACTAGTGGGAGCATAACAGATCTGTTGGTGTATTTTCCACATATTAAAGAGGTGTCTTCCTGTCCAAACTAGTGGTCTTTTTCAAGTATATCACTATGGTGCTGTATATTATGGGCTATTCCTTGTGTTTCCTTGTGCAAAAACCCTGTCTCTTTAAAAATAAAAGCCACTTCAAATAGATATTGAGTGCATTAAAGAAACATCAGCCTGGCAGATAACCCATATATTCTTTACCATTCCCTCCTCAGATGTAGGATTCCACATTAGCATAGCAAGAGAGAAAATCCCTTGGGAGAATCCTTTGTCTGCATGCAGCTACTAAACAAAACTACCACACATATTCACAACGGGGCTTTGATTCACACCTTCCCCCATTTCCTGACCCTACTCTTCAATTCTCTTTCACTTGATGCAGGACTAAATAAAAACCTTGTCTGCACTAAGGACTGAGAACTATTTATATATATATATATATATATATAAAGAAATAAACACTTTGATTCAACAAGGATGCATTCAATTGATAAAGTAACGGTGAAGAAATGTATAATGTTTAAAAAAGATTTCTATTTCAAATAAATTATGCTATTTTAAACGTTCTTTTCATCAAAGAATTCTAAAAAAAAAAAATATTGGTAAGATTCTTGTCTCTTATGTTCACCAAGGCTGCATTGTTTGAAATATTATTATCGATCAACCAAATATTATTATGAAATATTATTACAATTTAAAATAACTGTTTTCTATTTAAATATATTTTAAATTGTAAATTATTCCTTTGATGGCAAAGCTGAATTTTCAGCAAGTCTTCATTGTCAAGGGATCCTAAAGAAATCATTCCATTTGCTGATTTGTTGCATAAGAGCATAACATTTCTTCTTATTAACATTGTTGTAAACCGTTGTGCTGCTTAATATTTTTGTGGAAACTAATACATTGTGGTTTTTTTTTTTAAGATTCTCTGATGGAAAGTTCTAAAGAACAGCATTTTTTACTTTTTTTAAGTCTTTACGTCTGATCAATATCTATGCATCCTTTCTGAATAAAATAAATAATTTGTTTAAAAGATCAAATGAAATCCCCAAGCTTTGAACGCAAGTGTATCATTTTGCATCACTCACAGTGATTCTCCAGGCCTAAGATATATGAACTGGCTTTACTTCTAGCGATTACAGAGAGCATCTGGCTGTTTGCTAAGGCAGCTGCTCTGAATTTGACCGTGAAGTGATGCAACAGAGTTTATCATAGGAAATAAATGTCGCTGACGCTGTCTGAGGGAAGCCCATAGAATGATAAAAGATTTCAGCCATCCAGCTCTCAATCTGCACGTGCTACTACCATCTGCTAAACAATTCCAGAGTGCCAATCATACACAAGTAGGTTAAAGAACAGTTTTTATCTGCAAGGTATCAGGATACTAAAGAGCCACTAGCTACCTTCATCATTCTGTCCCTCTTCAACTGCACTTTGATTGTTATCTGCAGTATTTATTAGTATGTTTACTACTGCATCGCGGTTAAATGCACAATGGGATTCATTAACTGTACTGGATCTATTGCTAATTTATCCACCTGAAAGGGTTTGTTGTGTTTATCACCAAACTCTAAAATTTTGCTCTTTCTGCGCTTAAAATTGGATCATAAGTGGAAAGTTATTTTTTATTTTGGGGTGCTTTAAAGATTATAACTGAAAATCTGAGTTTACCTCAGTACAATTTGTATCAGCATTTTTCCTGCCTTCAATCGATAGGCCCACATGACTCAGAAGATTTATCCTCAAGAGCAGAACTGAGAGAGACTTTATGCATATTTCATGAGTCTTCAGCATTAAAGCTACACATCAGATATTCAGCCCATCTTGGACATTTAAAGTGCAGTATTTATCCTCAATTTCACAGGTACTGATCTTATATTTGTTCTGGTGAGATAAATGGTTGATTGAGGAAGCTGGTGCATTGTGGGAACTTGGAAATTCATACAATGAAATATTTTTTTCTCTTAAATATAGTAAGACTATGTAATATTACAAGTATTCGTGCCTAAGCATGTTATTAGATCAGCATAGTTATATTTTACTACCAAGTGCCCAGGTGCTGTTTGAAGTAGACATATTTATATCATATTTTATGTATATTATATTGTGCTTTATATATATATATATATATATATATAATGTCATTGACTTCACCAATATAATGAACTGCTTACAGTACCATTCAAAAGTTTGTCAGCAAGATTTTCTTTTAAATAAATTAATAGTTTTATTCAGCAAGGACACCTCAAATTGATCTAAAGTGACCAGTAAAATGTGTTACAAAAAATATTTTTTATATATGCTGCTCTTTTGAACTTTCTGTTCATCTAAACAATCATAAAAAAATGTATCGGTTTAAAAAAAATGTAGCAGCACATCGGTTTTCAACACTGATACTTTGGCACCAAATCAGCATTCAGGAATGATTTCTGAAGTATAATTAAAAATATTATAAATTGTAATATTTCATAATATTAATGTTTTTACTAAATATATTGTTGAAATAATTACAGCCTTAAGAGACTGCTTTAAAAAAACATAAAAAAATCTTACTGACCCCAAACTTTTGAACAGTGTGAGTGTTGTACAGGTTTGGCTATTCTTATGAGAGCCAAAATGTCCTCACTAATATAGCGAAACATGATGAAAACCTACTTGTGATGATAATTTTGTGTCAGTTTTTATGTGCGTGAAATTACCCCTTACCTGTGGGTTTCATGTAATACTCCTCAATGTCAGCCATATCAGTGTGCAGAGCGCAGTCCAGGTATTCTAGAATTACTTTTCTGCTGTAGTAATAACGTGCACCCATTAGAATAAACGGTGCGCAGAAGGTCAGTGTGAAGGATTTGGTCATAACATAGCACATTACTATGGAGAAATGGAAGAAAAATAAACGACACCTGTCAGAAAAGAGAATCAAATGTTTGATTTTTGGCAGAAGAGAGACAAACAGACAACAAATGTTTACACAATTAGGAGTGTGCAGAGAAACCCTAATTTACCAGGGCAGTGAGATGTAACGGAAAACTGACTAATTACGGTGTATCCTGTAATTAAAAAAAAGTAGTAAGTAACTTTATACACATGTACGGTTGGAATTTATTTTAATGGGCAATGGAGTGCACAATAACAGGGTCTTCATGGATGTAATTAAACTCAAGAAAATCTGAGTATGTTGGCACAGGATGGCGCCCTTGAGTACTACTGCGCATTGTTTACTGTCAACACAACTCTAACTAACTGTAAAATGCGCACAAAGTTTTAGCTATTCTAAAGAACACTTCAAGTTAGCCTTTATGCTGCATTTATCAGAGGAACAGTACCGTGATGCAGCATATTCTCTGAGCATATTTAGTATGCCGGTAAACATCGTTTAAAAAAAATCATTAATTTCAGCTGTAGGGTTATACATATTTTTTCAATGTAGCATAAAGGTTCAAAAAGGTTGCTGTTTAGCCAGATCGACACGATGCTCACTTACACCGCCTGTAGTTGAAAACCATTGAAAATCATTAGTAAACAAGAAAATGAAATAACCCATTAAATATTATGCGTATTATTAATGGTTATCAATTCTCTGTAAATTAAACGTCATAGACCTAAACAGGCAAAAACACAACTTCGTGCACTAACACGAGACGTATTGTGGGGAACGTCGTGCGCTCGCGCGGGACTCATTCATTCATTCATTCATCATTCGGAGCGCAGCGCGCGCGCACACACACATATTCACCGGTAACGCATGCTGCATGCTCTGAACTGCTGCTGTCTTTGTGACTCCTTGATATTCACTGGGATTGTATATTAAAGGTTTGTATATACAAATATTTCACGTCCGTAAAAAAACAAAAGTTAGCTTCATCGTTTTGAACATAAAATGTATGATGATTTGAGCATAAAATGTATCAATTGGGCTCATCATTTTAGTTAGACTCTTTTCATTTTAACAATTATTATACTTACTTATGAACTCAAACAGCTCAGAGCTTATTTTCACATGTTGCAGAGGAACAATGATGAAAGCGATACTCTCATCGTATTCCCGAATTTTGGTCACATACCTGTGAGAAAGACATAGATAATTTGGGTTCTAGTTTGCTGTTTTAGACCCCGAAATGCCGAATTAGGTATCCGCTCCATGATTCCCTCGTTGAAGATCCGGCGCACCTCTTCATGGTCCGAGCGTTCAAATTCGCGAATAAAAACCTGGTTCCGTTTTTCAACCTTATTCTCGGTCGCACTGGGAGAAGACGTCCACATTTGCGAGGAGGAAACTATAATTGAATCTTTTTTTGTCCCAGCTATGGCCTCGTGATCGTCTGCAACGATTTTAGTCTCGCAAACCATTTTGGGAGACGAACAATGCATGCAACTGGCCTGAAATGAACTGAAATTGGGGAGAAGCAAAAAAATAAAATAAAAGATGGATGATGGTCTTCTTTGTTATGGAAAGAAAAAAGACTGATGTATTACTGCAACCCCGAGCTTCCTCACGACCAAGACTTGCCGGTGCATCACAAGTGGTATTTATAATGCACCAAAGCCGCATTCAGATTCTGGGGTGTGGGTGTTCTCCTCATCTCGCTGATTGGATGCGGCGCTGTACCACATCACGGCGGTGGGAGGTGAAAGTACAAAAGATACACCGTAACGTATCTTTTTGAAACAGTATTTCCCCCCCCCCCCCGCCAGTACACCGGCGAAATCCCTCACATGTTTGTGTTTTGGGGGGAGAGTGAACTTGATGCGCTCTGGAGCGCCATGAACCCCGCGTGTGATTGCAGTATCTGCAACGTCACGACGATGCTGCGCAACATCAGTCTGCATACATCAGTGATACTCACCCGACCTGCACATTTTACAATGAGCGTGCAGATGTCGGTGGGTTTCATCCATTGGCATTGGCAACGTGCACTGCACAGCTTGTTTTACGAGAGTGTGTGAGTGACACTTTTACTGCACTGCAATGCTACGCTTTCTACGTAGCACAACAACCCTTTCTTCTTGGGACCCCAGATCATTGTGGTCGTGACTCGTGTCCACTCATTTGTAATAAGTGACTTTAAGGCAAGTTTTCTCAAAGTCGCTTATGTGTTTTGCGCTTATTTGCGCTTATTGGTCCGGGTCCTCTAGATCAGTAGCCTATGCGCAAAACTTCCGTATTCTGACAAGTCGCATCGTTTCCTGTCCAAAGTCTTTTGTATGTGCTTAGTTAAATATTGAGCTGTTAAAAGCTATAAAGATGAGCATAATCGATGACCATCTGATACCTTAAAATTTCATAGATACCGCCATCAGTTGACACTTTCTCTGACAAGCGAATGCAATGAGAACTCTTTTATTTTTTGTTCAAGTGACGTTCGGCATAAAGTCTATTTAATGTAGCCAATACGTTTGTGGTACGTTGACTCGCATAATGAAATCAAGATCCAGTGTTCATCATTTTTTTAAACATTGTAGCCCAGCCTGCCTATGAGAATCAGAACACACAGCCAATATGATATATGATCTATTTTATTTTATTTTTTGTCCTTTTTCGGATTCCCTCATTTACTAGCCTACATTTTCGATGTAGGATGTATTTTATCCTCTTTTCTAAATCTCTATCACAAGCTAAACACAACTCCCGCTATGACCGGATTACGTCAGTAGGCTAACTAAATGATTTAGGCTGCATATATGTTCTCTAAAGAAACTGATGCCCTGAAGAAATCGCCTCCATTTGAATAAGGTCGTATTGTACAGAACTAGTTTAGACTGGATCGCCCCGCCCTTTCTTCTTCTTATTCTTCCCCGACCATACCCTCCCCCTCCCAGACGAAAAAAGTCGTCTTCTTTTTTTCTAAATGTTTGAGCAGAATATATCTTACATGCGCCCTAAAACGAAAGTAACGTTTCTCAACAATTAAAAAAAATGAAAGCGCGATTAGTAATTGCTCTAGTGAAGATGCGGACTTTTCTCAGCATCAGCATCTGCGTGCAGACTGGTTGTTACGCCAACGGTCATGCGCGCGCGCTCGGGCTGCACTCTTGTCAGTTTGAAGATGTTGGTATTATCGTAATATTTAAGTATAGGCTAGTATAATATTTGTTAGAATATTTTTATTTTAATATTTTTTATTTTATTTTTATATTTTATATTATTATATATAATAATTTGATAATTGTTTTTTTTATCCTTTATTTCCTTGGCATTCTATGAAGAGATGTTGATACAATTAGAATGCATAACAAATCAAACGAAAATAGGGAAATTATTATATTCGGCCTATTACTAAATATTATTTTTTTACCAAAGAAAACAGTGAGAATCAAGAAGGCAATTATGAGGAATTCATGTTTAGTTTTGTTGATGTTGTAAATTTTATTTATGTATGTGCATATAGTGTTTGCTATCATGAAATCAGTACCACTTTACAATAAGGTTTCATTAGTTAAATTTGTTAACATGAACTAATAATGAACTGCACTTCTACAGCATTTATTAATTATTAATCTTAGTTAATATTAATTTCAGCATTTACTAACACATTATTCAAATCCAAAAGTTGTATTTGTTAACATTAGTTAATGCACTGACTATGACATAACATGAACAAACAATTAACAGGTGTATTATTATTAACGAAGATTAACAAATACAGTAACAAATCTGTTGCTCGTGGTTTGTTCATGTTAGTTAATACATGAATAATAAACAAATTAACCTTATTGTAAAGTGTTACTATGAAATCAAATATATAAATTCCTTACAATTTAGAGTTGGACATGGATTTAAGATTATTTCCCCAAGCTAATAACACTTGCTTAAGATAAAAACGAATGACATTGTCAGACTTAGAATGCGGCTGAAATCGAGTTATACTTTTATTTTAGTCAAGCATAACTCGCATGCTGCCGCAAAATTTACAGTAGCATGGTAGCATAAATGTAACATTTCCATATTAGCTTAACGTTACCCGCTGCTCTTAGTTTGAAGACTCGCGGTGAACTGCTGCTTACTTGGTGCTGCAGTCAGAGGAAACTCCGCTTACCACTTCATCTCCGCCAAATGCTTCCGCCCCAAAAATAATTTTATTACTTTTTTTTAATGAAAAATTATTCTTAACTCATCAGATCTACTTAAAAAGTGGTTCAATTGTTGGTTCCTTTTGAATAGCCTACTTTGGGTAGCCTGCATGAGGTCACTTGTTTCTCCTTCCATTGTCCTTATTATGTAACTTGACCTTTGACCTCAGCAGTCCAGAGTGAAGTGGCAACCCCAGATGCCAGACAGCACCAAAACTGCATAGTGTGTACTTCATTTTGCTGCAACCATTGACTTTTCAGATTCTCAGAAATAGTAATCACTAGTGTGTGAGTGTGCGTGCGTGACAATGTTGTGGTTTCCGAGATACCTACTAAAGCCAAGTCTGTGTATTGTAAAGTTGAGTAATTAGCATTACTCAACTTTACTCATTTCCGCAAATACGAGTCACGCGTCAATGGTTAAGTAGCTCTAGGGCTTTTGTACTTTGAGTATAAGAAATTAGTTTTGTGTTTTCATTTACTGTGTGATATTAGCAAGTGAGAAAGAGCAACAACAAAAAAAACAGCTTTAAACTAGAGTCTTAATAACCTTGATCTTGATAGAAACTATAAAAAAACATTAGTCTACAAGATTATCTGCAGTCTAGATCATTTTGACAAAAATAACTGTCATAACATTCTTTTATTTTGCTTGCAACAGTAGTAGGTGTATATTTACATAAACCCAGGGTTGTAGAATTTAAAAGGAACGCTATGAACGTGTCCCTACAATATCCAATGACTCTGATGTGTCCCACTCCCAAGCAATAATTTCCGAAATCAAGGACGCGGACAAAACAACATTCCTCGACGCCCCTGTTTCCAGCTCCGCCCTCTTAGGCCCGGCGGTGAGGCGGTTCTCCGAGAGGTACACGGAAGCGCAGAAGTCGTCCCAGGCTATGCGACACTTC
The DNA here is from genome assembly GCF_051911475.1 of Siphateles boraxobius. Taxonomy (NCBI): domain Eukaryota; kingdom Metazoa; phylum Chordata; class Actinopteri; order Cypriniformes; family Leuciscidae; genus Siphateles; species Siphateles boraxobius. The sequence goes on from NW_027508734.1 coordinate 16,274,014, forward strand.
CTGCCGAAACGCTCCAGCTCCGCTTCAAGTGGCCCAAGGCCGCCCCGCCTTCTATGCGTCCAGCCAGGCCGGTGAAACAGGCCTCTCAGCCCCGCCCTGCGGCTGATGCCCGCCACCAACAGCGATCAGCAAAGCACTTTCTGGCGCCAGGGCCTGCAACCCAGCGCCGTAACAGACGTCAGGCCGCCGAAGACCTCCTAGCGTCGAGGCTAAAGAGAGAGGGCCCGTGTCTCGCGCTTTCCGGACCACCCTCAAAGAAAACAGCGACACTTCGCACAACTCCCTGTTCAGCTCGGGAGGCTGGAGATTTTATTACTGTAAACATGCCCGTTGCACTGCGCGCGCCTCTACAAACAAACGCCGTTTTCACGGCAACCCACATAAAGCACAAAAAGAGTATGTTTCACAATTACAACACACGGGTTCATGGCACCCCTTTGTCAACCCCCCGCCCCAATTGTTATACTGTCTTGTCCCCAGGCAAAAGCCTATACAATCAGTCCAATACTCAGTACGTGCACAAATCACAATATAAAGGTGTTAGGCGGCCCGTCCCAAACTGTGTGTCAAACCCTAGCCACACGCGAGCTGGCCTGGCAAGCCATCCCCGATGTGTTCGAGTTGGGTCATAAGCATTATAAAGCAAGGTTACTTGCTCCAATTCGCTCGCAGATCCCCAAAGTTTCAGGCGGTCGTCGAGACTTCAGTGAGAAGCAGCGTGGGTCTCGTGTGTCGGGCCGAAATTCATAATCTGTTAGCAAAAGGGGCGATAGAGCTAATCCCCACCGCACTAAGAGACTCGGGGTTTTACAGCCGCTATTTTTTAGTCCCGAAAAAAGACGGCGGTCTCAGACCCTTACTAGATTTGAGATATTTGAACAAGGCTCTCATGAAACGGCCTTTCAAAATGTTAACTACCAAACATATCCTCGCGCAAGTTTGCCCGGGGGATTGTTTTTTTACAGTGGATTTTTTTTTACGGTGGATCTGAAAGATGCATATTTTCACATTCAAATAAACCCTCGTCACAGGCCATTCTTGAGATTCGCCTTTGAGGGCCAGGCTTATCAATACACCGTTCTGCCGTTCGGTCTGTCCCTGGCAGCCCGTACTTTCACGAAGTGCAAAGACGCAGCGCTTTCTCCCCTGAGACATGTGCTAAATTATCTCGACGACTGGCTAGTTCTGGCTTAATCAAGAACCGAACTACTGTCATACAGGAATTTGATTCTCGGCCATTTGAAATGCCCGGGTCTCAAAATCAATATAACCAAGAGCAAACTTATCCCCAGCCAGAGTGTGGTTTTTCTTGGCACAGTTATCGACTCTATAACAATGACAGCGCGGCTTACAGGGGAGCGCGTGCTCTCTGTACGGATGCTAGCAGCCTCTTTCAAGGCAAGCGAGCGTGCACCTCTAAAGAAATATCAGAAACTTCTCGGTCTTATGGCGGCAGCATCATCAGTACTCCCAATGGGATTACTGCGCATGCACCCGCTGCAACACTGGCTCAAACGCCGTGTGCCAACCCATGCATGGCAATCAGGCAACCTGCGCATCATGGTGAATCACAGTTCTTTGTGGACCTTGATTCCCTGGCGGGCTCAGGACTGGTACCACGAGGGTGTGACCTTGGGAGTTGTTTCCAGGAGGTAAATGGTTTTTACAGACGCGTCCAACCTGGGTTGGGGAGCGCTGCACGAGGGCAAGCCTGCCTCTGGTTGAGCACGGAGCAGGGCTTACATATCAACTGTCTGGAAATGAAAGCAGTTTGTTTGGCCCTCAAAGCATTTCTGCCAAACCTCAAAGGTCACCACGTTTTAGTCCGCACGGACAACACATCAGTGGTAGCCTACATAAATCGCCAGGGCGGCATCAGGTCGGGCAACCTGTATACCATAGCGAGAGACCTCCTCTTGTGGGCACAGACCAATCTGAGCTCTCTGAGAGCAGCGCATATCCCTGGCGTCCAGAATCTGGGTGCGGATATGCTCTCACGGGGCAACACTCCCCTGGGCAAGTGGTCCCTGAACTCACAAACGATCAGTCTAATATGGAGTGTGTTCGGCGAGGCCGAAGTCGACCTTTTTGCCTCAAGAACAAACACTCAATGCGCAGTGTTCTTCTCGAAGAAAAGGGATGCGCTGGCCCATCTCTTTATGCCTCTTTATTCCCCCCGTCTCGATGATTCCTCAGGTCATCAAACGGGTCAGGGAGAGCGGATGCCCAGTCCCTATATGTATAATCACATATACATTTTTTTATAAAACCCGCCTTTGGCCGGTTATATTTTCTATACTGCTGGACCCGACAGTGTCCGGTCCTATTAGTGTATTATGTTAGTTAAGTTACTGACATATAAATATATAAATATATATATATATATATATATATATATATATATATTACTAGACCCGACGGTGTCCGGTCTATTCATATATGTGTTTGGTTTTGGCTTGTTTTCTGCAAGCTCGGGGTCTGAGCTGCAGTAGGCAACCAGTTACTTATGGTGCGGGGTTTTGCATGGCATCCCCACTGCGTATAGCTACGCAATACGAAGTGACCGTTTGAAAGGGAACTACTGGGTTACTATCGTAACCTCAGTTCCCTGAGGGAACGAGTATTGCGTAGCTGGCCGCACTATAGTAATCTGGCAAGTTGTCGCTTCAGTCGTTATAAACCTGCTATAATGGCGCTTTTCGGGGACTAATATTCTTTTGGTGTGCTCTGACGTGTATGACGTAATGCTAGCTCAGTGGTGCACACGTCAGAGGCGCCCACGCCATTGGATGTGCTTTTGCCGCAGCGCAGCCAATGTGTGAGCCAGACATTCCCTGTGCTAGCTGTCAGCTGCAAATACGTTTTACATTATAGACTTCTGCTACGCAATACTCGTTCCCTATCTCAGGGAACTGAGGTTTCGATAGTAACCGAGTAGTTTTTACTACTGTATTACAATCACAGATAAGTGGCTAACAATCGTTAGTTTTGTGTGTCAGAGAGAGAGAGATTGAGATTGTGTAACGTTATGCTTAAGTGTGTGTGTTTGTGTAACCCTAGATTATAGGGACTAAATGTCACCACAAAGATGGCAATATCCGAAATATTTGTCCTTGTGGGGACTTGTGGGACTTTTAAAAAAAATTAAACAGCTTAAAATGTAAAAATGCCGAAGGTTTTCTGTGATAGGATTGGGATATAATATACAGTTTGTACAGTATAAAATCATTAGGTCTGTAAAAAGTCCCCATAAAACATAAAAACACAACATTGCTTGGTCTTGTTGAAATAAGAGGACTGTTGAAGTTGAAACCCTTGTCATCCCATCCCAGTCTCATCAACTGAGGCTGAAATATGTTTCAGTGCTCTTTAAGGAGACTGAAAACATGAACCATGGCACGTGACATGAACGTGACACTTAAAGGTTAGTTCACCCAAAAATTTAAATTCTGTCAGTACTCACCCTCATGTTGTTGCCACCCCGTAAGACTTTCGTTCATCTTCGGAACACAAATTAAGATATTTTTGATGAAATCTGGAGGTGGTTCACTCCTTCATAGGCTGCTAGAAAATGTATATCTGCCAAAAAGTATTTTCGTTGCTTGATAATATTAATGTTGAGCCACTGTAGTCACTTAGACTATTTTAACGATGTCTTTACTAACTTTTCTGGGATGGCAGATATTAATTACCTATCAGAAGGAGTGATCCAGCTCTCAGATTTCATCAAATATATCTTAATTTGTGATCCGAAGATGAACAAAAGTCTTACGGGGTGAGTAATTACTGACAGAATTTTCATTTTTGGGTAAACTAACCCTTTAAGAGTATTGCTGTGTGCCATGTCCAACAGGACAAACTGGACATTATTGATGCGAAATAAATATGCCAACAGTTAATTTCTGTTAAGTTCACTTAAAAATGGAAATTCTATTAATAATATTATTAATATTAATAATATTACTTGTGCGCTGTATTTTATTCAGAACGAACAACGCGTTTCGCATATAGCGTCCTCGTGTTAGAATCTGAGGACGCTATATGCGAAATGCGTTGTTCGTTCTGAATAAAATACAGTGCACAATTACTGAACTGAGTTCTTTTTGGTGCTCTATTTTTTTCAGAACGAACAACGCATTTCGCATATAGCGTCCTCAGATTCTAACACGAGGACGCTATATGCGAAACGCGTTTTTCGCTCTGAATAAAATAAAGTCAATAGTGTATGGTAGTGTTCTTATTATTATTGTCACCCACGATTAAATGTCAGAATGTCCGTCTTTGCCGAGTATCCTTGTAAACACAGTCATTTATGTCTTAAGTGAATGTAAACAGTTGAGAAAGAAAGCGCATGAGTATCAGTATTTTAGATCCGCGCATTTGGTCTTAAAGTGACAGCTGCCTAAGAAACAGTCATCTGCGTCAGTAATGTTAATCAAACAACAGAAGACAAAGAGAAAATTACTCACTGCTCTTGACTGAATCCCTTTTGTAACTTTAATAAGAATAAATGTTAATTTACACAGTGAAGATATGCAGTGTTTTTTGTACGTTTAATACTTTATACACTTTATGTAGTATATTTAGTATTTAAGCTTATTCTTATTTCTAGTAATTGGCGTTTTGATGTCAGGTATCTATTTCATTTATGTCTATTGCTATTTTGATCCTGTTGCTTGTGATTAGTATCTTTCTTATTTTAATTATCACTGTTGAGTTGTCTTCAGTAAAATTTGTGAGTGACATTGAGAGACAAGACTGTTTAGCTGTTTATTTCTAAATGACAATTAATGGAAACTTAATACTTCTTTACGGTACCATCATTGACCAATTTAACTGCAAAAAGGAGTTAATATAACTTATCAGGCTTGTATAATGTGCAGACCTTTTGCATTATACATTTATGTACATCTGAAATGTTGTTTTGCCTGATTATTCAGTGACTGTTTGACTTTGAGCAGTTTTGTAAAACAGACTTTCTCTTGCTCTGTAAAAGTGCTCAATGTGGTTAATTATTTCTTCAAAAACATTTAATTATATGAACATTAGTATCTTCATAATTATATGACGCTATTAAGATATTTTATTAATTATATAGTGTATACTGATGTATATCATTTGTAATCATGTGATTAGTGCGACATGATTAAAAGTACTGCAGATTAGAGAGGATACAGAAGGGACTAATATTCCTCACACAGCTTTTACTAGTAACTCATAAAAACAGAGCGAAAGGAAGTGGCAGAATGAAGGAGAGAACTGGCAGGAAACCAGCATGTGTTAATGGGTTGAATGCGATGCTGTGTCCTCTGATCTGTCAGCTGCACACACATCGCCATGAATGGTGTTCACCCAGAACCGCATGGGTCAGGTGAGGTACTCCTACCCCCACAGCTGAACCAATGTGACCTTTTTGTGTCACTTCTTTTAAATATCAGATTTTTTCTGAGGGGCTTTATAAGGTTAGGGGGAAATTAAAATATTAAGTGTTTCTATTAAATCCAGTAATGCTGCAGTCTTAATCATTATTAAATATTCCAATCTAACAGGATTTGGGATCGGGACTGTTTGGGTGGTTAACATGTAATCATTTAGCAGATGCTTTTATCTAAAGCATCTTAAAATATGAAAAACTTTATTTTACACTTTATTTTAAGATGACAGTTACATTGTACTTACTCAAATAAGTAATATTAATCAACTATATACTTACTATAGAGTTAGTTACTTGTGTTTATGCATAATTTACTGTTATTACTATTGTAAGTACATGTAGTAACAAGTAACTACGTCACCTTAAAATAAAGTGTTACCAAAAAAAGCACAAGCAATTTAAAATACAGTAGCCAACAAAAAGCAGCAGTTTAATAATGAATGTCAAGAGTAAATTAGAGTAGCACAAAAGGAAGAGCAGAAATATAGCAGCCTAAAAGTGGAGAAAATGATACAGGCTGTAGATATTATTAAATGTGTTACCCTACAACAGGTAAAGTAGAGAACGGCAGAAAGCATCATTAAGCAAAGGGATCATTGCTTATGAATAGTGGAATGACTTGTTTTAATGCTTTAGGGCAGGTGTTTTCAAACTGGGGTCCGGAGACCCACAAAGGTGTGCTAGACCCCATTGCAAATGAGTGCTAGACCGTCTGCCAAAAAAGTTCAAAGAAAAAAATTTTAAAAATATAATCATCATAAAATATATAATACACATTTACAGAATTTGACATTTGCTTTCTAAATAATAGTCATAATAATGAAATCATGAGGTAAATCATTATTTTGTTGTATTGACAGCCAAAGTTATGTCTAATAAAATGCTGTATAGAAAAAGAGGCTTGATGGAACTAATATTTTCCAGATAAATAAAAATGTTTACACAGTTATAATAATTAATTTGTTTAGTATGAAACTGTCTATGCATGAAAATATGTAGCTTTCTTTATATTTTAGGAAGGGGTCCTTGCAAAATCCATGGCATTGCGAATTTGAAAACCCCTGCTTTAGAGGGTCATAATTAATTTTAAATCCAATCTTCTTGTTATATGATAATTTGGTAATATAAACTAGTGTTTTTGAGTGCATGGATTCCATTGTAATCAGTATCACTGTGCGTCTCTTTTGTTCCAGGATTTTTTGATTCTAAAAATAATCCATCTGTGGGTGCGTCCCAGGATGCCCACCATCCGCACACTGTGTCCACTTTCCTCTGGGACTCATGCCTAGTGCCAGGGGCATCATCCACCCAGACACTACTGTCAGCATCGGGACACAGGGTCAGAGAGAGGGAGACCAGGAGAATTACAGAGAGAGAATGTGTTTAAGAGGGAGGGCAGGAGGAGGAGAGTGAAACAGGAACAAACCGGATCCTCCATCCTGTAGGAGACAGACAGACGGGTCTGGGAGGGAGGCTGGAGGTGTGTTCTCCTCGAAAAAACAGACAGCAACTCTGTATTTTTTCAAAATCAGCAAGAGATGTAGTGGTGTCAGCAGATGCATAATGCAACAGGGCGTCACCTCATAGCAGATCGTCAGTTAAGTACAACACACACACACACGTACGTTTACAGTGTGTGTAATGGGGCGATCTTTTTTTCTTCCGAATCCATCATTTCTCTGCAGACCCCCTGCTCAGAAACTCTTTACACCAGAATGGTGTGGTAGTGTCTTTCTCACTCGCTCTCTTTCTTGCCTAGAATGGGGAAAGTGAATATTTTATCATCAGAAATGGCCATGCTCAGACCTATTCATAGTTTAGCCTCCTAACGAGTAATTCATTTGAGGCTTCTGCAAAAGTATGTTTGCATAATTAATGGATTATGATCTTTAAGTATTCATGAGCTACTCACTACATGGGTGAAACACCCTCCAAGGTCCTTGTGGCTGGTCTGAGATGAGTATTGCCATTTATTTTTATTTTAGATGTGCATTTCTAACTCCTGTTGTTTGGTTATGACTTAAATTAGCCTGTTAATATTTGCTGGACATCATGAATGAAGCTAAAATGTAACTCAGACTCTCATCCAACATCTGCCTTCCTCATCCATCATCATAATAAAAGCTCACCTAATTGATCAATGGATAATGTCTTAAATAGATGTTTAAATTCATTGTGACAACTATTCTGTTTCCCTCCCATTTGTATCCTCCCCAAATTGTTTTTCAATTTTATTGAAACATGCATTGATTCATTGCAGGTATATGAGTTCTGTATGTTTCAGAGATCATATTTGTTTTTGTGTTTCAGTTTTTCCTGTGAAACAGAAACTTTTTTTATGCAAATATGCTATATATACGAAAAAGCACTGTGCATCCTTTTTAACCAAAGGTTTTCTTTTACCCTCCTTTAATTACACTAAACCGTCATCAGTTGATGCAAACGAAGAGTGTATCATCAGGGAAAGTTTGTTTGTTTATTTACCAGTGTCAGTAGTTTGGATGGCTTCACACTGCAGTTTTACACCGAGGCATTCTCTGAATTCCCCTGTTTTCTGATGTTGTGTGTATTTTTCCCTTAACTTGCTTGCGCAGCAGAGCAGTGTTTTCACACCCCAATGGGAAGTGCTGCATTGCTGCGACAGTTATAATGAACCTTTATATCCTTCCGCCCCCATCTGGTTATTTAATGCGTTACATGCGATGTAACTCGCATGTAACGCATTAAATAACTTCTATATGCTTCTATCAAATAATTTTCGATAAAAAAAAACTCATTTAGTGCATCTGCTGGTTTCTGCTAATCTGAAGGAGAGATCACATAATCAAAGATTTTATGCACGTTGACAAGACACAAATGATTTACAATGCGAAATATGGTGTCATATGTTTTAATGCACTTTTTCTACACACAAAAAGACATTGTTACAGCTGTGAACTTAGCCTACATCTTAGTACCAAAGTAATCTCTATAGGAACCTTACTTCAAGTTCCATCTTAATAAAACCATCCATAAATCCTCATATAAAATTCTAGACTATCACTTTACATGCAGATTCATTTCTAGTCATATATCTATAATCTAATAATCTTACTGAAGACTCTTTAAGACAACTCCTGGAGATTTCAATTCTGATATTTAATTCATCTAAAATGACTATTGTGACTTATAATCAGATATTTCTAGAATTGAAATATAAAACGCAATTCAACATTTGAAAAAAAAAAAACAGTCTACTGTGTAAATAATTATAAGTAGTGTGTTTTATGTTTTCAGAATATTTTGCAGTGCATTGTGCCTGGAGAGGAAACACTTACCCCTGTCTTTATACACACTTATGTAAAATTAAATGTATTAGTTGCTGCTCTAATACGTGCCTCTCATAATTGACATTTAAACTGCGGAATGCTGTGTTGTCTTTAGTCAGGAATGTGTATTTATGATACTCTATGCACATACTACAATGAAAGATAAAAAGATAAAACATGTTTCATGTGACACATGACAGGAACCATGTTTGAGTGTGTATTATGATGAGAGCAGGTAGTATCCTTTAGGTATATAATGATTTCTATATCTGAGTGCAGTGTTTACGTCTGGCTTTTTTTAGCGCAGACTGCTGGCCGGCATGCAGTCGCACAGTACCCTCTTCTCAGCCCTCAGCACCAAATTCTCCGTCTGAAAAATATAAGATATGACAAAGCAAAAGTGAAGCCCCAAGGTGTCTGTCTCCAAAATTTCTCAAAGATGCTTCATTGACCAGATCGACCAGACATGAACCTCTTTCATGGCTTGATTCTGTAATTGCTAAATTAACAGGGATTGACATTGAAGTCCGCATGAAATGGAAGTTGCAATAGTATTTTCTTTGTTATTGTGATGTATATCTGAGTGAAATGGCTTCTCGAACGAGTTTGGATCCCTGTGGTTTGTTACTGCAGTGATGTCATGTGATTGACAGATTGCCCCGCCCTCGTGCCAGTAAACACATCATCAGAGAAGAAAAGAAATGTCTTTGTAAGTGGGAGAGAAAGTTATTTCAATTAAAGGGCACATGATGTGCACAGATAAATCATTTATAATAAATACTGCAATATTCCACTAAAGAAATAACATTTGTCAATTTTGATTTCATGGTGACTTTATATTAAGGATTTTCAACCATATACTGTAACCATATATTGAAGGGGGTCAGCAAATTATCGTTGGCTCTTAAACTAATTTTTGTAATAAAATGGAAATTTAAAAGCTTAAGTTGAAAAGGTAAAGTTCAAAAATGTTTTATTGTCTCTCCTACATTATAATATCCACAATAAATATATAATTGAGACAACACTTTCATCTTAGTCCACCAAGTCCTTGGCCTGACTGCATTCAAGACTGCATTTAATGGTTTTATGTACGTCTCAAATGTCTCGATGTGATCTTACCCGTGAGTCTAAGTTAAAAGCCGTTTTCTTCAGGTCTTGCAAGGCTCTCTGCATGAACTCAAAGGCATGACAATCAACGCATGGCCGGCCTATTAAAACAAAATTGTACAGTAGGTAATGAATTCACATTGAACAGCAGCAGGGTTAATATCATTAATTAAACCTTTTAAAATTCAACTATTTTTGTTGTAAGTACGAGGGGAAGTTATTTAGCAAAATATAAATATTAGATGAAAACTCAAAATAAAAGAAAATGCGAAATGTTGGCAACTAGCTGAAATATGATTAAGTGCTAAAATTACTAAGTGCAGATAAAAACTAATGCTGAAATAAAAATAAATTAAACCTAAATGGTAATGTTTTTATTTTAAAAAATGACAAAAGCACATAAAACTACTAAAAAATGAAAATAAAATGAAAACTGCAAATATAAAAATAACAGCTAACCCAAAATATGAATCATAACTATATTAAGTATATACATATTACTAAAACAGCAATGCTCCGGAAACGCCATACCCAGTGTTGAGAAGACATGAAATGATAAATTGCTTGTTTCCCACACGCCTATAAAAGCACACAGTCTTACTCTCAGCGGGGATGACCGTCCCTGATTCCTCGGCATGAATGTGTTTGAAACCGATGAGCTGGATCAGCAGCAGCAGCAGCAGCATCACTGTCGCTAGTTCTCCGCTTGGCCTCATACTGTCGCGCAGCAGCACTGTAAACAATACCTGCGGAATCACAACAGACTCAGCGCTTAGAAGGTGCAATGGACAAAATGCTCGTAATATTTACATTTTACCGTATAGCAGACGGTTTTGATAAAATCGACTAACAAATTGAGAAATACCTTACAAAAGACAGACTAACAAAGAGAAAATTAGAGACAGTCGAGCATCATATTTTGTTTTATTTTACCTTTATCTTTATATAAATGGTCAAATATGGTCATTTACAAATACGATCACCAAAACACTCCAGTCCCACTCCTGTTAGGCGCATCAATGCAGCTAATAAAAGCAGAGCTAATTTGCATTAACGTTACCTGTAGTCTGATAAAGCCAGCAGTTCCGTTAGTCAAACCTACGCCCTCCTATTCGTTCAGGACTCAGTTTCGTTGCGGAGCATTGATTGCGTTTTTTGAGGTCTATTGTCCTTCGCGGAGCACCGTAGGAGCGAGTCCGATATGTTTAACGCCCAGGCAACGTTTTTCTCTCTGATTGGCTACTGCTGGTCACATGGGTTCTATCCTCACTCGCTTTGAGTGTAGTAATAATTATTTTATTGTCTGTGAATAATATAAGTTTTGATATTTATTGCATAACTAATTAGGAACAGTGCAAGTTTTAATAATTGTATTAGTTGTTTAATTAACAGGATAGATAGATAGATAGATAGATAGATAGATAGATAGATAGATAGATAGATAGATAGATAGATAGATAGATAGATAGATAGATAGATAGATAGATAGATAGATACTGACTAACCAACTAACTATATTTAGACCAAATATCATATTCAGAAATAAAGTTTACAGAATAATAAAAGTAGACAATGTTAGAGACTCTTTGGTGAGCTTTATTTTGTATTTTATACCCTATTGTATGCCTTGTATACCCTATTTTATTATAATATTAAAAATTGTTATAATAATGTTATATAATAAAAGGTAATAATATAAAATAATAATTTTTTTTGCATAATTGTACAATGTTAAAATTTAAGTGCATGCATGCATGTTAATGTTTTTGTTTTTTAAATACATTTTATTCAGAATTAAATTCACACAACATATTAGCACTGCTAAATTAGATAACAAGTGGTATTATTATTAATCAACAATTGTATACAAAACACAGGTTGTAAACAAAACACATGGCAAGGGATAATAGCCAATGTTTACACAAGCCAAATCAAAATAGACTACATAAAACATAAAAATAAGCACTGTTGAATAAATCACTTATAAGTCAGATAATATACTGATTCAATGTTTGTGAAAGTTTTCAACTTGTGATCACACGGGTCCTAGCGCGCTCATGTGTGTTTTCTTAGGTAGCCTGTTAAAATGCCCGATCTCATTATTCGTCTTTTTCCAAGATGGCGTCGATGAGGGAGAGCGACACCGGCCTGTGGCTCCACAACAAACTTGGATCGACAGACGAGCTGTGGACACCTTCGAGCATCGCTTCCCTACTCACCGTATCGGTCATCGACAACATACGCCTGTGTTTCTCCAGTCTGTCGCCTCCGGTGAAGCTCAAACTCTTGCTGGGGATGCTGCATCTCCCGCGCAGGACCGTGGATGAGGTGCGACTGCAGGACTCATCCACCTACACACACACTCACACTCACAAACAAACTGTCTTAACTTCCTAGTGTGGCATGCTTTATTGGAGTGGCATGTTGTTTACTGGCAGTAATTGTGTTATATGTTGCTGACACTGACACGTATGTGTTGCATGTGTAATAATAACATGGCTTCCACCATGAGACCCCTGCAGCAGCTGCTGTGCTGTCTGGATAATGTCAGTCTCCGGCTGCTGTTTGTCTTCAGCCTATGGGCTTGAGCTAACCTGCTAGCCTTCCTGTATGTAAACATGTAACTTAGTCAACTTTCTGACTGTTGTTGTCATGTTCTTTTGATGCAGTTTATTTCTATGTTTGGAAGAGTAAAATGCCCCCTTATAAATATTTGCCATGGTATCTGTAGTTTTAGCCAAAACACCACATTTAGTACAGTCATTGCTAATACTGTAAACCAATGGTAACTTGATGATGACCAGACTCTGCTGTAATAAAAAATACACTAGTCACGGATTTTGGCGGGAACTTTGATTACCATGGTATTTTGTGTGTAAGTGAGAAGTCTCGGCACTCACTCAATAAAAACCGTTCATATACAGTTGCGACCATGCATGTACTTACCTCTTGCTGAATCTGTTAAATGTCAATCATTTTAACAAAATAAGAGGGATCATAATAATTGCATGTTGTTTATTATTAAACGAAATACATGTTGGAAATCATGTATGCAGCTTTTGTAAAGCTTGAAATATGATTGTTTTATTGAGTTTTATTGACTCACAGTCATTGTAAATAATGTAACTAAAAAACTATTTTTTTAGACATGGTAAATTGTATAGAATAATAGATTAATGGCATTAAAACAAAACTCAATTTAAAGTTTTGTTCATCAAGTGTGCCTCATCAGTAGTTGTAGTTAATTATTTCACTGAATTCCTGTCATGATTGTTTTTTTTGTTTGTTTTTTCGTGTGTGCATATTGCCTCGGGGGACTAAAAAGTAGGGAAATCTACAGTAGCAATAATGTAAGCAGTGGTGGAATGATCTATTTACAGTATGGAGCAAACCACTGTGAAATAGTAGCAGATTCATTTGACAAACTGACTAGGTTAAATCTTTTATTCTCTCTCTCTATCTCATTGTATCCCTTATATTCCAGATGAAGGAAGCTCTATCAGAGATCATTCAGTTGGCCACTGTGGACTCTGAGCCGTGGGTGTTAATGGTGGCCGATATCTTGAAATCATTTCCAGAGACCGGCTCGCTAAACCTGGATTTGGAGGAGCAGAACCCAAATGTACAGGACATACTTGGAGAGCTGCGTGAGAAAGGTTGGTCTGACATCAATGATTGGAGTGCTAGCAAAGGGTCAAAAGTCATTGTAAATAATTTCACTCCTCCATCTCTTCACAATAAATTCTAGTCTAGGTTCAGATATTTCTCCACCCTTGACTTCTTTTGACTACATATTAGGATTGTTATTTTTGGTCAGTTTGACAGCTCATTATTGGTCTTTTTACTTGTGTCTGACAGACGTCTTTGTTAGGCGCACTGTCTCACGACAAATTTCAAAGACAGTGTGTCTAGTTACAAGTTTGATTTTGAGTGCTATATTACTGCCTTGGGCTCAAAATATCTGTGTGTTGTGTTCATAAACAGTTACTGACTGCAAAGTGCTAACCAAAATGCCTCTGTAAACATTAACAATATTAAAAATTATATATTAGTGTTTTCATGATCGATCATTGGCCATGATCTCAATTACTCTATATTCAAGTAAAGTGACATTTATTGTGTTTGTGTGGGGTTGTTCTTAGCTTGTGATGAATATTCTCACTTGCCTGTTACTTGGAAGTGCATATGGTAAGTATGCAATTTGGTAAAAAAGCATCTGCTGGGACTTACTGTTGATGTTTGCACCTCTATCCAGTAAATGAATGTGAAGCGTCATCAATGTTGCCTTTGGAGTGTCAGTATCTGAACAAGAGTGCTTTGACTACGCTGGTGGGGCCACTCACTCCACCCATCAAGCACTTCCAGCTCAAAAGGAAGCCCAAGAGTGCCACGCTCAGAGCTGAACTGCTTCAGAAATGTAAGTGTGTTTGATTTATTGGTGCCAGAAAAAGTTTTCAGCGTGAATTCATTAAAGTCATTTAAAATAAGAGTTTACACTTGTTTGTTGAGTGTTGATTGCCATGTGTATTGTCCATTAATATTTGTTCTAAAGCCACAGAGACTGCCCAGCAGTTAAAGAAAACCGCAGGAGTGCCTTTTCACTCCAAAGGAAGAGGTCTGGTGAAGAAGATTGACACCACAAGTAAGATTTAGATCCCAAAAATATTTGTATGGTAAAATTATATTACTGTCATGACAATAGTATCAAACCTTAGTTAGGGGTCATTAAGATTTATAAGAAACATACTTTTATTCAGCAAAAATGCATTACATTAATTAAAAGTGACAGTAAAACATTTATAGTGTTACAAAAGACTTTGGTAGCACTTTACAATAAGGTTTCTTTCACTTGTTAACATTAGTTAACTACATTAGTTAAGATGAACTAAGGATGAACAATACTTCTACAGCGTTTATTAGGGGTTAAACGGATCGTAGTTGATCCTTGATCCTTACGGACCAGGCCCCATGATTCGGTATGCTTGTGTTTCACGGATTAATTTTCTAAGTTTCACCATCAATACGGCACTCACTCGCACACACAGAGATCTGCGTTTCAGATAGCAAGCGAACAGCGAATTGATTCCTCTTTCGCATCTCCATGTACTTGAACAGACTCATACACACACAGTTGTCAAAATACAAGTCTCAGCAAGTATTCTTGTAAACAGTCGGTTATGACTTAAGTGAACGTAAACAGCTGAGAAAGAAGTTTGATGTGTATCAGTATATTGGATCCGTGCATTCGGTCTTAGTGACAGCAGCCTATAAATACCTGCTGCTGTCAAAGTCATTAATGTTAATCAAACAACAAAACACAGCTTTAAAAAAGATTAATCTATATTTATATATATAATTTTTCTTTCTATTTTACATTTAGGCCTAACTATTACATCTATACCTGAATACACTACAGTTGGACCTTATGTTATTTGTAACTTTATTATATTTTATTTATCTATGCTTGTAATTAGTCTTTTTAATCTTATTTTTACTGACTTTTTCTTCACTTACCTTTGAAAATGTTTGAACTTTATTAAATAGGCTAGTCGTTTTTAATGTGGTATTGAAGTACTTTGTTTTTTAACTAATTAATGGAAAGCAAAGCAAACATTTTCTGATCCTTGAATCAAAAAACGTAATATGATCCGAACCGCGAGCTTTGTGATCCGTTGAATCACTAGCATTTATTAATCTCAGTTCATGTTAATTTCTACATTTACTACAACATTATTAAAAGTTGTATTCTGTTAACATTAGTTAATGCACTGTGAACTTACATGAACATGCACATTTTATCAACTAACATTATAACACAGGTATATAAATTCTATAAAATGTATCACTCATTGTTAGCTTATATTAGTTAATTCATCAATTATTGTTAATAAGTTAGACTTGTGTTACTAAGATTTCAATTTCAAATAAATTCTGAACTTTCTATTCATGAAAGAATCCTGATGTATCACGGATCTATCCATGTAATGCATCACGGTTTCTACAAAAACATTAAGCATCACAGCTGTTTTCAGCATTGAAATGTTTCTTGAGCAGCAAATCAGCATATTAGGATAATTTCTTAAGGATCATGGGACACTGAAGACTACGTAATTATAATTAAATTATACAGAAAATTCAGCTTTACCATCACAGGAATAAGTTACGCTTTGAAATATATTAAAATACAACAGTTACTTTAAATTGTAATAATATTTCACAATATTACTTTTTGATTGTATTTTTGATCAAATAAATGTCCTTGGTGAGCATTAGACTTCTTTTAAAAACATTTTAAAAATCTTAAAACGGCACGAGATTAATAATGAATGATTGTCTGTCTTTTCTCAGCACCGCTGAAGGGAATTCCCAAAGCCCCATTCCGGAGCCCTACCACCCCAAGCATGTTCAGCCCTCCCAGTAACATAACCCCTATTGCCCCTGCCCGCACACCCCTGCGCAAAGAAAGGGGGGTCAAGGTAACTGTCTAGCAATGACTAGTTCAGTCCAGTCATGAACTGTATTTTGTCTAGTTCATATGGATGTCATAATCTTTGTATAGGCTTTATATTGTCAGGTTATGTGAATGTGTGTTTACTTGCAGTTGTTGGATATATCCGAGTTGGATATGGTAGGAGCTGGCAGAGAAGCTAAAAGGAGAAGAAAGACTTTGGGTAAGTTTAAGAAGTATTTTGAGTGTATTTTGAGTGCTCTGCATTTTCAGTTATATTGTATTTTGGTCTTATTTAGACACAGAAGCTGGAGAGAAGGCGGCCAAAGAAGAGGCGGTTGTGGAGAACGCAACACCAGACTACGCAGCTGGCTTGGTGTCCACACAGGTAGTTTTGGAAATCTTATCAGCCATGTGATGGCTTCCTTGAATGTTGGTCAGAACAAAACTTAAATCTGTTTCCCTTCTCCTCACAACAGAAACTTGGGGCGCTAAACAACGAGAGTGCTCTGCCGTCAACCAGTTACCTTCCCGCCACCCCCAGCATGGTTCCTTCCTCGTCTTACATTCCCAGTTCAGAGACACAGCCAGGTGAGCCATCGACAGATGCAGGATGGGATGGATGCAAAAAAATATATTTCAGTAGAAAATCTATTAAGTAGACACAACAGATATTAACAGGAAGCCAAGCTAACTGTGAGCTTAAAGTCTTCTAAATGCCCATTTTTCTGCATTGTGTTAATATTCAGCGAATGCAGGCGGTTCAGGGCGTGAACCTACAAACCGGCAGTCGGAGGAGTCGTCCGCGCCAAATGCAGCTTCTGCTTCACTACCTGGCCAGTTTAAACAGCGGCCGCCCATGTATAATGCCAGCACTGCCAGTCCCACCGCCCCCACTTCACCAACCACGCCAACCAGCACGCCCATCAACAATGCCCCGCCTCCTGCCGCCACAGCAGCACAGCCAGACATGCCCACGCAGCCGCCCACCACTGCAGCCCAGCCCGCACCCTCGCCAGCACCCCCACAGACCCAGCCCAAAAAGAACCTGTCGCTCACGGTAAGAATTCATGGATATGATAATGATTTTAATGGACTGTCTTTTTTGTAATGTTACTAAGCAACAGTTTTATTTAGAAATTTCGTTAATGAATGTTTAAAAAAAAAAAAAATGTGTTAATTGAAAATGGCGAAAAAGAGGTTATCATGGATAACGCATATTAAGTCACAGTACATTTCCAACATCTTAATGTGCGATATGATCACACTTTCCTTAATGGCGTTTGTACATAATCAATTTTTCCTAATACTTATTATATTTCTAAATTGAACCTTTATTTCCTATATTTCTATATATTTCCTATATAGAACCTATATTTCTAAATTGAACCTTTAAATGAATGTGATTCTCTCCTTACTATATATTTCATTTACAATTCCTAGCCATTGGTCCGTTGTTGGAGGGTCTGCCTGCAGCCATTTACGAGTTATGGCTTTCCTACTGCTTGCTAAAAGTATCTTTAATAAGTATTTATCCATGTCTAAAACAGTTTTTGGTATTTCCCCTAGATATAATGTAATAAATGAATAGTCAAACTCTTCTCTGATTATGTTTAATTTCAGCCCAAAAAATATGAAAATGATTAGCCATTGATGTTCCACATTGCCTCAAACAAAAGCCCCGACTCTGTGTGCTTGTGTGTAGTGCTCATAGTTTTTAAGAAACTATTAAGTTGTAAAGAAATCGTACTGAATTCTTTCATCCAAACTCCCTCAATGTTGTTAGAAGATGAATTGTTTAAAAGTATTTTGTGCTCACCAAGGCTGCATTTATTTGGTCCAAAATACAGTAATTCAGTAATATTGTGAAATACTATTTAAAATGACTGGTTTCTATTTAAAGAGATTTTAAAATGTAATATATTCCGGTACATTTTTTTTAATGGAATTTGTAAGCTTATAAAAGTATTTACTGACACTGATAAATGTAATGCATCCTTGCTGAATAAAAGTATTCATTTCTTTGGTAGTATATAGTCTTTGAAGTTTAATTTTTATTTTGCATCGTCCACAGAGAGAACAGATGTATGCTGCGCAGGAAATGTTCAAGACTGCAAACAAAGTAACACGGCCTGAAAAAGCCCTCATCCTGGGCTTCATGGCAGGATCACGAGGTATTCTGGATTTGCTTTCATCAGTTTCTGTTGATCGATTGACAATATTACAGTTCCTCTTTGTTCTAAATGACCCTCCTAATTTTCCCGACAGAAAACCCCTGTCCAGAGCAGGGTGACATCATTCAGATCAAACTAAGTGAGCACACAGAAGTTCTGCCTAAAGCGGACGGAACCGGCAGCACCACAATGCTGGTGGACACAGTGTTTGAGATGAACTACTCAACTGGACAATGGACCCGCCTCAAGAAATACAAACCCATAACCAACGTCTCCTGAGGAGGACTGGGTTCACAAACAGGGCGTTTACATAGACACATATGTATACATTCACACACCCCTCTTCGATGTCACCTGAGGAGTGCTTTAAAACAAATATTGTGTACATACGCTGGAATGTACATATTTACGGGCCAAAATCTGAGGTATTGGGAATATGCGCTAGTGAATCTCTGGATGCTGGTTTCAGACAGTTACAAAGGACTTCCTGTTTGGTTGACCTCATGTCCTATCTCTGTTCCTGCGTTGCCAAAGACAGGGACCCTCTTACAAAACAGCTGTTTTCTTTATCTTTTTGTTAATGTTTGTATCGTCTCTTGTTTTAAGGCCCATTTCAGTTTTCATAGTGTCAGGGAAAGTGATGCGGGCTGGTTAGTTTGTGTCTTAACCTATTTTTGATTGACACATTATTAAGAGATCTTAAAAGGGTACAAACATGCTATTACAGTGTCCCACCAATGAAACAAAAGAATCTGTCCATGTGTTTTCACACTGAGAATGTTTAAAAATGTTTTCAAGTTCCTCCTTGGATGGGAAAGAAAGAAAGAAATGAAAACAATAAAATGTGTAAAACAGGTTTTCTGTTTAGTACTTCTCAAGAACGTTATTTTTATTTATTTTTTTGTTAAGGATGAAATAAATGAAAACGTGTCCAGATTTGAATGAGTCATTTGCTGAAGCCTCGGTATAAATAATATTGGTTGCCAGTAAACGGACACAACCTAGTTCTTGCGAGTTGTTATTTTTACACCGTATCTGTGTTCAAAAGTCTGTGACCCAAATGTTGAACAGATTTTAATAACATGGCTGACAATGCTGAAATAAGAAACCTTTGGTACAGTGCAACGTTTCTGAAGTGGAACAATGACAGGTGAACTCCAACCGTAAGTTTTAATTTAAGGGTATTTTCACCCATATTTTACAAATGGTTTAAAAAGTCTATCTTTAACTTAAAGGTATTTGGATGGTTTTAAATTACATTCTGTTTGCAATAACATCTGTATTATTTGAATCAAGTGAAATTGTTCTGCTTTGAGTACTCTTGAAGACAACATTCAGCACAACAGTTACATATACTTTCAGGATCAGAATCAGGTAGGACCTGAAATAACTATTTAGAAAATCCCTAAAGCCTTCTCTTAAGATATGCTGCTTAAATGATTACGCTTACTTACTAAAGACCTTAGCTTTCTAACTACTGATTTATCTTAATGGGACAGTTCACTCCTAAATGAAAATTCTGTAATTTTACTCACCCTCATGTTACAAACCTGTATGACTTTCATCTGTGGAAGAAAGAAGATGATAAAAGAAGATCATTGGATAAGTGTTTCAGTGTAATTGTCCAAATGGGCAGTGGGCACCAAAACTGTTTGGTTTCCAATGTTCTTCAAATATTTTCTTATGTGTTTCACCGCAGAAAGAAAGTCCTATGAGTTTGGAACAATGTGAGGGCAAGTACATGATGAGAAATTTCATTTTTGGGTCAACTATCCCTTTAAATCAATGTTTGTTGAGGTGGTCTATTTCTGAGAAACTTGCTTTGCTATGTCATGCCTAGATCCAGCATTTCCTCCAGTGTCTTCACTGCTCAAGCCACTCCAGGATCGACCCAGCCTCCGAAAGTCTTCTCCAGGTAGAGCGCCACAGCCAAGGGCAGACGGTCTTGAAACTTCCCAGCCACCACCTGCACGCCCAAAGGCAATCGCTCCTTACTCAATCCCAGTGGACACTGGGTCACCGGCAGGCCGAGGATGTTCAGGATCCCTAGAAATAGGTGAAAACAAGTGAAAGTGGTTTCAATTATATTAATTTATATTCTTTGCTGTACATTTAAAGGATTTCCAACTACCTCTATTTGACAGTCCTAATGTTATTGATTAGCCTTACTGCAATGTATAAACTCAATATTGAAGTCTGTGCCTGTCTGATCCCTTCAACTAATAATGGCTTTAATCTCTTTAGTAACTTTTTGTAATCCATTTCTTGACCGTAATAGACACATTATTAAGGTTATTGTTACTTAATGGACTCCATATCTATTGTCCAGATCGAGAGCATCAAATTTCCAAAATTGGACATTGTGTGTTTAATAATATATGATAAAGGCACAACAATCTCTGGTTCTAATGATTGAGACTGACACATGGTAACTGCTAACAATAATATGATCAATTAAATTACATAAAGGCTTATGTTTGAGATTGTTAGTTAAGCAACTGTTACCTGTGTAACCGATATTATATGGGGTAAATAGGGGGTGGTGGTGTTTGGGGGCGAGAAGAGGATGAGAAGGATAGAGCAGCACTCCATCTGTCCCCAGCAGATCCTCCATCTCTCTTTGCAGTTCTTCCTTCTGCTTTAGCATGAACTGAGATGGCTTAGAGCTGTGAGAACTCTCCATTAGAGCCAAACCTGAAATCAGCCACAAGGGAAATACATGCGTCTCCTCCCGGTTGCTACTTTGAAAGACGTTTGAAGAACAAGATCAGAACAAGCCCCAATTATTCAACCCTGAACAACCACAGTTAAAATATGACTGATCTAATACTAAATAGTAATTGTTGGCAAACAGTGTTCGAGTTTACCAATAGCAGCCACAGTGTGTTCAGATCTTCCAAATGTCCTCTTTATTAGCTCCCAAATAGGCCACACGGAGCCTCCATCTGCCATTAGCTCAACAAAAGACTGTGGAGGCTGGAATAAACAGACACACAAAAAACTTGCTCTAATTCTCTGCATGTACCATGTTTTTTGTGGTTGCTACAGTCATTTGTTGAAAGCAAGTAAACAATATATACATAAGACAAGTGAGTTCAATATTGGTTCAGTTCACTGTGTAAAGTTCATCAATTATAAAAACGAGTTCAATTCATCTATAAGCAGCTCTCAAGTCAGTTCAATGTTGATTCAGTTCAGTTCAATAACAGTGTCGATCTTGTGAAAAATTGCCAGTCATGAAACAAATTTGATCCAGTCAAATATATGATAATACTGAATATTAAGTAACTTATGGTATACTACACACCATGCCATCCTTGTCAGGTAGAGCCAAGAATGTGTCCCAAATCTCAAAAGAGTATTTGAGCTGAGGAAAACTAACTTCTTTAACTGTAACTCCCAGATCCGCCTCTAAACGTGCAGCTACCTGCGAACAGAAACAACAAACATTTTTCAAATAAGGCTCATATTAGTATTTTGCATATATTCACCAATATAGCTGATTACAGAAGTATTATATATGTGTATGTTAAATGCAAATAATGGAGTAGTTGTTTTGGTTTGTTCCTCAGCCTCTTTTGAGCTTCAATGAGCTGTTTGTCTACTGGAGATGTCAATGGAGATCTACCATCATCTACCACAGTGAAGAAATGTAACTTTTTCAGATCCACCTCTTTTGAGAGGAAGAGCCTAGAAAATAATACTTGGTGTGAGTACAAACAAAAAAAAAACTGATTTTTGCATTCTCTGGTTTATATCTGTGGAATGTACTTGTCTGCAGTGGGCCCAGCCATTATCTTCAGAAGAAGGAGCAGGTCTTCAGCGTAGCGACACATTGGACCAGTACTCAGGTAGTCATTTTGGAGACCAGAACATGTGGGAAACTGATCCTCATTTGAAACCACATCTGAAATTAAATCAAACTCTCCCTTTTATGTTAAGATGCACCCTATTTGTCCTATTAACAGAAAGCTGTGTGTTTTTCTGATTGTTCTTACAGCAAAATGCATACCTTTTGATGGTTTGTGGCCAAATATCCCATTGAAAAAACACGGCATGCGGATACTTCCTCCAATGTCAGAACCGATACCTATCACAGATGCACCACCACCGATGATACTTCCCTCTCCACCTTAATTTTTCAATTTTCCAAGTCAAGTCATCCTCATTTATATAGCGCTTTTAACAATGTAGGTTGTTTCAAAGCAGCTTTTTACAGAGATAAACATATAATTGAAGGTAACAGAGATTGGTCTGGTTTTATAGTGGATCTTGAATAATGTTATTTCCAGCTAAAGTTAGTTTTGATTTCTTTGACCAAGAAAGAATCGATGTTTAATAGTTTATGGCTAATTATCAACTTTTTAATGTTATGTTAAGCTGAACATCAGTGCAAAAAACATGTAATTTAAACCGTGACCAATGAAATATAATTTTTGTATAGTCTTAATATGAGTTTAATATTTATATAAGGTTTATTTAAAAAAAAACTTTTTTTTTTTTTTTGCAAGACCTGAGCTTCCTCCACACATCCTTTCGAGGTCATAGGGGTTACTGGTGATCCCATAGAGGTGGTTGTTGGACTCCATCCACATGCAAAGCTCACTAGTGTTGGTGACACCTAGAGGAATGGCTCCAGCTCTCTTCAACAGAGCCACGGGAGGAGCATCCACATTGGCAAGTACTCTACCTCGGGATTTCAACCCGCCAGAATTAGGCATACCTGTGGGAGTGCAGATAACATAAAAATGAATAATTTCTACTATCCTATACAGCAGGGCTCGACATTAAAGGGGTCATTGGATGCAAAATTCACTTTTATATGGTGTTTGCATATAAATGTGTCTTTGCAGTGTGTGGACACAACCACCATACAATGGAAAATATCCATTCACTCCTTTTTTTTTAATCCTCAGAAAGTCTAAACACTCTCAATAATCAAGCCATTTTTATTTTCTGAGCAATATGATGTCATCTTGCTCATGTCCGCCCACGACCACTGACAAACTGTCCCGTATTAACTGTCCCGTATTAGCATATATCTGCCCTCAGCCATTTGTATACTGTCCACCAATGCAGGTTGCCAAGGCAGTCTTGTGTTGACACCCCCCATGGAAGAGAGGGGTGCGGTGAGCAGTTGCTCATTATCATTTAAAAAGACATGGACCGAAACGGGTCGCTGTGAAGAGAGCTGTTTTTGAGGAGGTAAAAAGGGTGTTGTTTTACACAACCATTGAGGAATTTTAACCAAAGTATGTTAAAAACTTTACATGAAGACCCTAAAGAATCATACCAACTTGTGGAAAATCCGATGACCCCTTTAAGCCTTGTCATGTGCTCGGTCATTCACTTGTCCAAGTAAAAAAGTTGCTTGTCTGTAAAAAATATAAAAATGCACACCAAAAAAAGCACAAAAGTAAATATAATTTATTCTGAAGCAATATTCTCTTCAGAGTTCTATCAGCTTCGACATTTAAATCTGCATATTTTTACAATATTTAAATTAATAAATATGTTATTATGATATTATGAAAACATATTTGATATTGTAAAGATTTAGATTTTAGTTGACATTGTTTTATAATTTCACCAATCTTGAAGCTTGCACTTAGAAAACAAATAGTGTTAGTCCAAAACAGTACATTTTCCATACCAAGTCATTTTCAGTACAATCAGTTAGTCGTTGATAGGTCCATTGATTTGTACATTGCATTGAATGGACTATATTTTCTTAGCAGAAGCTTTAAAAGAGTATACAGGTAGGATTGTAAAAATTCAAATCAATATTTGGTAATACGTTATTGTGATGGTCCACTTTAGACATTCTTTTAATTATAAGTAACTTTATTTTGATGGTCCCCCAACGGACGTTCTACAGGCTGTAACTAACTATGCATGTACATGTCAACCTATTCTACTAACCCTAACTGGAGTTAGTAGAATGTCTAAAGTGGACTATCAAAATAAAGTGTAGCCCAATATTTTATTTCCATGTTAAAATAGCGAGAATTACAGTCAAATAGACTTCATCTCAAAATAAACCTAGTCAGGGTGATACTGTGTAGATGGATGCAAGGCAGAGAGGATTATGGGAAGTGTACCCTGTAGTGCGAATGACTCTTTGACAGATAGTGGAACACCCAGCAGTGGAAATCGGTTCCTCAGAACTTCCTCTCCTCCATTCTCCTCCTCTATTAGTCTGTCTGCATGAGCGGCTTCCTGAAGGGCGGATGAGAACCTGAAAGAGACGACAGTGGACATTTATAGTGAAATGTCCTGTTAAGTCATCAATAAATATTGTTACTACCCTTTATAAAGCGAGTGCTCACCTGTCTTTGACCAAAGCATTGAGCAGTGGGTTTACTTCCTGTATCCTGTCAATGTAGGCCTGCACAACCTCCACACTAGTAACCTGAATTTACAAATCAAAAAGGTTAATGTTCATTATTACAAAAGACCATGGCAAGCAGTGGTGTTTTAGTCTAGCCCCTTCTACAGTGGTGAATATGTAAGTGAAGAGTGATGTTGTTTTAGGACTTCTATATTACTTGCGTACATAATCACTGACATAATCACAGACATTATCAGAGGAGCCTGTTAACATTGTTTATCATATTTCGCAGTTCCTGTAGTGTAAAAAGGGTTTTTTCTTAAAAGAAATGATGTAATAATAAAAAAGTATGTTTACTAAAAAATTTCTCAATTGATAATTTATATATCATATGTCATTCCAAACCTATATGACTTTCTTTTGTGGAACAGATTTTCTTTTTTAAATCTCATGTTTTTTTGACCCAATTGATATTCATTTGATGGACAAAAACAGTTTTTCTAATTCTCATTTGTGTTCCACAGAACAACTTCAAAAATATTTTCTATGACATGAGGGTGTGTAAAGTACACAATTTCATTTTTGGTTGAACTGAACTTTTTTTTTTCTGGACAGTTTTAAGGCTTTTTTTAATGGCATGTCTCGTGTTATTTAGTAAGCAACAAATAAAGCACAGTGCAAATATGTTTTCTCCACATGTAGGAGCTTTGGACATAAAGGTCAGGGAAGTGAGCCACAGTCTAGATTTTATTGTGCCGGAACATTTTGGCTTCAGAGCTCTTTGTTACTTTTATCCATGATAAAGTCAACAAGATAACTCAAGATTACAGTCTAGTCTATAAATATATGCAATAAAGCATGCCTGATTTAAACCTTTGGAACAGAAACACTGTTACATCAATAAATTACATTTAAGTTTGGTGCTGAGCTGTCATTCTTTTAGTGCACACTACAGACATTGTTGCCTGGCTGGCATAATAGAAACAGAGATTTATCCGTGAAAAAAAAAAAAAAAACGCAAGAAACCTTAAGACTAAATAATTGATTATGTTGATTAGCCTTCTTTTCATTCATTAATTTAGCCTCTATACATTCGCTAATGCTCAGCCATGACAGATCTAATGCAAATGAAATGCCAAACCTCTCTTCGGCGTATCTTTTCAGCCAGTTGCACTGCAGAGAGAGTAAGCAGTGGGTTTCTGATAGGAGGGAGATGTTTTGGTCTCTTTGAGCCGGGTGAGACCAGCCTAAAGAGAGCCAAGAACAGCCTGGGCACGAGGACCAGGAGGCAGTGCTGCACACGCTCTCCGATTGTCAAAGCCATTGTGGGGAGAGCAGAGATCATGCAGCAACAGATGAAAAGAGCAGGGTACACATGACACACCTCTAGCATTTCATCACTGTAGACGCTGCATTTTGACCTTATTTATCTACCTGGTATCAATCACAATACTTATGGAGTCACCACTTTTATGGTCAAGTCACCTTTATTTATAAAATGCTTTATACAATACAGATTGTTTCAAAGCAGTTTTACAGTGATAACGTGAAATGATGCATTTCGGCTGCTGTTCAGCTGAAGTCAGTTCAGCGTTGATTCAGTTCCTTTGTAACTTCATCAGGTGACAGAATGGAGGAAAAAAAACTTTTGGAGAAACCAGGCTCAGTCGGGGGGCCAGTTCTCCTCTGGCCAACGAACAAACACGGTGTGGTTAAGGTGTGATGTGGTATCATAGATATGATACGGTCCATTTATAAATGATGAGGTTTTGTACACAGGTGCAGATGCAAAGCTCGGGCCAATAAGGGACAATGGGGTGAGAAAATTTAGGGAAAATCCAGGTTAATACTTTAGGTCCCATTCTTGTCCCATTCTTGTACAAAACTGTCCTGTAAACTGATATTTATTTAAAAAGGCAGTTTATACTATTGACTTTTATAATATTGACTTCATAGTTGGTGATACAGCATACTTTTAATTCATGTGAAAAAAAATCATACATTAGTTATGCATAATATTGTAGTTTCTCTCTCTCTCTCTCTCCTTCTCTCTCTCTCATATGTAAAAAGATATAAATGGCACAAATGCAATGAGACTGTTGAAATGAAAATGTTTTGGCTTTTCATTTGTCATAGCTTCCTCCAGCAGTCAACTGGTGTCTAAAGGGCTTCACAAGTATTGTCTGTACTATTCTTTCTGTATCTGGTATGTCTTAAAAATATATATCTTCCATGTGTTTATCGCAGGTCTTTCTCTTAACAAATGTTCCCAACAACAGTGTATCAAACAGCCAATAAAGCTGTAAAACTTCATCTGTTCCATGTGAGTAAAAAAAATATGGGAGGAGCTATGGGATTAATGTAGGTGGGTGGGAGCTTTCAGTGAAATGAAACTGACATTTTTTAAAACTTTTTGGAAACGTTTTTTTCTTTAGACAACAGAATGTTTGTTCATCCATTCATACGTAAGAGGCATGAGAGCGCAGCTGACACTCACAGGTACGTGAAAGAAATATAGTGGCATGTTATGGTCTTAGGTAGCTGTCTAGTATTCTATTCGCTGGCACATTCCGTTAAAAACCGGATGTGCCACTATAGCAGCATGTGCCAATGACTTCTGTTTGTAAGATGCCATGCCACTTAATATTAATACTGTTACTGGAGGTGGCTGTAATGATGTGCACGACATGGGATTTACAGAAATAAACTTTAATAATAAATCCAGGGACAAACTCAGGAGAACACAACCATGTTAAACCATCGAAAACTCGGGAAAATGCACAGAAGAAACTAAGGATTTAAATACACAGGCAATGGAAATTAACAGAACTAGAAACAGATGTAAAACTAATGACTAACTATAGAAATTAATAAGGAACACATGAACACAAACAGGGAAACTAAAACACTATGACAATTAAACAGATAATAACCGTTACACATAATAATAACCATTACTAATTGCTGAGCAAAAAAATCAGTATGTTAGAGAGATTTTTTTGAAGGATCATGTGACACTACCAGTGTGAGTGTGTGGAGTGGGTCTGGTGGTGCGAAGGTCAGCTGCCTGCACTTTGCTGGTTGTGACATTTTTTTATCACCTTCTTTGGAGGGTGTGGTTGTCAGGGGAAGGGGGCTCATGAGTTTCAGTGCCCTGGGGGTACTAATCCAGCCCTCAGACCGGAGTGATAGTTAAATAGTAGTTTAAATTGTTTTAATTCCTGTCACTGTTTCTCCAAGAATGTTTCACCATCAAAAATAAAACGGCCTTTTCCCCTGTTATAGCTAACATGAGATGAAAAAAATATATAACTTTAATTTTATTTGGCTATATGAAGATAAATTATTTTTATTTTAAAGTTTTTGAAAATGCGATTTAAAAAAAAGTATTAATATGTGTGAGTTGTTGTATTACTCTATGAATCTACTGGTCATCATTTTTATTTTGAAATAAGACTTAATGTGGCCTTTTTTATTTATTTAAATCTTAAAAAGGGCAAAAGCACTGTCAGAATCTCCAAAACCAAGAGCCAGGAATCTGGATTTATCTCCATGTAAGTCTAACCCACAAAAATAATGGATTAGTGCTTGAAAGACATAATAATTTTCCTCATTTGTGAAGGAAATATCAGAAATTAAGTTCATATTTTTTCAAATATCTTTTTTTTCAGCCCCGTCATCCTCCACTGGTCTGACTGAGGAGCTCCAGTGTTCAATCTGTCTGGATGTGTTCACCAATCCAGTCACTACTCCATGTGGACACAACTTCTGCCAGATCTGCCTAAAAGAATGCTGGGGCAACAGTAAGGACTACAACTGCCCAATATGTAAAAAAATATTCAACCAAAAACCTGAGCTCAAGGTCAATACAACACTCAGAGCCATTGTAGATCTCTATAAAAAGAGAAATCGTCTGAAAATACCTGAAGTGTTGTGTGACATCTGTACGAAGACGAAACTGAAAGCCCTGAAGTCGTGCCCTGTGTGTCAGAGCTCTTACTGTGAGACTCACCTGAAGCGTCATTTGAGTGTTCCAGGTTTAAAACAACACAAACTTATCAACCCTGTAAAAAATCTCCAGGATCATTTGTGTCAGAAACACGACAGACCTCTTGAGCTGTTCTGTAGAGATGATCAGACATGCGTGTGTGTGATCTGCACTGTGACCGAGCACAAGACTCACAATAACGTCCCTGTAGAGGAGGAGAGTGTAAAGAAGAAGGTAGGACATAGCTAAATGAAAACATGTCTTTAGAATACTCAAAAAGAGAAGAACAGACTTAAGACGTTTTTTCAAGGATCATTTTTAATTGATTTTACTTTATTATTTTATGTATGTTAATGTAGTCTTTTTATATTCTTGTTTTCTGCCTTGAGAACCTTGCTTTTAAGGCACTATTATTATTGTCATCATCATTGTTATTATTATTATTATTGTTGCTGTTCTTTATAGACTCAGCTGATGAAGTCACGGACAGATGTGCTGCAAATGATCCAAGGCAGAATAAAGAAAACTAAAGAAATCCAACACTCAATAAAGCTGAGAAAAGCAAGTTTGTGTTCATATATACAGTTTATATTATATTAATTATTTATTATTTAATAGTATTTATAGAAAATGAAATATTTGATTTGTAGATACGTTTTTAAAAAGTTCTGAAAAATAAAGGATTTTTTTCCCATGATTCTCACTAACCAGAAGAACACTGAAAAAGAGAAAGCGGACTGTGTTGAGCTGTTCACGGATCTGATCCGCTCCATAGAGAGCTGTCAGTCTGAGCTGCTGGAGGTGATGGAGCAGAAGCAGAAAGCTGAAGAGAAACAGGCTGAAGAGCTCATTAAAGAGCTGGAGCTGGAGATCACTGAGCTGAAGAGGAGAAACACTGAGCTGGAGCAGCTCTCACACACTGAAGATCACCTGCGCCTCCTACAGGTCAGTGTCCGTCTGTCTGCTCACTGCACATCACAGGACAACACTCAACATGCTTCTCTCCTGCTGTAGATTTATCCATCCCTGTGCAGCCCGTTAGACACCAAGATCTGGACAGGGATCAGTATTAACACTTGCGGGAGTGTGGAGACTTTGAGGAGTGCTCTGGCTCAGCTGCAGGACACTCTAGATAAGAAACTCAGTCAAACTGGTAGGTTGCACAGATTTTCATTTCACAATAATTGTCTTATCTCAATTCATCAGCTATTACAGAATGATCAAACTTTTGCAAACAGTCACTTTTCAAAAAGGCCAGGTTGCTAATGTAAGGTCCTTGCATTCTTTCAAATATGTTTTTTAATCACATGCATCAGTCTGCAGTGTATTATTTGCCCTATAGCATTTAAACAAGAATTCAATTCATAAATGTCTATATGTAAATAAAGATCTCATCATATTTTGTTATCATGTATGTCACAGTGATGAAGAGGATCCAGCGGTATGCAGGTACAGTGTATGATACTCGCTCATATATATTCTCACAGTACATTAAATGAACTGATAAGGGATTTACAGCATTCCAGTTTGACTGAACTTGTTATTCCACAATCTTGGAATGAAGTTGTGATTCAAATTCTCTCTCTCTCAGTGGACGTGACTCTGGATCCTAATAAATCACACCCTGAACTGACCCTATCTGAAGATGGAAAACAAGTGCGACTTGGAAACATAAAGCATGACTACTGCAAGAGGTTTGATAAATGTATTATTGTGCTGGGAAAGGAGGGTTTTTCCTCTGGGAGGTTTTATTTTGAGGTGCAGGTACAGGGAATGACACAGTGGTGTTTAGGTGTGGCAAGAGAATCCATTAACAGGAAGAGGGATCTGTATCTGTGTCCTGAGAATGGAAATTGGAGTTTGTGGCAAAGTAATGGAAACGTGTATAAAGCTGGTGAGTCTTCCCCTGTGTCTCTCTCCCTGAAAGTGAAGCCCCAGAAGGTGGGTGTGTTTGTGGATTATGAGGAGGGTCTGATCTCCTTTTACGATGTTGAGTCCAGGTCTCATATCTACTCTTTCACCAATCAGTTTTTTACTGAGAAACTCTATCCATATTTAAGCCCTTGGACTAATGATAAAGGTAAACATTCAGCACCGCTGATCATCTCACCTGTCAGTTACAATGAATAAATTACACCCAAATAAGAGGTCCTAGATGAAGATGATTTAAAAAATAAATATATAATCATGGATCTGATTCAGGAAATATTTCTGTGCTTTTACGTAAAGATTGAGAGTACGGTATGTACATTTTTATTACACACTGTACAAATCTATGTAATGCAGTAATGGTAAATTTTCCTTCATTTTTGTAGAAAGTTATTTTATGCATGTCAAAGTGTAATGATGCGACAATCACCTGTAAATAATCATACCTTTTCAATTATTGCCTGGCATAATAAAAAATCTGAACTTTATCCATAAAATATCTTTCATTTATTTAAACAGGTTTACGTACATTGTTAATACATGAATACATACGTTATTAAGTTGTGATGATAGCTAATTGCAACAATAATTCCTATAGTGCATAACACATATTTTTAACATATTTTCATATTTTAAGTATGAATGCATCATTTAAAAAGTGTGGACCCCTCTTCTATAGCCCTCATATTAGATCAGGTTAATCTTAACTTTGGGCACATTATTTTCTGATTAGTCTCATGCCACTAGATGGCAGCAGTGTAGAGTAGTATGAGCAGTTTCTACATGGTATGTACGTGAGCACACGATACACTCCTTCATTTTCTGCATGCAATAACAATTCTACTCCCATTAACAACAGCAAGAGGAGCAATTTAATAAGCTCTGTGCGCTCAAGCATGACTCATTTATTCAAGAGGCCAGCCAGATGTGTGCTTTATTTACCGTGAGATGTGCTCTTGCACTATGAAATTCATCAGTCAAAAGGTCATATGATACGAAGTAAGCTTAAGGGTGACTAAAACAGTCGTAAACGTTTTTAAATTGATTTTTATTTAATATTTCGTGAATTATATATAGTGACGTCACACATGTAATAAACTTAAAAGAACTGCAGGGTGGCCAATGCTGTCGTCAAAACGAAAGCACTTTTAAGTTCATAAATAAGTCAACACTGACAGTCTTTCTCAATAATTCATACATCATAGATTTGATAGCATGTTGTCTTCGCATAAAGTTTCTCAAAGCACGATTAAAAATTATAGGCTATAAAATATATTAACCAACTGTACTTGTAAATAGTGCATTGACTTAATTAAAACAAAACAAAAATAATCCCACTGTCGTCATGTATCAATTTATTATACATTTGCATATCACAAAAAGTTCTAATAAGACCTTAATTGTTATTGACCTTTATGGCTATTGTGTTAGTGGCAATTTGGAAAATTGGCATTGACAAAGATTCTCGACAGATTGAGCTAAATTCATTTAATAATGCAGTCGTTTAAAAAAAATTAAAGCATTTTTTTCTTTGAAATGGTTAAAAAAATATATTGTGTAATTCGCACACTTGTTTGAAATAATATTAAGTTCTAAAACTAGCGAATTACTGCCTAAATAAAAAATATTGCTTTTATTGCTAGCCAACAGAGATAGTCTACACAATTATACAAAAAGGGGATGTGGGCTAAAAGTAAGTATGGGGGGCGTGGTGTCCCGTTTCATCAACATCACTACATGGCTTGGCGTGCGCGCGCCCCTGCAGGTGATCTGCCGCCGCTGCTGCTGCTGGACCCGCCCAGGTGAGTCGCTTCCAATAAGAGCTCAAACTG
The DNA here is from genome assembly GCF_051911475.1 of Siphateles boraxobius. NCBI lineage: Eukaryota > Metazoa > Chordata > Actinopteri > Cypriniformes > Leuciscidae > Siphateles > Siphateles boraxobius. The sequence goes on from NW_027508734.1 coordinate 16,306,568, forward strand.
ACTCTGCACACATTTCCTGCGACTTTCATACACAAATGCCAGTAGGGGCTCCCCGTTTAGTCGCTTTCAAAATGAAACACGAGGGGAGTTGAGCAGTCGCATCCGAGAACTTTAGGATTTACAAAAGACTGAAAACTGTAAGGTGGTGAAGCGAAGACTTGATAAGTTTATAGGCTACCTGTAGAGCAGCGCAGGTAAGCTGGGTTGAATGACGATAAACGACATGGTGATAAATATATGATATTGATTGGAACAAGGTTACTTTAAAATGATAAGTGACGGTATCAAATATAGTTTTAGATTAGTAGCGACAGCGCGTATGGGCTCACTTTTCTATGTGAAATGTGGCTGTTATCTGCAGTCCGACTTTAGCGGAAGATGCACACTATCATTTACACTAACTTAGTTCAACTTCACCAAGCATACTGACCGCAAGACTTGCTCTTGCAAACACGCTTTAAGCAGACACTGATCAGGTGATATCAACATATCTGTCGTTGACATTGATTCTCATCTCTTATCTGAAACAGGAATGTGATGCATTACTAAAAATGAGGCCAAACATCAGTACGGAGGAAGCGACGCACGAGACCTGAAGATCGGTCACGCGCCGGACGCGCAACGGGAATTTGCGTTTAGCTGCTCTTAACTTGATCGAAAGGCGGGCCACTTTTTACTGTCCAAAAAATACAGCGACCTCGAAACTGGAGTGTTGCGTGACCGTCAGAGATATGTAAACGCTCGTGGTAGAATTTAGAGTGCGCGAGAGAATGTCATTAGGGACCTTCGTCATGGACCAAGATGACTTGGAGCCGGAGGCTTCAGATTCTCTTATGCACGGGATTCACGGAGCGCACCGGGCCAGGCCGTCCTCTTACCGGGCGCTGCGCAGTGCCGTGTCCAGCCTGGCGCGAATAGATGACTTCATCTGCGAGAAGATCGGCTCAGGTTTCTTCTCAGAGGTTTTCAAGGTAAATATTTGTCATGTTATTTGTTTTATGCTTTTTAGCACATTGCACGTGGTGCATTTCCAGCAAAGTGTTATGAATGCATATAATATAAAATCATTTTTGTTATGCAGTATATTTGTTTATATCATACAGTATGTGTTAGTCTTGGACTTGTCTTGACTATATATTGAACGGATGGCATATTTGCCTTTTCACTTTCACCCTCTTAGTATTGAATATGCTACTAATATTAACCATAATATTTTATAATAGCAAAAGCAAGGATTTAAATGAAATGCATTTATTAATTTTCTGTAGTACTAGTTGGTTTGTCTACAGTAATATTGTTTGATAAAATTACTGAAATCTGCATTGTATTATCAAAAGGTGTTTAATTAAAAAAAGTACTTTATTGATAACCTTAGGCTAACCTAATCCCTATGGCATTACTAAATTCTACTCTTTATTTCCATTCTGTTATGTTCAATCCTGTTCGTTCACTTATAATAAAATGAAGTTCCTAAGCTTGAGTAGAGCATATTTGTGGTATACACCTGCATGCAAGTTCTTAATTAAATGAACATTACAGAGCTCATAAGGTACTACATAACAGAAATGATCCTGTTATAAAGTGACTTTTGGCAACTGTAACCATCTTTTCACTTCAAGCTGACTATCATTGTGCCTCCAGGTTTTGTAGCCCTGTTAATTCATGGTCCATTTCACATTCTCAACCAATTTATGAACCTCTTTGCAAAATTCAGATGATAAAAACAGTCTTCACATTCTGGCGGTCCTCTTCCTGCTAAAAGAAAAAGGGTTCGTGACCTGTGTAAGGACAGTAGGTCTGTGTTGGTGTGAAAGTGGATACCCGTTGACAAGGTGCGCAGGTGTGCTGGAAACTCTACTCCTGTGTTTGTGAGGCCGAGACTGAAAGAGAGAGAAGAGACCTAATTAGCATCCCTCATAGATCACCCTGTAGGCCAATTTACTGACCACACTCCAAATATGGCAATAACTTCCTGCGGGTTATTGCCTGCAAGAATGTCATTGCTGATTAGGTCAATATATATGCAAATATGTGGTTGCTGCTTTTTATTTCTGTTTGTAGTGCAAGGGTTATGAAAGATGTAAATATGGCATGTTTAATTATGTAGTACCTCAGCTAATAGTCCACAGTTATAAGATTAATTTTAGTTTGTTTTCAACAGATTCTTTACATAATGGCCTACAACAATACTATTGAGCAATCTCGCAGTGTCTATACCTGTCGTGACAGATCCTTCAGGTGCTGTTTTTATTTTTCAAAGGCTTTGCAGACTGTCAACAGTAAGAACTTATCCAAAAAAAAAAAGTTTCTTTCGTTCTCTTCTAATTGTTTGATCTGAAAATTCTTTCTTGGGTCGGTTCAGATAATGGCTTGGTTGATATTTAATCAGTTCTACAGGAGAAAAAAAATATTGCTCAATGCACCCATGCTGCCTTTTTCTGCCTACCTTGATAAAACCAAAACAAGTGATGAAAGAGGAGATAATTTTGGATTTCTCTTGGTTTGATGCTCAGCTCATCGTGGGATCAGCAGGCTTTCTCATTTTAGGCTGTGCCAAGACAAACTAGCTATTTATGTGAGAATCCCCTACACGAATCTGATGGAGGTTGGAGAGCAAGAATTAAATCAAGAGAGCAAGAGGGTTTTTTTCTGTCTGCCTTCTAACTCGCAAAAAAGAATCATCATCTGCATGGTTTATTTGCTTTAAAACCCGTGTATGGAAAATAGATAAAGGCTCCTAAATGTATTTGGACACTTAAAAATGCCTGAATGTCAATGAATTAGCTAACAAAATATCAAAACAAGTGCCATTTCTTTATAAATTGCTAATTTTGTAAAGTTTACAAATGATAAAACATTCACATCACATTATTGACACTTGTATCCATCCAAAGCAACTTATAGTGCGTTAATTGTAAAGTATATGTATCAGTGCATGCATTCTTTGGGGCCTCTGTAGGTGATACAGTTTTCTTATTGGATGAATAATGATGGAGAGTTCTCAATGGATATTGGGGTTCTCTTTTTCATACCTTTACATTTGAGCATTGTGTTGAGGTCCCTGTATCGAGTGTGCTCATTAAGTCTTAGTGTGTTCCTGAACTACAGTAATGAGTCTGGAGACTGCACGTGATCTGCGTTTGACAAAGGGGTGATGTCACGGTAACGCGTCTTGGGTTCCACAAATTAGAAAAGATGCTCATCGATGGGATCTGGTTCCCTCTTGGAGTCACGCGTTTTAAAAATGGACTCTCTTCCATTAAATATAGATATGAGTAGTGTGGTAAAAACACACTGGCAGTGGGGTTTTCAGTAGAAGGGGATCATTTGTGAAATGATCATTAAATACCTGTTCTCATTGGTCAGACAGTTTGAGGTTGCAAACAATTTGCAAGCTAGTTTTGACATGATTTCGAAAGCCTGAATTTACAACACAAAGTCCCCCTTTGGTGCTTCCCTTTTGCTCTCTCTCCTATTTTCTCTTTCTATTCTTGTTCTTCGGTGTCTCTTACTTGTCTGGGCATGCATGATTGTCAAGCTCTATTGCTGCCTTAGAGCTCCTCCACGTTTGTTTGAGTTTGCGTATGTTTTAAATATCAGTGCAGTCTGAACAATTTGAAGTCTGTTTGTGAATGCATTTTCATACATTTTGCAAGTGTGTGTTTGTGAGAATAAGCTTTGGTCGGAGGGTGATTAAAGATTTCTGCTCATAACCCAAAAAATCTAGGTAGAAGCTTATCTCTTGTGTTGCCATTGTAACTTTGATTGTCCTCACATGAACTGTTTTCACTTTGAATCAAATGTAGGGCTACACAATATATATGTATATATAATTAAATACTTCATCGTGGATGCTAATTTCCCGTTTTTACATTTAGATTAGCAAAGTGCTGGATGATTCAATGAAAAGAAACGTTAATCTTTTAAAACACTAATAATTTAACACTGTGAAATGTAATCTCGAATTGAAAAAACAATCTTACAGTGCATTACACAATTGAGATGCCTAAATTTACACATTTAAAACTATTGATCTTATGTTTTATTACTTTTTTTATTTAGACAAAATAGTATAGAATTGAAATATCTGGTATTTGGTTATCTGCCATAGCATTATAAACATTGTTTTATAGGTATTGGACAGAAGTTTAATATCAGTGCATCCTTAAAAATGCCACATAGCTAACAGAGGTAAACTGGGTGTCAATGCCAGTGTTTTACATTCAAATAACGTTTGTATAAAGAAAACAAAGTACAGGATCATGTTAAGCTTCCATCTGTGGAAGCTGTGAAGAAGGAAAATGTTGTGTGTGTGTCTGATAATGTTGTAGGGCCTGTTAAGTGCTCTGTGGGGCTCTATTGGGTCTCTCTGGCAGTGTGCAGTAGCGTGTGAGTGGGTGGTAATGATGCTCTGTTAAGTGCTGTCTCAGACCACCTGTCTAAACTGCAATATGAGAAGTATGCTGATAGAAATTAAATTCATCACATACATACACACTCATCCAAACTCTTATAACCTCTGTTTTTCATGCACTCAACAGCATATAAAGCAACCTCAATGTGCATTCAGCAACTGTTTGCCTTGTCAGATGTAGTGCAAGAGTGCGTGTTCGTGTATTAGAGTGTGCAGGGTCCATGGAGACGTGGCCTGACAGGTAGTGCACATTCTCTGAGTCTGACACATTACGCAGTGACAATTATGTGGGCAACCCTAGTTAAAATTGTGCCTTTTTTTTCCCAATCCCACGCACACCTCTCCTCCCTCTTAAAAACTAATGCTGTACAGCTAATTTGATATGCATGGATTCTGTCCTCATAGAATTCCATGGAAAGCTCCACAAAATTTGAACAGCTGTCATTCACATAGCTCTATACAACCCCTACCCCTTGTTTGCTTGTTTAAAAAATGTGGTCAATTGGATACTGGTTTCAGCTAAAAGGTTTACAGTTCATTTGAAATGTTTTGCCATATGAATCCATCCCACATAGAGCTGAATAATCACTTGAAATAAATGGAGAAATTATAATTTCTGCTGCTGCGATTAACTGCAGCTTTCTACTCTTGAGTCAAAGGTTTGTATTCAAAATGATCAACAGTTATGATTTTGAAATTGAAATCAACAACTTAAAATGTGAAAGCACTCCGATTCTATATACTATTGTTACTTGGGAAAAGAAGACTTTCTCTCAGTTGCCTCAAGGACCTCAATTCTCACTGCACAGATATTTTTATCACTGGATGCCGAAATGCATATTATGTGTGTTTAAGGCGTCTTCTGTATCCATCCCTGAGAATGCACTGTTTACCTTTGATAAAAGCAGTGTATTGGACACACACCCTCAGATATGTGAGCAATCGTTCACTCTTCATCATTCTAGCTGCAGGGCTGAGTTTTATCAGATAATTTATGGATTTTAAACTTTCAGGCTATTGATCTTCTTGAGACTCGCAAAAGCAGATAATGGTGCTCATTGTTATCATGATATCTTAGCTTGCACGCTTTGGCGCTGCAGGCAAGTTCAGCCAGCCAGACGGCACGGCACAGGTTTGGGTGTCACCAATCAGGGATGGGTTTCTGCCTTTGCTTTATTAGATTGTCATATTGCTTTTGTATTGACATTCAAAGATGAAGAACACACTTGATGCAGAGAGTTTCAGTCCTTGAGGGAAAATCTTGCTCTGGGTGTCTGTCATCGAGGGGACATGTTCAGACAACATTAGACTTAGTCAATAGCATACTTTTTAAATTTATAGTGATGAAACAAGACACACATTATAATTTGTGCCCCATAAATCTTTTTTTTTTTTTTTTTTTTAAGTTGCCTTGGACCATTATATAATGGTTCTCAGTTCAACTGTATGTGTGCTATTGGGGCTACTACTTAGTGTAGATATGGACCAGGCAGGTTGAGTATTCAAATCTCCAGCTTGAAATCAAGCAGTGTGTTGTGGGTCTGTTTCGTATTTCCTTTGAGATGTGACCTGATGAGCCACTCCAAAAAAGGAAAGATAATGAATACATTTTGACTTGTGATGATGTTACTTAAAGGGATAGTTCACCCCAAAATAAAAAATTGTCATTTACTCGACCTCAAGTTGTTCCAAACCTGTATAAATGAAAGCTATTTTTAAGAATATGGGTAGCCAAACAGTTGATGGGCCCCATTGACTTCCATAGTATAGAATTTTTTTTTCATGGAAGTCAACTGTTTGGTTACAGACATTCTTCAAAATAACATCTTTTGTGTTCAGCAGGAGAAAGACATTCATACATGTTTGGAACAACTTGAGGGTGAGTAAATGATGACAGAATTAACATTTTTGGGCGAACTATCCCTTTAATTTTAGGCCTTTTGTCGTCTTGACCTTTTGTACAAAGGAGTTCACATGGTCAGTGTCACAAACTTGCCTATATTTGATTAGTAACGTACAAAATCAATTTCATGTAACTTTCTTTGTTTTAAATTCAACTTTAAAACTTTTATTTCTAAATTTTAAATTCCACATTTTCGATACAGACTCAACTCTATGTCCTCTTGAGTGCAGAGAATTGTCTCCTGCAGCCAGGGACTTTGAAGTGTGGAATGAATCGTGTGTGTGTGTGTGTGTGTGTGTGTCTGTGTGTCTGTGTAAGAGGGAGAGAAGAGGGCCAGAGATCTCTGTCCAGCTGCCCCAGACATGAATAGACCTTTAAAGTCTGTCTGTGACACAAGTGTTTTCTCTCGCTCTCTTTCTCTGAAGGTGCAGCATCGTATCACTGGGCAGGTGATGGCTCTGAAGATGAACACCATGGCCAGTAACAGAGCCAACATGTTGAAGGAGGTACAGCTGATGAACCGCCTAAGACATCCCAACATACTCAGGTCTGCAGCATCTACATTCACTGACAACAGGGCTGGCTGACACTGAATGTACACAATATACATGCAGTGGGGATTTGGCCATTAGATTTCATAATGTGCTACTAAAATGATCATATTGTGTAAAAAAAAAATTAAACTACGTTTTTTCTGTACTTTATTGGATTAAACTTTCCACAATAGATGTTTTATTTGATTTATATCACGGTTTCCACAAAATTATTAGGCAGCACAACTGTTGTCTACATTGATAATAATAAGAAATTATCCTTGCACCAAATCAGCATATATGAATGATTTCTAAAGGACCATGTGACACTGAAGACTGGAGTAATGATGTGAATTTTAAAGTGTAAATTATTTCTGTAATCTGTGTTTTTGATCAAATAAATGCTGCTTTGTGCATGAGACTTAATTCAACAATTTTTTACACATTTTACCGGCCCCAAACTTATGAATTGTATATTTTAATTATATATTGAACAAATTTCAAAACACAAACCCTTATACATATCTCTTAATTTTTTCAGTTCTTTTAGTTGTGATAATGCAAAATTAAATTGCATAATAATTTATGCAAACCATTAAGTATATTATAATTAAAAATGCTGTAATCAATTTCAGCCATTTTGATCATTTTTGTGAGGCTTGGCCACTGTTAGATTGAATCCCATCAATTCAAGCAATTTACCATAACCATTATAACCATCTGGTACCATATGTACCATGGTACCACCTACAGTACCTCAGTTATTTGGTAAATAAAATCACCAGTGTCTGGCCTAATGTCTCTCACGTGTACTAACACAGTCTAAGGTCAGGGCGGCAAGAGAGTTTCCAACTAGATGTTTGTTCATTTTTATGAATTTCCAAGTGTTTCTTTGAATAATTCATTCATTTAGAATGGAAGTTTTATCTAGAATGGAAAGTATTTTTTTGTTTTTTATGTCCAGCTTACCTAGAGGACAAAGTCTGTGCTGTTGGGCAACAAACACTGCATTGTATGAGAACATGAATATTAATGTCACAGGATGGTGGCTTTTGTCTTGGTCATGCCTCCATAATGGCAGCCACTGTTTATATAGAGTAAAATATTTAATTAGAAGCTGATGAGTAAATGTTTGACACTGTATGAGGAGGGAACAACACATTGTTATCACCTATGAAATACAAATATATTAAGCTTAAACTAATCCCCACATCAATGGCGTGTTTGTTTACATGTGCCATGGCAAAAAGTCTAGGTTCTTTTGTCTTCTTAACCTGCACCAGCTTGTGTGGTCTTGAGTGTTTGAATTAAATGCATGTCTGAGTGAGAGGGCACGAGAGAGAGTGTGTACATGCATGCTTAAGATTGCCTTCAAAGATTGCAGGTGTTCCAGCTCACATTCTTGAGATGGGTCACTCCTGAAGGAACTTGTTAGCACTTTCTCCTGTTTTTTTCCCCCAACACCCTTACCCTGTTTCTCTGTGTGTGTCCCATCAGGTTTGTGGGAGTGTGTGTACATGAGGGACACCTTCATGCCCTGACAGAGGTAAAGCAGTGAGAGTTATGATACACACAGATACACTTGAGCCCAATTTGTCAAAGTGAATGCAGCGATAATCTAACAAGCATAAAAAAAATCGTATTTATTTTTAATAGCCCTACAATTTTGATTAAGCCATCAAAATATGACGAAAATAATTTTGTAATTTTTTTAATATAAATGTATCTATCTGACAAAATTATTTGGCCAAAATGGCAAATTACAGCTACGTGTTTTACTTTACTATACAAAAATATTTTTGTTTGTATGATAGTCTTGCCAAAAATGATGTCCACACAATTGACTCTAAGCAAAACTACACAATATGCTTACAATGTCTTAAATTTTTTATAATATTTGAATAAAGGGTGAAGATAATCATTTTCACTTTTGGCCACTACTGTATAACTTCTAAATAGTTTTCAAAACAATCTTAACTGAAATGTATGTCTAAATGATGTAACATGAACATGACGCTTAGGGTGAAGAGCATAATTAATACTAAACGTTCAGTTTGTAGCACCTGCTAATCAATTGATAGCATTGTTTTTTTGTTTTTTTATCGATGTACCAATATCCCACGTATAGTTTAATGGGATAATGACTACATTTACTTGTAGGAGTGTTTGGGGATACTTTTGAAATCTATTATTTTTTCAAGTTTATTTTTGCCTCATATGGCTCAGAAATGACATACTTCACATTTACCCTTCAGGTAATTCTATATAGAAGATGCCCCAGTAAAGAAATGTTTGACCTCTGTGTGTATTGTAGTACATTAATGGCGGTAACCTGGAGCAGCTGCTGAACAGTGACATGTTCCTGTCCTGGTCTGTGAGAATAAACCTCAGTCTGGACATTGCCAGAGGACTGCAGTATCTCCACAGCAAGGGCATATTTCACAGAGATCTTACGTCAAAGGTACACACACTGGAAGGGTGTTTATTCCAGAGACTTTTTGTCAAAGATACACCTGCAGTCGTGTACCCAAGTGTATATTCCAAAAAAACATCACACTGGATTCGTACTGTTCACAACACAGCCATTTGAAGAAAATGTTTCTGTAAAATAATAAACAGAAATACACGGTAAGGACACACAAATGTTCATCTTTCGCTCTGAATGTGTTTTTTGTTTTGTAGAACTGTCTGGTACGCTGGGAGAATGGGCAGTGCAGTGCTGTGGTGGGGGACTTTGGACTGGCAGAGAAAATTCCTGATCATAGGTCAGTAAATTTCATCTTCATAACTCAAGAGATAAGATTAGATGTATACCGCACTCTTCCAGAGAGGGAGATGGAAGCAGCCAAAGACTGATTGATGAGCTTCTATTTTCCCATGAAGCACTTGTTTCTATAGGTGGAGAGTAAATGATTAAAGTGCATGTATGTAGTCAGCACATCTTCAGGTTTGTGCTGCCTCTACACATCCAGCCCAGGCATGTCCTGTTGTTGTTTCAGTAGATGTGTACACGGAGCTAAACATGCAAATGAAATAGATGTTAAATACCTAAGATATGCTCGAGTTATGATGTTGACTTTTACCCTTAATGACCCAAGTATCTATTCACACATGATGTGAGGCATGTACAGTTAATGCAGGAACACACACGCACATACAGTTCATGTAGACGCTCGGCTAGAATAACAATGGGGAAAAAATCCAACACACCCATTAAACCCAACTAAAGATTTAAACTCATGACAGACACTAAAGTACAAATAACAATTTCTAGATATTAAAAAAATATGAAGACTTCATTAATGGATGCATACATTATAGTATTTAAAATGATATAAAAAAGATTATCAAATACCAAACACACTACTGTTAAAAAGGTTTGGGGTCTGTTAGATGTTAATAAGAAGAAATTAATACTTTTATTCAGCAAGGACATATTAAATTGATCAAAAGTGATTGTAAAGACATTCATGATGTTATACAAGATTATTTTTTGTAAGTACTGTTCTTTCTAACATTCTGTTCATCAAAGAATCCTTATAAAAAACAAATCTCGGTTTCCACATAAATATTAAGCAGTACAACTGTTTTCAACATTGATAATAATAGGTAGTAGATAATAAAAGTAGCAAGATCAGCATATCAGAATAATTTCTGAAGGATCATGTGACACTGAAGACTGGAGAAATGATGCTGAAAATTCAGCTTTGCATCACAGGAATAAATTAGTCTTTCAAGCCCTAAACTTTTGAACGGTAGTCTACCTACGAAGAGCACTTCAATATTCAGAAATCATATTTTTGAGAAATCTGATTGTCCATATATTGAAGCCAGTATATGACCGTCCACAAGGGCACGGAAGCATATAATGATATACATTATTTTTTCAAGAAATCGCTCCCCTGATATTTCCTAGTGTGAGGATGGCTGAAGACTTTAATTGTGCAGATACATTTTTGGTCCTGGCAACTTGTTCATGATACTGTTGAGTGGCTTTTTACTGAGGAGAAATGAAGGGAGGAGGTAGCTTGGCCCTTACCAGCACATCAATTAGATTTGAGGCCTTTTATACACAATACGAGGGTGGCTTCAAAGCAAATTTGAAAGTGTATTGGTTAAAAAACTTCTTTTTTTCATCTTTAGAAAAAAAAGTGTTACACCTAAAGAAATTAAAGGACAATTCCGGCCAAAAATGAACCTAGGGCTAAATAGCACATGGGTACCGAGTCGACCGTTCTTTGGGATGCGTTTTCATGATAATCGAACGTACCCAGTTTTAACGTTAGTTTTAGTTTAACCACAGATTAGCTTATAACGTTACTAGTGTATGGGGCATCGAATAAGTAAAAAATAAAAATCGCTAGTTAATACCACTAACAAGGCTCAAAATAGCCCCACACTAACATGGAAGCATAATTAGGGTCTCTACCTGCAAGTGTGGGGCTATTTTGAGCCTTGTTAGTGGTATTAACTAGCGATTTTTATTTGTACTTATTCGATAAGTGTGTGTTATGAGCTAATCTTTGGTTAAACTAAAACTAACTTTAAAACTGGGTACATTCGGTCATCATGAAAACGCATCCCAGAGAACGGTCGACTCGATACCCATGTGTTATTTACCCCTAGGTTCATTTTTGGCCGGAATTGTCCTTTAATAGTGCTTTTGAGTGTTTTTTTTTTTTTTTTTTTTTTTTTTTACACTTAAGAGATTAAAATTTTAAGTGTAGCCAGTTGCTGTGTTGAGTTTCGTTTACAAAATAAATGAATCCTGTCTGACTACTAATAGTGCATTCTACAATGTTATTAATAACTGAATACTGTTGCTTTTGTGAAATGACTGTCATGTTGGTCAGCACAACATAAACAAAATAACTGCTTGCACCTTTTAGTAAGGGATTATATTTAATGATATTCCAGTGCTTTTATATTTGACCTGAAACTGTTTGGCCGGTGCAGACCACCGTATGTAACAGTTAATCCATGTATCCTGTGGATTAACATTGCTTTTAGTGAAGCACTCATGCTGTGACATATTAAAGTGATTCGCTGCTTGTGGAATCCATTCCTCAGCATAGGGTCTCTGTCTAAACTTATGTTTGAGAGCAGAGGTTTGTACTGTAAGTCTGTGTTCAGCTTTGCTTTAAAACACGGTCTCGGCCTGATGGGCTTGCTAATGTGTACCACAAGAACATGGTGTGTGTAATGTAAGTGCCATCAGAGAGCTATTTCTGTTCTGCCTTGGTCATCTTAGTGTCTTTGGTAAGAGAATACCAATGTTCAGAATAGCATACTACTATTATTTTACAGTATGTATATTTACTGTGCATAGTATGCAATTACACTACCGTTCAAAAGTTTGAAGTCGGTAAGATTTATATATAAAAAAAAAATGGCAAGGTCTCTGCTCACCAAGGCTGCATTTATTTGTTAAAAAATACAGTAAAACATTTTAAATTGTAATGATTTCACAATGTTACTAGGTGTGTTCTATTTTAATTTCTATTAATTGTTTTTTTATTATTATGCCAGCAAAGCTCAATTCATTCAGCTTCATTGTCTCCAGTGATCATTCAGAAATCATTCTAATATGCTGAGTTGCTGCTCAAGACATTCAGGTTTCTTTGATGAATAGAAAGTTCAATAATAGCATTATTTTTTTACAAATAGAAATATTTTATAACATTAAATGTCTTTACTGTCACCATTGATCAATTTATTGATTCTTGATGAATAAAAGTATTAATTTCTTTCTAAAAATATATATATATATATTCTTCCTTAGCCCACACTTGAATGGTCATGTACAACAGTTTACTGCATAAAGTACTGTCCCACAATGCAATGGGATTGACTTGACTTTCTCTTTTCAGTACGAAGAATAAACTAGAATTCCGTTTTCTTGACTGACCGTTTTATTGAGATACCAAATTTTTATAATTTTATTTACTACAATTGAATTTAAAAATGTAAACCAGTTGTACTAAGATGTTAATTGGATGCCACTTGCTCAGTTAAACACTGTTTGAAGTGTGTATTGTGGAATAATGCTTTCTGTTTTGCTTATTGAAGTGTGTATTGTGGAATAATGCTTTCTGTTTTGCTTACGTAGTAGTAGTAGTAGTAGTAGTAGTACTAGTAGTAGTAGTAGTTCAGTCAGTCAGATAGATGTTTCCGGCCCTGCATTCCTGTTTTATGTGTGAGAGAAAGGAAAAAAGAAAGACTGCACTCAAACTCACAGTTGGGCTTAACCCTATTTTTTTTTCTTTCTTTTTTTTTCAATGTTGGTATTTGTTTAAATGTTATGTAATTCATATTTTACTGTGCTTGCAAATGTTTACGTGTAAAACCACAAGTGTTTGTATATCTGAAAAAGTCTGAGCACATTGCTAAACGATGGCTTTTTGGAAAGCTCTCCTAAAAAGGACAAAGTATTTCAGCAGTTTGCTGCGGTAGATTCCGTCACTCTGACTAGCCCAAATCCCCAAATGGTGTTTACACTGTGGTACATTACTCCATTTATCTCTCTCTCTTCCCTTGTGTCCACTCTTCCCCTTTCAGTCTATTTATGCCAGTACACAGTCCTAGACCAAAATAAAACCAAGGAAGTGCATATCTCTCAGCAGTGTATGAGTGTGCCAGCTATAATTAAGATCTTACAAGGCCTTGTTTTATTTGTTATACATGCACACATAATCATCTGTGGGTTAATGGACTGGGGGGTTATGGGTGTTTAATGTGGAAATGGAGTAATAATAAAAAGATTAACAACTTATAGGTGCCCTTTAAGTATGTTTTCCCTTTGTCTGTTTTCAGTGATGAGGCAGGGAAAGAGAGCTTGTCTGTCGTTGGCTCCCCCTACTGGATGGCTCCAGAGGTGCTCAGAGGAGAGCACTACAATGAAAAGGTAAAACACTGTATGATTGATTACCCACATACAGGCCAGAGTCCTTTTAAATGACTGTTTCACCCACATTACTTATCAGATTACTGGTATTTCACAATATCAAATGCAAAGTTAGTGCCGTTATCCTCTTCGATTGAGAATATTGTTCTATTAAGTTCATTCTAATGTATAGGTTTTTAGAGCCTTAAAACACTGTTTTACACAGGTTGATGTGTTTGCCTACGGTATCATTCTCTGTGAGATTATTGGCCGGATACAGGCGGATCCTGACTTCCTCCCACGGACAGAGGTGAAAAACTGAACATACAGCATCTTTTATGCTCAGATCAAATGCTTTTATTATTTAAATATATTCTATTAAATACAAATGCTAAAAGGGTGTCTAAAAAGATTCTAAATTGCAAGACAAGTATGTTTTTGATATTTTTCCCTTTATTGCTGAGTGCTTTATTCCGCAATTGCAGATACAGTATTTTATTGGTCTATTTCTGTTTGGTTCACCCTTCCACCTAGTCTTTGCATGTCAGACTAACTCCTGTCACCAGTCTCATGTACTCACTCGATTTATGAATGTGGATCATAGTTTACTCTGTGTGAGATATAAGCACTGGCAATGATGCAGTGTTATGCTGAGCAAAAAGGGTGTCCAATCATGTTGAGTTTAATCATTTGCTGTATTTAAGTAATTTCATTAAAGTTTTTTTTTTAGTCATGCTATTACATATAAATCATTGTTTTTTACTTTTTACAACCAAAATACAAACCAATCTTTGTCATGGTGATTTATTTCTACAGTACAGCTTGTGCTCCATGCGATGGTAATATACAGCTGTGTATCAGCTTTGTACCTTTTTCCCTAAGACTGAAATTAGGTGGTGATTCTATGTTTCAGGACTTCGGTTTGGATGTGGAGGCCTTTCGGCAGATGGTGGGAGACAGTCCTCCTCATTTCTTCAACCTCACAGTGATCTGCTGCAGTGTAAGACCTCTTATCTACTGTCATGCCGGATCATACATCATCTCACGTTTACACCCACATACAGTAGTCTTCTTCTGCCTGTCCAAGTATACATGACGTAATGGGGAATCGAATGTTTCAAAGATTAAATTCACATCTTTCTGGAGCAAGCGCACAATGCTTGGGCAAATTGTATTCTAACCATATTACATGAGATACCAGGCTCTGCTACCACTGGAAAAGCGTTACCGTCAACTTGGATCATGTGTCCCTTGTAAACTAATCACGTTACAGCTTTAATGTCATTGAATCGCTTTGAGTTTTACAACTGTCAATCACTGTTTGTGAATACCATAAACAATGAATGTGTAGTGCCGTAAATGGAATAGTCCCTGTCGCAAAATCATCTTCTCCTATAAAAGAGAATTCCTTGTTGTTGAAAACTCCAAATATAGCTCACTCCGAAATAAATATTTAATAGCAAACACATTGAAGATTACTAGAAAGGTTGTCAGTTCATTAAGCTATAAGAATACTGAAGCTCCTCCTCCATTGACATCCATATAAAAAAACAAAACCTATTGTCCGCTACTTTTTTTTTGTGCTAATCTTGAAGGCTTGCCTTACAAAACGCTGGTGTAATTCGCATCGATAAATGCTGGTTAAAGCCAAGCTACAAATATATTATTCAAGTCTGTTAGTCTGACTTCTCAAAAATATGGCCAATTTTAATCAGCCAAAAGTGTTTACATGACATTTTAAAGATTCTGAAATGATATCTGTCTGTCTCTTTCTTCTCTCCCAGATGAACCCAGAGAGCCGACCCTCATTCACAGAGCTGGTGGCAGAGCTGGAGAAGAGAGTGAGTGATCGAGAGCAGAGTGAATGTATAGAGCCTGATGTACAGGGTGAGTCAGCAAAAAAAAAACATAGCCCAGGGAATGTGTTGCCAGAAGGCCTTTTTTTTTTTTTTTACCTTTATGTAAATACTTAACATACATAATGGAAATTCATGCCAATAAAATCATGTAACAGTCATAATTTAGTTTTAGAATATTTAAGAAATAAAATTCTTAAATATCTTTAGTTTCTTTTTTAATAGGGCCCTATACAATCAGTTTTATTTTTCCCTAAATTGTTAGTTCCCTAAATGTTTTTTCTTTTATTTTTTCTGGATTCTATTTTATTGGTTACATTTAAAATTTAGTCATTAAAAAGGATGTCTAATTAATTGAAATCATGTAATTACAGTTTATCAACAGTTTATTAGAAGTTTAACACGCTAATTTTTAGTGCCTATGAACTTTTTTACATTTTTCCCCACGTTCCATGTTTTTCATTGTAATGGCCTAAATTAAATTTTAATAATCAAAAATCATGTCTAATCAATTGAATTAATAAAACTTTAAAAATTTAATAATAGTTTTATTATTATTAACAATTAAGTACGCGTTTTCCGCATCATGAAAATCATAGGACCCTAATTTAATAATTATTATCTTGGTAAAATCTGAGCCTTAAATTAGTTTTTCTCTTTCCTTTCAGACCAGTTGTCCACAAACACAACGCCTTTGAGTCAAAAGCATTCTCTAGACATTCCTGCTTACCAGCGTCTCTGCCGTAGCAAGTCAGACGTGCTTCTCCCTCCATCCCCTCTCCTGACTCAGACCACACCGATGCGCGTCAACCCTTTCTCCCAGCGCCAGGACCTCAACGGCGGCCGCATCAAGCTCTTTGACACCCCCAGCAAGTCTGTTATTTCCCTCACCTTTGCTCTCCCTCCACCTCCTGACCCCAGCAGCCCTGTCTCCGGTGACAACGGCCCGCCCCATTTTCACAGACGCTGCCAGTCACTGCCCTGCACCCCAGAAGACATCCAGTCTCTGCGTGGAACTGGTGACAATGAGAAATGCAAGAATAATATAAGTGTTATGGACACATATTTAAATCCAGCCAATGTAAATATGTTGGACATGGGGAGGGACAGCGTGTTGACCACGAGCAATGAGAGTATTGCTGACCTGTCTAAAATTAGCGACCTTGCTGATGCTCCTGTTGAGGATGACAAGGAGAATCTTAAAATGGGAAGTCAAGAAACTGAAGCCGATGACTCTGGTCTCCTGTTAGATGTAGAGTTGATGTCTCCAAACAAATCAGTGTTTGAGGAGCCTATGGACTGCACAAGCTCTCCTGATACACTAGATGGCGCCGGCGTTACTTCAACAAAATCCTTCTCCAATGGCTGGAGCACCCCGGTCTCCAACGAACCGCCCTCTTTACCTCCATTACTAGACACGGACAACAACAACAGCACCATCCCTATTAACCGATCTCTGGGATGGGAGGCTAACAACTCCAACGGTGCCACTACCCCTCTTACGCCTCCGGAACAGGATGAGGTCATATCCTGTCTGGGTTGCTGCCTAGCAGGGATGAGTTTCCCCTCTATTTGCGCACGTGGACCTCGGCAAAACCCCTATAAGAACTTGAATGGCGATGCGGCAGGGAAAAGGCTTCTGTGCAAGGCATTGCCGCCCTCGCCCACAGAGCCGAACATTGCTCTGCCAAGCACACGGACATAAATTATAACTGCATGTTATATAGGTGAAGCACTATATTTAAAAAAGATTCTACTGCTTAATGCGCTTGTACTGCTCAGAAATGTCTTTCTGGATGGAGACAAACTCTGTATTATTGTTTAGACTAGGTGGATCATTTAGTATTCTGATCTAATGTCCTAGTCCTCTAAACTTGAACACTCCCATAGGTTTTAATGCCTTTCTAATGACACATGATGTTAATATTTTTGTTATTTTTACTATTATTTGAAAGATTATTGAAATATTGAGTGGAAAAAAAAATGTATTATTTTATTAATGACATTAAATGACATGAGCTAACAGGCTGTGTTGTGTCTTTGGAGGATGTGAATCACATTATTACTTTACATATTATATGTCACATGGTAAAATGGCTACAGAGTCTACATGATGTTATATGAGTCTATATGGAGAAAGTATATAATGTATAGGCCTAGATGATATGCTTATTCCATGCACTGTATAATGTATCTACAAAACGTATGTACACATACAATAGTTTAACATGCCATGAATTACAGGATGTTTTAAATGTACTTTATATCAGTAAAGTTTGGGTTCTGTAAGATTTATTTGAAGAAATTAATACTTTTATTCAGAAAGGATTAGTGTTGTCATGATACCAAAATTATGACTTCTATACGATACCAGACTAAAATACCTGAATCAATATCATGGGGAAAAAAACAAAAACAGTAAAAGTAACTGAAAAATATGACAGAACTTACAATTCATTGTTTTCTAAATTAATTTTTTTTTAAACTTAAAACTTTGTTCCTTCCCTGCTTTTTGACCATTCCCTCCCCTTTATTAAATAAAATATAATAATATTTAGCAAGTGCCAGTGTGTACGTCCTTACAAAGATGTCGACATTATTATCAATCATGTTAACAACTAACCTTTCACAATTCTGAACAGGTTTGGATGAGCAAAATCTTATTTCATGAAACGAGTTTTAATATTTTGTAAATGTAATTTTAGAATTACAATATAAATATTTAATTTAATTATATCTTTGTTATTAAAAATAAGCAAAAATCAAATTACAAACAATATGACGAATAGCCTACTAAGAGAAAAATAAAATAAAAAGTGCTTAATTTCTTTTTTGAATGCTAATGTTAAATAGATATACTGTAGCTGAAAAAACTAAAGTCTTCACTCTATAAATGAACTATAGACTGATTCTTAATAAATAGATACATTTATTCAGTCAAGCATTGGGTGATTGTCTATTTTCTGTTGTTTCATTAACATTAATTACACAGGATATTAGGCTGCTGGTCCGGCCTTTTAAGATTAATTTATACAAACGGTTTACATTCATTAAAGACATACCCAACCGTGTTTACGTGAATACTTGCCAGGAGGACGTACATTTTTTACACAGAATTTTGATTATTCAATCGAAATAATCCACGAAACAGTCGAGAACTGAAGTCGCGATCGCATGCTGTGAAAGCCGTGTGCTCGCGCTTCAGGTCTGAGCCCGGCAGCGCGAGCACGTCCCGCGCTTGTGGAAGCAGAGCTCTGCACACACATCCTGACTCCGCCTGTCACACATCGACGCAAATTAAAGAAACACTGCTCTTATTATTTAGAGCGCTGTCACTCTTATAGTACCACCGGTAGGCTACTAATAAATTTCATATCGTACCGATTTGAGTACCGGTGTATCGTGCAACACTAGAAAGGATGCATTCAGTTGATCAAAAGTGACAGCCTAAGGACTGTATCACTGAAGATTTCTTTCAAATTAATGCTGTTCTTTTCAACTTTCTATTCGTCAAAGAATCCTGAAAAAGTGTATCGTTTCCACAAAAATATGAAACTACACAACTTTCATCATTGATAATAAGAAATGTTTCTTGAGCACCAAATCCGTATTAGAATTATTTCTGAAGGATCGCAGGAATGAATAGGTTTAATATTTTACATTTAAAAATGTGCTAATTAAGCTAAATACAATACATTCAAATAGACAACAGTTAATTTTTTATATCATAAATGAATCAATTAAGTGCAGCCTTGGTGAGCATAAAATATTTATTAAAAAAATTATTCTTATCTGTAATAGGTTGTAAAATAATTCTGAATTATAGTGTTTATTATAAATTGTTAATGATTATATAATGATGGATCATGATATGATTGTCATTTTTGCTACCAGAGAGTGCTTTTGTTCTCTTCCTCCTGTTTCCTCTCTGCAGTGGGTTTAGTCCCTGTGTGGTTTTGTGGCATAGTCTAGTGAAGCTGTGACATCTGTCCTTTTCTCACTTTATCTGCTCACCCACTGAAAGTAAGAGCTAATGAAATCTCTCCCATTCCTCTGTTTAAGGTAAATCTTTCTATGTGAGTGTTCGTTTGTTTGTCATTATAAATTTGTAATATTAATATCATAATATAAATATGTTGTCGGTCAGCTTTGTACAGATATTATCAGCTATGGCATTTTGATAAATACAGCTTCTTTTCCCCTTAAAATAACGTGGAGGTGTGGGGATGCCTGTCACTGCCCTAAACTTGTTGGAATATTTTTTTCTGTTGATGTTTAATGTAGGTGAGTGTATATTTTTATATATTTTTTGTTTCTCTTGCTTTCTGTATTTGTTCATGCTTTCACATCTGTGATATAGGTTACACAGACAGGTGCAACATGTTCTTGTTTCCATGTGTTTCTTTTAGAGACTGTGCTCTCTGTCTGTGATGTCGGAGTCCGTACAATCGATTTGGGATGCCATCTTGAGTGGAATTGCCCTGATGCCAACCCTAAGACGACTTATACTGTCCAGACCAAGACACGTGGGTAAGTCTCATCTACACACAAAAGAATAGGTTTAGAAACACATGAGTAACTGAATGACGTGGAAGATTTTGTTTATAGGAGAAATGAGAGTCAGAAGCAGAGAGCAGTAGAGCGCTTGGCTGAGAGATGAAACTGTGTGTGGTTTTGCAGAAAAGCCACAGTCAAACACAATCCGGGCTTATTGCCCCATAGCAGATAGGCTATTGTTATGGCTTCAGGCACGCTGTTGGTTTCCTCTGAATTAGAATTGAAAAAGAAAATGACTCACAAGCGATCAAGCTCAATTTGCTCGCTCTTTACTTTTAAAAAAAAAATCACGCCCAATGGAAGAGTTGCGTTTTTAAGTAAGTGGAAGTCAGAGATATTTGTTTGTTTCACACGGTTTTGAATGGCCGGATGATCACCATAAAGAATTTTACGGCATCTTCATAAAGGGCTCTTGATATTGTGTGTTTGTGTTGCAGTACATCATGGGAAAATGTTTCACACTGCATCCAGATTTTCCAGCAAAGCTGTGATCTGACACATGTCTTTCCAAACATACACACCTACAACTTCATCAGTCTGAGATCAGAAGATTTTCCCGGGCTGAATGGATCTCTGCTCTGTGACCCTTTGAATGACTGTCAGTATTAAACCTCACCAAAATTTAGGAAAATTGTGCAAAGCTTGAAGCTTAAAAACAATTGCATTTAATAAACATTGTTTTCTTTTAAAAAAGCTACAGACATGCATTCACTAATATTAGATAATGTGTCAAAACATAAATGAAGGCCATCTGTTGATAACTAATTTACATAATTAGACAAGAATTTGTTGCAATTTCTCAAAAAGTGTTAAGATAAATACGTTCTCTTTTTTTGCCAGCTTTTGCCACATTCAGCCCCCCCAACATTATCATCTCCATGGACAATGGAAGTCTGTGGGTGACGGTAAATTTTCCCTGTCTTCCATCCGAAATCTGCACAACTTACGATTATAATGAAGAAGAGAAGGAGATGGCTTGCCTCTGCCCCATAAATGACTTTAAAAACATCTTGGCCACAGTCACGCTATACAACAAACAGAAGCTCTCTGACAGACAGGTGCACAGCTCTCATCTTCACATCCCTTTAACCCTATTTTACCGTTTTGGTTAAATGGAGCGTTCAGTTGTTTTATTTTTCTTGAAGACACGCACTGCTGAGGTGATCGAGGAAAACCCACTCAAAGTGGAATTTGGTTTTCTTCTACCAGGGCAAATGTACTGTGCTGTGGCCAACTTCACAGCTGAAGGTGTACTGGCCTCCTCTCCCACGAGCCTCCCGCAGTGTGTTTACATACCAGCAAACACTGGTGTGCATCATTCTACACAAGTGTTTGTACTTATTTTGTGGTGTAAAGATGCAGTAAATGCTGGGTAGATTACTTACAAATTGTAATCGGTTACTAATTCCAAATTACATGACAAAAATTGTAGTTGGTTACGAAATCCATTATAATTCATTAATTCTCTCAACTATTTTTTATATTACCTTAAATGTGTAAATAATTTACCGCTATTGTGAGAATGACGTTATTGTGTCTGATTATGTGTATTTTTAAAAAAGTAATGTAATTACAAGTACTTAATTTTTGGAATCTAATTACTACCCAGCACTGGATGCAGTACACATTTATTTGCATATGTTTGGTCAGTGTTTGTCGTGCACTAATGTTAGTGTGTGTGTTCTTCAGAAAGCCTCATCGCCATGATTGTGTGTGCTGTTCTCATTGCTCTTGGCCTAGTGATATTTCTGCTCTGGAGATACTGTGCACCTTCTGAACGTCCCTTGCCCAGATCTTTGGTACTGGATTTTATGTTTCAGCAATATTAAAACTTCAGGAATCACAAAATCAATTGTGGTTAATTAATTTAATCACTACACCCAATTCAAAGTTTGAAAACAAGAATCTATGTTTATAATTACAGCTGAAATACCAGAAATAACACAGAAGATGAAAAAATGTCACGTTTACAGTTACTCCTTCAGCAGGAGTATTAGAAGTGTTTAGTCGTTTTCTTGTAATTTAATGTCAGTGTAATTAAAGACAAAGTATAGTGTTATAAATGGGCATTATTTATTTTTTAAAACAGATTTACAGTGTTATATAGTGCCGAAATGTGTCAGTCTGTAATAAGGGTCCATATCAGCACTTTTGGAACCCTAGCCATCCAGTCAAATTAGACTTTGATAATAAAACCAGTTACTCAAAGGAGTGCTCCAAAACCTTCTAATGCAGATTCAATGGATTTTATTAATTGTTGCTTGTTTAATATGTCACAAACCAGTATTAAATGCATAAAATACAAACCATTAAACATTGTTTTTCCAGGTTTTACTTCGAGACCTGGAACTTGAGAGAGAGACATTCATTGACTCCAATAAGACTGCACCACACAACGAGAGCTTTGAGGGGGACCACGTTTCTGTTGTATCCATCTGTGACTTCACACTCACGGACAACCAGTCATCTTACTACAACACCCAAAGCCTGGGCAATGGGTATTACACAAGCCCCGTCCTACACGATCCAGACTGCATTGAGGGATCTGTGGAGTCTGGAGATTTGGGCGTAGAAGTCCAAAACAACAAGTTCCATTTGTTTCCATCACATCCGGTTCTAGAAGCAAACGTGGGATGTCCATATCAGAATCAGTGTGAGGAGACAACGAACATTCCTCTGAGCTCGGTGCAAGTGAAATGCACTCAAGAGGACGAGATGTCGACTAAAGACCCAGAGCGGTATGGGGACGTTGAGATGTTCAAAACTGAATATGAGACCAATAACCATGGGTCCGAGCTAATTCAAACTATTGATGGTTGTTCTCAAAAGACTGAATACATTTAGTTTGAATACAGCTTTTTTTCTATGCATCGCCATGTGGACATTGCATGCACTCAAAAATAGAGCCAAATGAACGTGAGCTTGCAGGGGCGAGGTTTAAACTGACTAAATGATTGGAGAAGTCTTGGAGATTGGAGAAGTTTTGCTTGACAACCCAGTGAAGGCATTTTAATTAAAAAAGAAAAGAAAAGATTTGAAAGAAAAAAAAAGTAAATAAAGGAAACAGCTACATGGATGAATCATCTACAATAAGATCTATATAATGCATTTATATAGTTACAGCATATAATTTGAATTATAATTTCAGGTCAAATTTAATAGTATTTTAGTCTAGATGGCTTCTAATGGTTAGGTCAAATGGAGTTAAGCACGTATGCCTTTACTGCAGAGTGAAATGTGTCACTTCTTGCACGTTTCTCATGGTCAAATGTCGCTGACCTGAATCTAGCAGTCATTATTACTGCCAACACACAATTCAGTGACTCACTCAAAACAGCAGAGCGCTATAAATCCTTATTCTGTCCGGGTAACTGTGAGTACGGTATGGTTTCTGTATGGCTCGATTCATTGTTTTCATTTTTGTTTTTTGCTCCATATTTTTTACTTCTGACTCAGAGTTGCCCCATTTCGACTCTCATTCTCTTCGGACCATGTCTCACAGCTAACCACGCTAAGGTGCACAATTTCTGCTGATGATGTCGTTTCTCTGGAACATTTATGGAAACGCTCCCAGGAACCGAGTGTGACTCTAGGTTCTGGAAAATGTAGCATATAGTATAGCCTATGTTGCGTTGTATAGAATTATGCATGTTTTTTCTTATTCTCTCCTTTTTGAGAAAGTGTACAAGTATGTGGAGTCGACATGTACAATTCTGTTCATTTTGGTACTGTAAAAGTGAAGGGAAATTTGTTAATAAATACAGTATTTTAGAATTTTTGTTTGACTTTTCCTGAAGCCATAATCATGTGACAAATATACCAACTCCAAACTGATTTCTAAAAGCAGTTATTAACTTCCATTTCACTCAAAAGATGACTCGAGTTTTAAATGTCAAGTTTCTTGTTGACCAAAAATAGCAGTGGAAAAAAGTCTGCATGGGTTCAAGTTCAGCTTTAATAAACCACAGCCCACAAGCCTGAAAAACATGCATACAGTACATGCATATTCAACTTAGCCTAACAGAAATATCAAGAAATGCAAAATAAATATGCACTTTTTAACCAAATATCATCACTTTATAGTGTTTTGGTTTGTGTGCATGTAGTATCTTTCTTCATCAGTGGTACTGTTCATTAATTGAATGAATTTTGTAACAGTAAGTTTCTTTTAATTACAAAAACAAAATAACTGAAGATTTGCATTAAAGTTGCTCTGTAAACTAATGCTGGGTGCAAGGTTTAATCCACAGAACCTATGTAGTCTAAAAATATATATATTGAGCTATAATCTCTAAGGCATTGGCCAATTTTTTTAAATAGGCTGTGCAATAAAGTTGTATTGAATACTCCTCATAGTAAGGTGTGACTCACTAACTGACTCGCACTGTAGGAAACATGCAAAGGTTCTCATCCAGAGAAACCTTTAAAACCACCATATGTATCAGAACCACCCATTGTCATAGAAGGATGTCTCCATACAGATAACAGTCCCTAATCAACCGTTTCAAATACATATTTAACAGATTATATATATATTTTTTTTTTTACCATTCTATTGTAAAAAATTTAACCGAGACTTCGGCTACTAATATAGAATCCAAATGTTTTATGAGTGTTAAAGTAAATATACTGTCAAATTAATACTGACCAGTAAACACAAATGCTAAAGTTGGAATCTTTATTTGGCTGTCTTTTTTTTTATTTTATTTTTTTTACACATATACAGTTAATTTTATATTTTATATACAAATATATTCAGCTTAGTCAAGACCTAGTGCATGAATGGTTCACGGGGAAAACGATGTCACTAGTGTGGCCTTGGCACGTGTCCTTTTCTCCCGTCTATCATTCAGTTGTTGTTGCCGTCCATCTATCTGTTGCTCACTGATTATGTGAGAACCAGGCTCCATGACATCACCTCATCTGCGCCAATACTGTGGATTTGAAATATAAAACATTAGTAAAAGTCCAATATGTCAGCTATGCCAATCACATGGGACCGCTATTGGGCCATTTATCAGGATCTGTCAATAATCATAGCTGATTAACAAAAGTGGGAACTCTATTATAAAGCTGGAATACACTGCAAGACTTTTAAAATATGCACAGATTTTTCATAAATTGCATCATAAATTGTTAAAGAGAAAAAAATGGGCATCATACACAAAATTAATGAGGATCACCCACTAAGTTTCAAGTTGTTCGATTACACTTTATTTTGATTGTCCACTTTCGACATTTTACTAACTGTGTAACTTGTGTCAACTAACTCTCATTAATTTGCAACTACATGTCAAGTAACTTATAGTATTAGTAGTAAAGACCTATTCGGATGGGACTAGTTTTCCAATTGGTCGTTAGAGAAATTCATGTTTCACAGACGTACTTTGCGATTTTAATCTTGTCCAAATCTGCCAAGTCTGAATTTTTCTCAAACAACCTCTGTAAAAATTCTAGGGCAAATGACCTACTGTTTTTCAGCAAATTCAACGGTCCTCTGAGAAATCTAATCCCAATACGAATGCGAATGTCTGTGATCGCTGATGTGGTATTATCTAACGCTTCTGGTGTGTTTTTTGACCTACTTGAACTATCGTTTGCACACCAATCTTCAGAATACTTTAATTTAATTTCAATATGTATTGTATCCGATGAAAAAATAACATATACAATTAATGAATAGAGCCAAATCTGCAAAACTGCAAATTGAGCCAAATCTGTGAAACAGCAAAGACTGCCCATTTTAATATCACTGTCAGGTAAGAGTAAGATACTTGTCTAGATTTCACAGATGCTATAAACTCATAAAGTTTACTTAATATATTTTTTTATAATTATTATTTAAATCATACTAACATATAATAAATTAAAATACATATACGTGACGCACACACAGCACATGACCTTCTGTAATAGCCACGTCTAGAAAAAACACACTCCCACCACTGAAATGGACATGGAGATTTTAGTCCCATCCGAATTGGTACATTAAATCATAGACGTTGAGTGATAAGAATTGTAACTCAAACGTCGTTTAGAAAACTAGTCCTGTCCGAACAGGGATTAAGTTGACATGTACTTGCAAAGCTACTTGTAGTCAGTAGAATGTCTGTTGGGGAGCATCACAATAAAGTGTTAGTAGATATTATGCAAACAGTATAGTAATACTCTACAGTACAAACGTTTGATCTCTGGATGGAATCAAAGACTAAAGCTAAAAAAATTGTCTGGGCTACACTGTGATTTAGTGAAATCTTTTAACCCTGACTGCCCAAAATCTGCAGACTTGGCCTGAACTTTGGCAACTAGAGTTAATTCATCCAGACAGCAAATCAGGGGGGAAAAAATCTGAGCAAAGTTTTGTAGTGTTTTCCAGAATTTAGCAGCACAGGCCAAAAATATTGCTACCATCCATAGAAATGAGACCAGTAAAAGAACAAGTTTGTTTTGAGCAACATCATAAATCGGCCTTGTCTTTAATAGTTTCAATGCTGAATTTGCAAAAGGGAAACAAGTATTGCGTTAAAAAATGAGGAAACATACACACCTGTGCAAATTTGTGTATCTGTTCAACCACTGCAGCAAACAAAGCCCCTACACTCTCATCAATCAGACTCTGCATATAATGCACTGCTTCCTCATCTGAGAGGTCCAATCGAAACTTGTCCTGAACCTGCAGTGGGCAGGCAAAGAATGAACAGGTTAAAATCTTGTTGTTCATTTTATTCTCCCTCTGAAATTTTGGGGCCAAACATTTAGAACCACGCACACCTTTTTCACAGTTTTGTCAGGCTCCAGTGCAATGTCTGGAATGTTCGCATCCACCATCAGAGAGAACAAATTCAGAATGAGATTGGAGTATCTGCATATGAGAACCAAAACAACAAAAAAGGTTATTTTTGATTTCAAGTTAGACATATTACATATAGGAAGTAGGTCTTCTTTAACTTGCCTGCGTAGATGCAGGAAGGCAGTGTAGCACTGTTTCCTGAACTCCTGGTATTGTTCGCTCTGCATGCCCCCCATACCTTCCACCATCTCCTTGCTCAACTTCATAGGGGGTGGCAGGGGTTTAGGGTCCCGACCCAAAATATACCCAAAATCGATATGGAACAGCTTCCCTGCAAGCCAGAGATACAGATCAGCACGCCCAATCTGTTTTTTCAGTGCATAAAGTCATTGAAAGCTGTGGTGCGTTTATCGAATGTACCAGTCTTTGTGAGAAGTAAATTGTCTAGATGTCTGTCTCCAACCCCTAGGATGTAGGTGATGACACAATAGCCCGCTGAAAAGTATATCATGATTTAGTACACGCAAATTATGATTTATAAAGCTAAATAAACAAACTGAAGCTCACCACAGCTTTTAACGTATGTGTCCATGACTTCAGAGCTGATGCCATATGGCCCCTTATCATTCGGAGCGTGCTTTCGGAAGAAACTCTGCATGGAGACGTAATTAATCAAGAGAAATAAAAAAGATATGAGAGCTTTTTCTTTAGTTATATTACAAATAAACACAGAAGCATGCGTTTACTACATCCCCTATTTGGTATGTGCCAAAGCACCTTGCACCTACAATTCTATTATACAAATGTAAGTAATAAAATATTACTTTTATTTTAAAATATTAAAATACGATAGTCTTTTTTCCCCCCTATTGTTGTGATGTATATCCAAGTGAAATGGTAGTCCAATCCTATTCATGGTGGGCCACGTTCCTGCAGATCTTAGCTCCAAACTGCACTAACGCATCTGCCTGGACCCTGAAGACCTTGATTTACGGGTTAGGGTTTGAACTGAACTTTGCAGGAAGGTGGCCCTGCAGAAGCAGGACTGCAGAACTGTTTTGTATTGCATTACCTGAATGTTGCCTTCAGTCGCCAAAACTTCAGCCACAGGCACTGATTGCATAAACTGCATAAAACCTGCAGACAAATCATATGCATCTAGTGTAAAATGAAACTCTCACATGTGCATTGACTGGCTCAATAGGTGAAGCAGTACTGACCATGTTTGGTGCTGGTCGCCAGAACTTTGTATGGAGTCAACTTCAGGTCCAAATTCTCTTTCCTCAGCAACTGTTGAAGATAAGAAAGCTAACAATCAACTAAAAATTCTATTAAACTCTTTTTTTTTTTCGCAGTAGCATTATATAAAACAACGGAAAATGTTTTTTTTGTGTGTGTGTACAGGTATGTAAGAAGTCATAATGAATACTATGTGTCCTGTTGGTACTGTGTGAGGAAATGAGCTTTTAATGAGCTCTTTGGACCTTATCCATGAGTGAAATAATCTGCAGGATGAGCTGGTCCTGTCTCAGGTCATCTCCATGTTTAAAGATGACTGGATATTGCTCCCCATCTTCTGTCTTAAAGATGAGCTTTGCCGGCATCAGAGCACTCTGAAAGAGGCAAAAACTGCGGTCAGGGGTGGATGGATGCATGTGAGACTCAGTGTAATGGATATAAATGATGCACAATACCTTAAAGAGTGTTGCAGTCTCAGGTATGATGCCTTTGATGCGGATTTGGGGTTCCAGAGGGAGAGGGATGGGCTCGATCTCTGACAGATTCACCTTCTCATTATCAGCCAACAGACTCTGTAACCGCTCCGTCTGTCAAAGACAGAAAAAATGAAATGTAACAAAAAACTTTACAAAAGATTCCTCATGATCTACGGCAGATATTCCGTACCTTTTTCTTGCGGTTTCCGCTCTCTCTCTGAACAGCTTTCATGAGTTGAACTAGTCTGTCTACAAATGTCTGCTGGGAGGCCAGAAGGGAGCGCATCACTCTTACACTCTTATCACCCTGGAAATAGACATAAATCATCACATATTATTTTCAATATCTTCTATTTCAACAATTCACATCTATTTACTTTTATCAACCAATCATATGTGGCATGAATTTGCAATATAATCAGACAAAATCACTTTTTGTATGCACTTTGAAAGTACAATCTTAACTAGACGGACAAATTGCTTGATGCTGATAACTTGAGCATCATGCCTGGTTAGGTACTGTAGTGTTCAAAAGTTGTTTTTTTATTTTAGCAACTTTTATTTAGCAAGGATGCATTATATTGATCAAAAGTGACAGAAAAGACATTTATAATGTTATAAAAGATATTTCAAACAAAGTGTGTTCTGTTCATCAATCAAAGAACCCTGAAAAAAATTATTTAAGATTGATAATAATAAGAATGTTTCTTGAGCACTAAATCAGCATATTAGAATGATTTCTGAAGGATCATGTGACACTGAAGACTGGAGTAATGATGCTGAAAATCCAGCTTTGCCATCACAGGAATTAATTACATTTAAAAAAATAAATAATTATAGATATTAAAATTTAATAATATTTAAAAAAAGCAAACAGATATTTAAATCGTAATACTATTTTACTGTATTTTTGATCAAAATAATTACAGCCTTGGTGAACATAAGAGACGTCTTGCAAAAACATTAGAAAGTCTTACTGACTCCAAACTTTTGAACAGTAGTGTATATTATCAAATTAGTTTGTTGTCAGTCATGTGGGTTCAGAATGTGAAGGTACCTTGAGCAGAGCCTGACTGAACCTCCTCATTACATTGATGTACATGTCATGGGTTTTTGGGTCTCTCTGCTGGGTGTCCTGATCCTCACACTCCACTATTACATACCTGCAGTAGAAGACAATATCCAAACTACATTTTCTTTTAGTTTTAAATCTTAGATAGGGAGTCTGTGAAAATTTTTATAGTCAAGCAAGAACTGCAAAACCCCTTGATTAATGAACTCACCAATATAGATAGTTTGCCAGAGTGGAGTTTTTGCAGGCACGTGATATAAGGAAAGTGCACAGATCTTGCTGTTGATCACAGGTCATACACACCGTTAAATAATCTCCACATCCCCTTTATCTAAAATAAACTGTTTTTTTTTACATCTGCTAACTTTTTATTTTACACTTACCTCTAGATTTTCACCATCTGGTCCCTCTTTGCCTTTCTGTCCACTGGGCATCACAGGGATGGTTGATGCCATCTGGGAACTGAAAAATAAATCAGTGAGTGGAACCCTCACGTTTTTTGTTTTTCAATTTTTAATTGTTTACAATTCCAACAGTACATATATTCTGAGCATCTCTGGAAATCGTGCATGCAAAGATGCAGGGAGGGGGTTCCACATTTCACATAGACGCATGTTCTGTGAGGTTTCAGCTAACCTTTCCAGATCTCCTACTGTTGAGCTCTCTGCCAGAACCCCCGGACTGCTGTCTCTCTTACTGGCAGGCTCCAAACCACCCTGGATATCAATGAAGTTCTCATATTTCAATGCCTGTACCAGCTGGAGCAAGTACATTAGCAGATCCTATAATGAATTACAAAGAGAGATGAGGTCTGTGTGTATGGTATGGTTATTGTATGCATCACAATTCATTCTTTAAAGAGTCCGAAAAATAAGCAGAATTAAATGTTTATCCGCAGGAATCAGGTTCCTCTAATGCATGAATCTGTTAGTTGTCCCAAAAGATTCCCATTGGTAATGGTGTGCATATTTAAGGATAGTTAATACTGCATTAGAAAGTATAAAATCATTTGACGCACAAAGACGTATACTGACACATATACTCTAGATAGAAGACATACATAAAGACACAGAAACACATATACTGTAGACTTTACCTCATCGTCAGCCTGCTGCAGCCTCGCGACAGCGTAGCGTCTGACTGTGGGGTTGGAAAACTGAGAAGACAGCAGCTCCAGGGAATCCTCCACATCCATCGGCCGCCACTTTCCCAGCAGCTCCAGGGCCTGTTTGGCCTCCTGGGGCAGATCCCAGTTCACACATTTCAGGAACTTAGTCAAAGCCTAAAAACAGAGCCACAATTAGATCCTGCCTTGGAGACAGAGTAAGACTGAGACACCACCCTACTACCAATGGGGCAACACTAGTAAACATGAACATAATTTCAAATGTTTGGGGTCGGTGAGATTTATTTATTATTATGTATTTATGCTCACCAAGGCTGCATTTATTTGATTAAAAAAAAACAGTAATTTTGTGAAACAACGGGTTCAATTTTAGATATTTTAAAATGTAATTTATTCCTGTGATGGCAAAATATTTTTGCAGGATTCTTTGATGACTAGAAAGTTTAAAAGAAAAGCATATATTTGCAATAGAAATCTTTTGTAACATTATACATGTCTTTACTGCCATGTCTTTACTTTACTTTTGATCAGTTTAATGCATCTTTGAAGAATAAAAGCCTTCATTTCTTTCTTACTGATCCAAAAACTTTTAAATGGTTAGTGTACAGTACATGTGCTCACTCACCTTTTCTTGTGTGGTGAGGTAGTATCTAAACTTCCACACAAGGTCCTGTTCCTCAGAGCTTAGCTGTTTAGTGGGTGGGTAGCTCACTATGATCTATGACAGATAAATATATACATTTTAAAAACACATCTGCAGAGATGTCTTGTGGACTTCTTTTTCTCTTCATCACTAACATTGAGTTGATCACGTGTGGCTGCATTAGGTTTGAGATCGTGGTCAGACGGTCCGCTGCGCAAACTACGGGCCAGTTTATGATGCTTACTCTCCACAAGGTTCTCCTGCAACAGAAAACCAGCACCAGTAAGTACCAACTTTGTCATTTTAATTTTTTTTTCACTTTTTACAAAAGTATTTTTTACATTATCAAGTGCCAAAATATGCATCACCATTTGTGTGTAAGGCCCAGTTTACACCTGGTATTAAGATGACAAGTGGACGACGCTTCCACCACTTTCGACCGATCCCAGAGGTAGTCAAAACTCATTAGACCACTTTGCTTTTGTAGTGTAAATGCTCATATGATCGAACAGCCACAAAAGACTGGCTTCTCTCCACGGCCTACTGACCTAATGCATAAACATTATAGGGAAATGTGCTATCCAGAAAGTATTTAAACTTTGATGGCTGAAGACCCAAGTTTGGTTTGAAGATGAAAAATTCCTGAACACGCACTCACCCTCCCCCTGAATAAATCAGGACAGAAGTAATTTAAGGGGGAAAAAAGAGATTAAAACACCAGGTGTAAACGGGAATGTGTCTCCCTCGTCTACTTGTGATCCGATCGACCAAAACACATCTTAATACCAGGTGTAAACGGCATAAGACACACATTTATCATAGATTTTCAAACCAATGAACCCAAGTTAACTGACTTTTTTGTTTTTATTTCCACTCACCATGCACATCTGTGGGTCTGGGACTTTCACAATATCTGAACTGGTTGGCAAAGGGGAGGAATCATCAGCATCCTGAAAAGAGAGTCACTCAAATTTAGAGTCTTTTAACTACACTCCTTTTAAATTTTTTGATTAATCAATGATTTAAAGTCAAAATAATAAAGGCATTCACAACCCATTTTACTTCAAAAAAGTAAAAATGTATTTTTCTAAAACTGTAAGTTGGGGCTTGTTTTTACCCATTTAAAAATGATAAGATTGTTAAAGTATTTATTTCTGACTGCTAATTTGCAGTTGGAATTGTGTGGGACTGCTTCCCTCCTGAAAATGTTTTTTGACACGAATAACCGTCAAGTTCAAGTTCATTAACCACATTAAATAACTCTATTAGCAATTGGTAAGATTTTTTAAAAACTGCTTTACCAACAACAAGCATATTCTAAAAATGCTTAAATAGTCATTTGGCTATTAGTTAACATTAACAACACAACCTAGTAAAGCAGAGCTGATACATTTTGATGAATCATGCATTAACAGGGAAAGTAAACAGGGTTATTTTGAATCAATTTTGACTTTGTAGCAAAAGATGTAGTTAAAAATGGATATACCTTTTCGTAATAGACAATGCTGTATTCTCGTTCGCCAGTTTTGACACGGGGGAATTCCACCATAAGGTACATGAAATTAGAGCTACGTTTCTCACTCTGTAGATTAAAAAAACATATTGTTTGACATATTGTGTTTTTTAGTTTGGGCTCTACAAAGAGGTTACAAAAATTATAGTGATGTCGTATCATGACACCGTTTACCCCAAACCCACTCACCTCATTGATCATCTCAATCTCTCTGAAGGTCAAGCGATCCAGCCAGTCTACTTTAACCATGTGACCCTGACGATGAGCTTTTGTTAGCTGGGAAAGACAGAAAGGCAAAGAAAGAGAGAGGAAAACTTAAAGAAAAAGACATGTTTCGAAGACCAGTAACACTAATACCTTGTGTGCACAATCCTTTAGCCAATCATATGACAGTGGCGTGTCAGCCAGCAAGAGCCTCAAACACAAAAACGCCCATTAGCAAGTGAGAAGATTCAGTGGTTGCCAGTACAAAGTAGTAGCACACCAAGATGACTCAGCCCTTTCTAAACAAACAGTTAGTAATAGTTAGTACAATAACACATCTCATCTAAAGGCCATCAAGAGTCTAAGAGGACTTTGTTTAACCAGCCATACTTGTGTTTTAGTGGCTAAACATAATATCCACGACATTTCAAGGAATGTTCCCAGTTCCAAACAAGTTAAGCTTTGTCAACGGCATCCACACCAAATCATTCTGACTTAGATGAATTATCCAGCACAACAATCTTTTTATTGAATCTTTAGATTCTTCTAAATTGTCCGTTTGATGTAGAACTGTTTTTCTGTAGATGAACATTTGGTTATACATTACAGACACTAAACAGAGGTTTAGGCAAGCGTACCAGCTTTTACATGGCCATAACATGAGTTGAAACAGTTAGTTGAAAGATATTGTTAAAAGGGCTCAAGTTGCATCAGACGTGCCATATTTTTTAAAATTAATTTATAGTAGAGCTACACGATTCTGTTTTTTTTGTTTTGTTTCACGATTCTGAATAGACCACTAAAACAAAATAACATGCAATTTACTAGAGGTTCTGATAAAATGTTAAATGCTCAAATTATATAAATTAAATTAAAAATATTTAATGAATTTTAATGAATTTTTAGAAAATTGGTTTGTTTGAATGAATAAACAATTGATTCAATGACTCACTCATAAAGACTCAACATTTTTAAACAAATCTCTTGAATGATTCAATGACAAATACATTTTTTAACAGTCAATTGTCACCAACTACTGGTGTAATGATGTAATTGATGCAATCTTTATTTTGATCACTACTCTAGACATCAGTGTTTATATATTTTATGTTAATTTGAATTATTGTCACATAAATAAAGATACTGTGTGGTTGAAAAGACTTTTTGTGAAGCTGTTTCAAATCTATACATGACAACTGCTCTCTCAGCACCAACGCAGATTTAGATGTCCGCTGTGAATGTACTTGTCTAAGGTTTAGTAGACATAGCCGAATCCTTGTCATTAAGAAATACGATTGCATGGGTGTTTTCATCGGTATCACGATCTTTTAACGATTAATCGAGCAGCTCTAATTTATAGTGTTATAAAAAGCGTTTCTCAATTCCCCTGAACACTTGGTCTGCTTTATAACATCTTTACTGCTGCACATAAATTCTCAAAAACAAAAATGAATATAAAATGTTAAATAAAAAAATTGGTTAGGGGAAACAATGTCCAAAATGTCAGTGCTTGAAAGTCCAAAACACACAGGAAATTATATACTTATGCTATTTGTGAAAATGTGGGTCAAATTTAACAAGCCAAGTATGGAACCCATCCTATATCTTGCCCAAAAATATGAGACAAGCACACACTCATACAAACACATTCATACATACACACACACTCGGCATTCCTGTCCCGTTTTCTCTCATACTCACGTCACTAAGTATCTCCAGGTCTGGGCCCTGGAACAGAGGGCAGTTAAAACATGTCCTCTTAGAGAACACACACACACACGCACACACACACACACACGCACACACGCACACACGCACGCACACACGCACGCATACACCGCACGCATACACCGCACCCATACACCGCACCCATACACCGCACTCACTCACAACACCCAAACATTTTCAATTCTCATTCTTTCCAAAAACTGGGTAATCTATAAACACAAACAGCACATCCATCTATCCCACCTTGCCACCCACTTTTCATTTAACTAATCCCTCAAGTGCAGTAACTGTCCACAGGCATATTTCTCGCCTTTCTGTCTCAGTTGGGCTTCACCACTCCCCAATCCCTCAACTGACCTTGGCTAGGCGGCCCATCTGGTCCTCTGACAGAGTGCTGCCTGTCCTTCCTGGTGTACTAGTGGGCTCACTGCCATCACCCTCCACGCCCGGCCACACCTTCAGATCATGCATGCCCTGCCGGAACATTCTGGTAGACAGAGGGAGAGAAGAAGAGAGATGAAGAAGGATAAGGGATTCCCCTTATTAGATGTAAAAGAGGGGTGGTGTGCAAACTTCTGTGGAAAAAATGTCAACAAAAAAAAACATCAAATTTGTCTCTTTAACAATCTCTTCCATAAATGATTAAGAACACCTCACTGACTATATTAACATGCACAGATTTGTATTAATTTGATATAATCACAGTTTCTGAATGCTGGTTATATGTAATTTAAATTCTGGATTACAATTTATCATGCGAGTGAAGATATGAATTATATGTATTCTGAACAAAATTTCAAAAGAGTGTTACTATAATTGCAAAAGACCAGTTTCTGTATTTACCAATTATGCATTCTAGTGCATAATTGGTAAATTTTATAGAAAGCCTTCTTCTTATGAATTAGAATGCAGGATGCTTCATTTTAATTTTGCACAAATATATCATGTCCAACTGTCCTTCAAAAACTAGACATATCTAGAAGAGAGTATGTAGCAAAGATTGGTGGGCCAGAATTGCACTGCATTTCACATGCACTGCATTTTCACATTTTATTTTTTAATGTTTTTGAAAGAAGTCTCTATTGCCCACCAAGACTACAATTATTTGTTAAAAAATAAAGTTTTTTTTATATATTTTAAAATGTAATTTATTCCTGTGCTGGCAAAGCTAAGTTTTCGGCAGCCATGTGGAATTTTTTTGTGGAAACCATGACATTTATTTTATTTTATTTTTTATTCTTTGATGAATAGAAAGAACAGCATTTATTTTATATCATTATTTTGTAAAATTATAATCCTATTAACTGTCACTTTTGATCAATTTTAAGGCAGCCTTGCTGAATAAAAGTAAAAAAAATAATCATATTGACCCCAAACCACTGAGAAATATTTGAAACTGATTGTGATAGTAGACACATTTAAAGGTTTTCAAAACAATTATTCTGATATTCAACAGATTATTTAAGTTTCTTTTAACCATAGATGCATTTCATTCAAATAGAGCTCAATCACATGACATTTTCAGGTGTTTACATGAAGGCTAATGAGGTACACACATAGATAATTTCTGATGGAACAGTAGACCTTTACCCATATTTCCCAAACAGGGTGACTGTAGTGCCCCCAACAGGTGTGGCACGGCCGGGTCCATACACATCCCAAACAGTTAGAGTCACCTGGGCACTCTGAGGCAGGTCAGGGTACTTCACTGGCAATCTAAGCCACTCGTTCCAGCTGCGAAGAAGAAAAAAACAGGATAATAATGTGACAAAACAGATGACTCAGTACAGTCAACAAACAAAATCTGAAGGTATTAATGTTTTTTTTCTAAATCATGAAAATTATTTATACTTGTCATGTATCTGTGTAAATATGTGAAAGGATGACAAAGGTATTAAAATATATAGGTATATATCTCAGCAACACATCTCTGGCATATTTTGTTTGGTTTCCTGCTCTGACTCATTACTGGTTCACACTTGCATAAAGTGAGCCACAGTGTGAGATATGGATTATTCGTTAAAAATAAAGTTTTTTTTCAGCCATGTGGAAAGTTTTTGTGGAAACCATGATATTTTTTTCTTTTCTTTTAAATTCTTTGATGAATAGAAAGTTCAAAAGAACAGCATTTATTTGATATAATTATTTTGTAAAATTATAATCCTATTAAATGTCACTTTTGATCAATTTTTAATGCAGCATTGCTGAATAAAAGTAAAAGTAAAAAAAAAAACAATATTGACCCCAAACCAGTGAGAAATAATTGAAACTGATTGTGATAGTAGACCGATTTAAAGTTTTCATAAAGTGAGCCACAGTGTGAGATACGGAGATTAACCGTTGTTAAATGTACTCACTTCCAGCGAGTGCTGAAGGCCTTGTAAGACGTCCGTACTGGCAGAGCGAGTGGCTTGCCCTCAGCAAACACCTGACAGGTGACGTACAGGTCGGAGCAGCTCTCCTGATAGAGTCCTGAGAATCGCAGCATGGGGTCCTCGAGCAGAGATTTATAGCTCTTCTGCTCTCTCTTGCCCTCTAGACTGCCTCTGCAAAAGCAAACACAAACGAAAGGCTATTTTTGCTCAGTCAGCACACAACATAATGTCAAGATATTTGGGGTCTAAATTTCAGCTATTTGACCAATGATTTCCATGACTTTTCCACCCCACATTATACTCACACTCACTGACACTAGTTGTAAGTACTTTCATTTGTGGAACAAAAAACTATTTTGAATTTAATGAAAGTAAATGGTGAATATGGCTCATAAAGGTAAAAGGATTATAGAATTTTAACTGTAAACACTTTATAACAAAACATGTTTTTTAGTAATTTACTTTGGAGATATGTTAACACTACTGATACACTAAGATTTTTTAAAATGTTTTTAAAAAGTTTCTTATGCTCACCAAGGCTGCATTTTTTTAGACAAAATACAGTAAAAACATCAATATTATGAAATATTATTACAATTTATAATGAATGTTTAAAATGTTTTCCATTTTAAATTGAAAAGGTTTTTCAAAAAATAAATTTCTATTTTTAAATGTAATTTATTCCTGTGACACTGAAGCTGAATTTTCTAAATCATTCTAATATGCTGATTTGGTGCTCAAGAGACATTTCAATCACAGTTGAATTTTTTTTTATGCATAAAGGGATAGTTCACCCAAAAATGAAAATTCTGTCATTAATTACTCACCTTCATGTCATACAAAATCTATAAGACATCCGTTCATCTTCGGAAAACAAATGAAGATCTTTTTAATGAAATCGTGAAAGTTTTCTCACGAATGAGAACCTCTATTGCAGCCCGAGAAAGGTATTAATGACATAATTTAAGTAATCCATGTGACTCCAGTGATTTAACCTCCTATTTACGAAGTGATGCAAGTGCTTTGTGCAACAACAAAAAAAACCATAATTTACCTCTTTATTTACAAAATAATAAGCATGTGTTGTGTTGACGCGAAAGCAGAAGTTGATGCCGTGAACGCGCGATTGAGATTAATATTTTGAAGAAGAAAAGAAGTGGAAAATGATATTATTTGTGCAAACAAAGCACTCATGTTGCTCCATAAAATTGAGGTTAAATCACTGGAGCCACATGGATTACTTTATAGATGTCCTTACTACCTTTCCCTGGCTTGAAAGTGGTAGTTGCATAGTCAATGGAGAGAAAGACAGCTCACATGAGCATGAGTAATTAATGATAGAATTTTAATTTTGGGTGAACTAACCCTTTAATATTTTTGTAATAAAAGTATTAATTTGTTTCAGTTTTGTTGATGTGTCCAATACTCTAAGCGTTAGTGCAACGCTTGTGCGAACGCTATTGGTGTTCGCAAGCATCTAAAATACGTAACATGCACTTTTTAAAAATGTTTTACTTAGACATTAACATTCCTTAAAGGACTTTTTTTATTATTCCTATCTCACACTTAAAGGTACAGTTTACCCAAAAATGAAAAAATTGGTCATCATTTACTCACCCTCATGTTTTTCCAAACCTGTATTAGTTTCTATCTTGTGCTGAACAAAAAAGAAGATATTTTAAAGAATGTTGGTCACCAGAAGGTTGCCGGCACCCTTGGTATTTTCTTTACTATGGAAGTCAATGGCTACTGTCAACTGTTTGATTACCAACATTCTTTAAAATATCTTCTTTTGTGTTCAGCACAAGAAAAAAAGCTAATACAAGTTTGGAACTTTGCAATGAGGCAAAATGTTCATTTTTGGGTGAACTATCCATTTAAATTATGAAGGTCAGCCCTGTCAAATCACCCCGTTATTTCAAGTGCTTCACATGGTGACAGCTCTTCTTCATGCAGTTTGGCTTCACTGTCTTATGATGAGGTCTTGCGTAAACGTTTGCTCACTAGCACCATGGGATTTGTCTGTCCTTCTAACGTAATGCAACACACACACACACACACACACACACACACACTGAAATTAAACTGACTCCATTATGCGCGCGTGTGTGCAGCCGGACAAAAACTAGGGGTCAGAAGAATAATTTATGATCCACACGCGGACAGAGACTCGTTAAGATCGAGGGCAAAAGGAGAATGATGTCAATAGACAGATGACAGCCCTAAAACACAACAGCTCTCGCTGGACTCGTGTTAACACTTCATTCTTCTGACTCAGTGTTGCCATGCTAGTTTTGGTAAACATCACAAAAACAACGATTTGATATAACGGAGGCAAGAGTCTTCCTTTCTACTTTTAAAATATAAATGTACTACATTAGGTCCTCTATTTAGGGAGATTTGGTGATTTTGTCTTTGACGAAGTAGACAATATATTTAAAAACAAACTATTAAATTACATAGAGTAGATATAGATGCATATGACGCACACCACATCTTCCAATAAGACGAGCGATGTTTCTATGAGCAATGAGCTGTTACTCGATCTCTGTTGACATTCTGCTGGTTTTGACAGTTCTGCAATCAAGACAATGACTAAGGACCAGAAACATACTCACATTTTCAGTTGGACGTTTATGTCTAAATCGCAACTATACACATAGTTAAACTTGTCTGTGTCCATCTTCAGTGATCGACGAAGTGTTATGCAAAACCGTAGTGAATAAAACGAAACGCATATAAAAGAAAACTGCAGATTTGTCAGGCGATGGAAGATCAACTGCAGGGCCTAACGTTATACCAAAGACCCTGCACTAGATCTGCAGGTGTTTTTGCTTTTCGTAACAGTTTATACTCTTGATATAACTTCGCCTGAATAATGACAACCAATATGGTCGGTCAAAAATACTAGCAGTCTTAATTTAAGACAACAATAAAGTTATAATGAACATCTGACGGTTTTCATCGCGTCCGCTTTTAGAAAGGAAAACATTAGAATCAAGACGTAAATAATCGATGTCAAGTTGTTCGATCGCGCAGCAGCTTGTTTTGACTGAGCGGATCAGAAATGGCTTATTTGGTCTGGTGAATCCTGTCTATGGGTGAATCTTTGTGACTTCCTGTTTGGTTTAACAACGGATAGTAAAAGAGGACAATTTTTGTAATGCGTTTAAAAGTCCTCTTGAACTGCATATTAGTTGTACAATGAGAATAGTTATTAGCATTGGTAATTCTGAGCTTAAAGTGGATTAAGGCAAGACATTGAAGATCATAGAAATATCTATTTTTTTATATAAAACTCATCTGATTTAGTTTCATTTGTTTAAATATGTTTAATTAATTTAATTTAATTATGTACTGCATTTTATGAATGCCATTAAAGAGGATACATTCATTATGTCATGTGATGTTGTAGCTGTTTAGCATCTATTTAAACAAACTATTGTGGTTTATCTTTTTATCTGTATTATCTAAGGAAAATAAGGGTCTCAGATAACTGGACACAAGTTCCCCCTCTTAGTAGATGACTGTTTTCTGTAGCCAAATGCTGTGAGAAAGAACTAGTGAATTATGCTTATTTCTGTAATCAAGTTCAGGCCTTGGGAAAGTCTAAATAGGGAGTCAAATAAAATGTTTAAAATTAAAAATTATTTACAAGCATAAGGTATCATATTTTGGGATATTGATGAAGATCGAAGAGGATGAAGTTGAACCAGAAGCATACATTTATGGTAAAAGGAAGTAGGAGGCCTTATGATAATCTGTTCATTTGTTAATACAATCAATTCTGAAAGTCTTTGTTCTATGATACATTGATATGACAAGAAATATGAAAAGTGTATCTGATCAATAAACTTTCAAGGTGGTGTCTCATTCTTCCCACGTGTGCCCGCATGGATCTGAAGCAGAAGACGGAAAAACAGAGCAAAGTTTGTAGGAAGATATTAAATAATGAATACATTTTTTTTTTTTTGAGAGTTTGCCAATACAAGAAATTGTTTTCGACACTCAACTCATTGTGTGATTATTTAACAAGCTCGGATTTACTGTGAAACCAGTTGGTTATGGGCTTTGTCAACCATTCTGAACAGCAGGTGGACAAGTCCTTTGCAATTGCTATCTGTCTTTTGGGTGCATGAACATAATGCTCTCCAAGTATCTTCTCCAATGCAATGAACATTGTATTGGTGTGTTTGTGTATATAGGCACCAAAATAGGTTGTACTTCCTAAAAATGTCATCTCTCTTCACATAAAGTGTTTCTTGCCATCATTTGCAAGGGCAGAAAATGAACCGAGCCAATAAAATGATTGAAAAAACAAGCTGTTCTTTGCTTTTAATTTACATCCGTTGGCAGCTTGGCATCCGACCACTTGCATCCAAATCTTAGTGCAACCTTGGGTCCCCCTGCACATTAGTGTGTGGTTATGTAATAAATGGTGATGAGTCAGACTGCACAACAGAACAGGACCGCAGTCCATTACATCCTCCGCTCGGGACTCAAGAGCTGTTAAAGAGGATAAGGCTCATTGCCACCCCTCATGTGTTCCGAACACTCACAGAGGGGGCTCTGCTTCCTTGCTCCCAAGTTTAAGGCCAAATTCATTTGAGCTGAAGCCAAAGGGCAGATGCACTCTTGGGATGATGAAGGTTTCCACTGGCTAACAGGTCTGAATGTTTGTTTTCAGGAATTTCTTATGACCAATCAACAATTGCTCATATGATGGATTGAGTATTTGCAGGTGTGATCAATCTTAATTATGTGCAATGCATCTTTGCATTTTTTTTTTATCATTAATAAAAATGGGTTGTCAAATTTAATTCATTGTAAACTAAACTAAAATGCTTTCGTAGAATCAAAAGATTGATTCAAATTAAAGACTGAATTGAACAAAAAAGCTTTATATGAGGCAAAAATGAACACATTTGTATTATTTAGGTTTTTTGCTTATTAATTTATTATTTTGGTTTCAATTTTATACATCAGTGATTTGCAACAAGGGGTACTTAGAGAATTTTGCTTTGT
Organism: Siphateles boraxobius; assembly: GCF_051911475.1. NCBI lineage: Eukaryota > Metazoa > Chordata > Actinopteri > Cypriniformes > Leuciscidae > Siphateles > Siphateles boraxobius. The sequence continues at coordinate 16,348,905 of NW_027508734.1, forward strand.
TAAACTATGACTTTTTGAATTAAATATATACGGTATGTCATTGAAATTGTATTCAGGGTGCGAATAACGGGGGTCTGACCCCTGAAGGCCATTGTGTAATTCGTACCCTGTTTGTATTGTAATTTAATATGTGTAATAATAAATGTGTTGTAACTTTTTGCACTTCAACAACAGGTGTTGTTTTTAAATGTGCTGTTAACTGTGATCGAACATTCAGTTCCTTTTTTAAAAAGAGGCGCGTAATCTTATTTATACTTGTGCTGTCTTTTTTACAGCGATAGGCTATACCTATTAGAATTCGATTCTGGGCAAATAATCCTATTTTCCTAGAATTGCATTACTGGCTACATAAGACATAAGTTGGGAAACGGTGGGATAGGTTACCAGGTTTGATAAAATGATTTAACATGCATGCTACCGAAACCAACTGTACCTGTTGAATAGACTAATTCATACTAGCACTTTTAGTTACTCCTTCCATTTAACAACAATTACCAAAGATAAATTGCCAACCACAAAAATAAGAACTTCTACCCAAATGGCCTTCTGGCAAATTTTTAGCTCTTATTTTACACAAATCATGTCCTATGAGGCAAAAATGTTTAAATACTACACCAGTTCTAACGTTCAACCAGGGGTAAACAAGTTCAGAATGTACGACCAGAGCAGAGGAGAGACTGTGAGTCACTTTGTCCAAACTGAGGTGCTAGTCAGAGCCATAGAGCAGTAGTACAACATGCTGTACACCGGGAGGAGCTTTCAACAACTTTCAGACTACTGTGGGGTGACACAGGCGTGAATGCTACAAACAGACTTTGTGGTACCCTAAGGCCTCCTTGGAAAACGCCTGTTTCTTCTATCGCAACTTTTTCCATCTTGATAGCAAAGATGACGAGAGATGAGCTAATGTGCGAACTAGTATTATGTAATGTTTGGTTCTGGCTCAAAGAGCATTACCTTCTCGGCATCCGCTCAAAGCCTAATCCCTCGCGCTCGACATCTATCTAGAAATCCTTCCTTAACTACAAAAAAACATATTTCAGGAATATATTACATCTTCTTTGGTCATAAACACACACACACACACACACCTGCAGCAGTTGTGCAATAAACGTCCAAATCTGCCTTTATGAGCTTCCTCCTGCTCATGAACATCTTCAGCTGGACAAGGCCCATGTGAGGTCATCACAGCCATGACATCATCAGCATGAGCTCGGTCCAAAGAAGCAGATGAAGGTTATGGCAACATGAGGACCACAGTTGTGATAAATGCCTGTGTTTGAAGATCATCTAGTTACGGTGTTGTTGAGAATCACCATTTGACCCTCCACAGTTTTGTTCAAGAATGTGTGACAAAATATTGACGGTTAACTTATCATTTATACTACCAGTCAAAAGTTTGGAATAATTAAGATTTTTGTAGTGTTTTTGAAAAAGTCTTGTATTGTGAAGTTTTCTGTTTTTAATATATTTTAAAAGTAATTTATTAAGCTGAGTTTTCAGCATCATTACTCCAGTCTTCAGTGTCATGATCCTTCAGAAATAATTCTGATATGCTGATTTGGTAATAAGAAACATTGCTTATTATTATCAATGTTGAAAACAGTTTTTGCTGCTTAATCATTTTGTGGACACCATGATACTTTACCATTCAAAAGCTTGGGTTAAATAAGATCAAAGAAAACTGAAAAAAGTATCATGGTTTCTAGAAAAATATTAGTCAGAAAAAACTTTTAATTGAGCACCAATCAGCATATCAGAATGATTTCTGAAGGATCATGTGACGCTGAAGACTGGAGTAATGAAAATTCAGCATTGCCATCATAAGAATAAATTCAATTTTTAAATGTATTAACATAGAAAACAGTTATTTTAGATTCACAAGATTACTGTTTTAACTGCATTTTTATCAAATAAATGCAGCCTCGCTGAGCATAAAACACTTCTTTCAAAAATATGAAAATTATCTTTATTATTAGTGTACAACCACCAAAATGAACAGCTGATTATCTTTAACTGACAATCCATGTTCTCCATAATTATTCTGCGTCCTGTCTCGCGTCAACTTTTTGCTCTCTCACTCTCTTCCCGACCTCTCTTAGTCATCCCAGGATGTGTCAGAATTTCTATAGTTTTTCAAGGTCATGCCCAGTGGAGCGGAGAATGGCAATCACTGGAGAGAAAGAGCAAGTGGTGCCAAACCTCAGCTTTTTCCTTTACACCCAAACCCCCCCCCCCCCCCCCCCCTTAAACAGCACAACTAACCTGCCCCCACCCCAGAGACACACCTCAGGTAGGGGGTAAACCACTCCCCACACCCGTCCCCATGAACGAAAGGGGGTATAAATGAAGGTGCGAAAGAGGAGAGAGCAACTCAGAGGGTGATCGAACAACCGAGATGGATCCCAAGACGAGACATGACACATTTATGTTCTGCATGGCCTGTTTGGTGTGGACGACATGTTCAGCAGCACCAATGCAGTGTCACTTCAACTCTCAAGGTGAGAGCAAATGTCCTGTCTCATGATATTCCCTCCAAATCAGTTTTATACTCTCAAGGCTTGAGGAGATTGATATTCAGTGTGTTCGACGTCTCTCTTCACAGCTCTGTGTGAATATGATGGAAAGCATTACTCTATGGGAGAAAGCTGGATGGAGCAGGGCTGTGTGCAGTGCACCTGTCTGCACCCTGTGGGAGTGGGATGCTGCGAAACGTAAGAACTGTAACACTTCTATAGATAAAGAACCTGATGAATGAGAACAGTGAGATTTGTCAGTCTGATTTTGGTGCGTTGAGACCAAAAGTTGTTTATTGCCATCAATGGTTCCAGGAAGTCCCTTTAACATGGAACATTTCAATTGCACAAAAGGTTTCAGATTATTACAATCTTTTTCACACTTAAATATGGTTCTTTTAAGAACTGTTCACTGAATGGTATTTTATTGAACACAAATTGGTTGTTCTATGGCAGGGGTTCTCGAGATCCACATTCTGCGGAGTTTAGCAACCTTGATCAAACTCTCCAGCCTTAAATTTTCAAGTAATCCTGAAGACCGTTATTATCTTGTTCGGGTGTTTGATTAGGGTTGAAGCAAAACTCTGCAGGAAAGTGGATCTCAAGGACCAGAGTTGAGAACTCTGGCATCACTGTAAAAAAAAAAACTTTTGAGACCTTTAATTTTAAGAGAGTACTGTTTAGCTGCTTTGTACTTGTTGCTACATGGAACTAGTCCATTTTGATTTGTAATTTATAATTGTTGAATTACAGTGTGCATCGGCCTGTGGACTTTCCTCCCTGGTGTGAAGTTCGAGTTGAGTCGCTGACCTGCCAGGTCATGCTGGTTATGACCTCTGATCCTCGTCTGCCCTGCATTCCCGGAGAAGACAACAATGTTGACCCAAGACATGGAGCACTCACCATGAAACTAGAAGGTTAGCATGGAGGAAGCCTTCAAATCACAAATCATCTGCCTGTCAGCTAACATCTGTCTCACTGTTAAGTGAGATGGGATATTACTCCTTTAGCAACTGTATTCTCAACTATAACCATTTAAGGAAGCATTCTCAATTTAAAGGAAGCAAGGAAGTGGTTTGACATGTACAGTATGTAGGGGAGGAAAGCGAGTCCTGTGTTGGAACAATGTATTGGAGTGAAAGATCAGAAGTTCTTTTTATTTGTACGGAATGTTGTGCATTATGTGTATTTGTGCCTTTTCTACCATGTTATTATTACATCACTATAACATTAAATATTAGCAGTGAATGGCCTGTCATTGTCTCTTTTACAGTTCCTTCTCTCAATAACCAAGATGTTTTCAAGCTCTGAGAGCAAAATTAAATGTATATTCCATATTAAATCATTGCAATAAAACTCTTCATGAGACAAGCAATACTCTGATTTGATAATACATTTTGTCAATGTTGCTAATTTTAAGCAGCATAACCAAAGCTTTTCCTTAATTGTGTATGCACTATTGTAAATAACAGCTGACAAGCTTAGTAATATACTGTTTGTCTCATATTTAGAACATTTAATCTAATACATATATAAAAATCTATTTTCTTTAAACATTAAAAAATTAAAATAGTTTTGACAAATCATCAGCTACAAATAACTCTGAACAGATTTTATTCAGTTATGATTTGCATATAGAGAAAATGTACAAAATAGCTTGTAATTTAAATACAGCAGAAACCGTATGTCATTATAATTTGGAGCATTCATTGAAATATAGACAATAAAATACAGACATTTCAACATTACAAGAGGTAAAGCAGTCTGTTGGTCAAGACTGAAATGTTAAAGTTGCCTAAATAAAGAATTATCATCTCATTGCACGGCAAAAGATAAGAACCAGTAAAACAACTCCAAAAATAAGCTACATTAAAATTTGGAATAGACCGCTAACAACACTTCTCACAACAACAACTTGTTAGTTTTATGATTTTCCAGCACAAATACCAACACATCTCAAATGTTGATGCTGTTTGTCCCTGTGAACTGTGAAACGTATGAAGCTAGCGTGGGATTGGTGGGAAGCACTTTGATTGGCAGGTCCCAACTGAAGGTGTCCACATCCACATGCTCCGCCCCAGTCCATACTGTTACTTCTGACTGATTCTGCAGAACCACCGGTGCCTCCACTGGCTCCCGCGCTGTGACAAACTCAAAATGCAGTCGCCATCTTAACGTCACTGGGGAAGAGAATAAAAACATAGAATGGGAATGTTCCCTTATCACGGTTGATTTAAAATTGAAAATTAACTAAATTACGTCTCAAAATAATCGAGACTCTCAATGCACTTAGCCTGAACAAATATTTCCTTTACATACATATGTTCGATAATAGATTTAAAACTCCAGGTTTAAGCAAAACAAGAAATAAACCAATATGTCAACCAGAGTATCATTATATATGTTTTTTTCAGTTTAATTAATAAAATAAAAAATAAAAAAAACAAAGGTTTTCAAACCTATATCTGTGGTGAATCCAGGTGTGACGTTGAGGGGTACAGGAAGAGAGAAATGGCTGGAGGCTGTGTGCAAACAGGACTCTACATGTCGGCCATGACCAGTGACACTGACCGCCTGGCCGGGTCGTCTCTGGTACAGCTCTTGGACCTCCTCTTCACTTTGCAGACTTACTGAATACTGAGCAGACCAGACATAAATACACATGAACATTCCAGGAGCACATCATGAAGCATTTACATTCTCATTAAAGCTCCAGTAGGTAACTTTTGAAAACAAACATTGTTAAAACTGTCATTATGTCCTGACAGTAGAATATTAGACAGATAATCTGTGAAAAAATCAAGCTCCTCTGGCTCCTCCCTGTGGTCCTACTGCCATTTGCAGAAATACACCGCTCCCGGTCAGAAACAACCAATCAGAGCCAGGAGGAATGTCTTAGCAGTGTCAATCACGCTCGTGTACGCGCTAATCACCCCTCTCTTGCACAGCGCGAGCGCGTACCGTCGTTCGTGACTCTCCTGTTCGAACTCGTTCATCCAAATGAACAAATCTTTTTTCCGAGTCATTTCGTTCATTCAACGAACGAAATGACTCGAAAAAAGATTTTTTCATTTTGAACGATTCGTTTTCGGAGTCATTTCGTTCATTCAACGAACAAATGACTCGAAAAAAGATTTGTTCATTTTGATGAACGAGTTCGAACAGGATCACAACAGAGCAAAGCGAGCATTTGTGCTTATAAAACCTTTTTTTTTTTTTTTTGCTCAAACTTTTTTATTAAACCAAATGATATTACAACACAATAGATTACGTGCTTATAAAACCTAACATTTTTTATTTATTTTTGAAATGACCGATCGTTTCGCTAGATAAGACCCTTATTCATCGTCTGGTATCGTTTAAAGCCCTTTGAAGCTGCACTGAAACTGTCATTTGGTCCTCGAAACGTTTGTGTCCTATTGTAGTCCATTATATGGAGAAAAAGCCTGGAATGTTTTCATCAAAAACCCAAATTTATTTTCGACTGAAGAAAGAAAGACATGGACATCTTGGATGACATGGGGGTGAGTAAATTATCAGCAAAAGTTTTTTTTAAAGTGAACTAATCCTTTAACGTTATCTTAGTAGCTATTTATAACTTATAGAAAGAGTGCAACGTTAAAGTTACATGTATTGCAAAATACATAATGATTTGAGGACCAAGTTTGTAGTCAAAGTATGGGAAGGCCATAGTCAATGTAAAGCATATTGTTGATGTTTCGTCCCTATTAGTGAATGTTCCATAACTGTTTATAATCCGCCGTCATCGGTGGTCCTGCTTACTAGCCTGCGCGTTCACGGCAGGCTCCGCTGTGGGGGAGGAGCTGTGGGGGAGGAGCTGTGGAGGGAGGAGCTGTGGAGGGAGGAGCTGTGGGGGAGGAGCTGTGGGGGAGGAGCTGTGGGGGAGGAGCTGTGGAGGGAGGAGCTGTGGGGGAGGAGCTGTGGAGGGAGGAGCTGTGGGGGAGGAGCTGTGGAGGGAGGGCTGTAGCGCAGCAGAGAGCAAGGGGGTTGGTCCTGTAAGTTGTGCTTGTTCAAATTTTCAGGCTAAGTCAACATTTTCTCAAAACTCCCTACTGCAGCTTTAAGGGTCATTAAGATTTTTTTTTAAATAAATTATTTACTTTTATTCAGCAAAGATACATTAAATTTATCAAAAGTGACTTTTACATTGTTATAAAAAATATATATTTCAAAGAAATTGTTTTTTAAAGATTTTATTCCTTAAAATATCCTGAATAAATGATCAGTTTCCACAAAAAAATTAAGCTGCAGTGCAACTGTTTTCAACATTGATTATAATAAGAAATGTTTCTTGTGCACCAAATAAGAATATTAGAATGATTTATTAGAATGACACTGAAACCTAGAATAATAATGCTAAAAATTCAGCTTTGCCATCAAAGGACTAAATTACATAGTTATTTTAAATTGTATTAATATTTCAAAATATTACTTTTTTATTGTATTTTTGATTAAATAAACGCAGCCTTGGTTAGCATTAGACACAACATTTAAAAAAAATCTTATTGACCCCAAACTTTTGAACCGTAGTGTATACTATACCTGTAAACATGGAATATCCCCTTCTGAGAACGTGAAGGTGCCAATAACATCTTCACCGAGCCTGTACACAGTCTTAAAGATGCAGAACTTAGCCACTTTTCCCCGCACATTTGTGATGTTGAACATATCTGTGAAAGAAATGCATGTACTTATTACCATATTCACAGAGACACAGAATTCATAACTGAGCAGAGGACAAAAACATGATAAGAGATGAATTTCAAAGACACAAGCCTTCCCACAATCACTACCACCCACATTCACTCACGCACATGGGCATCGGCGTGAGGTGGTGATCATCAGCATATCCAGAGCTCTTTCTAACGGTCTTGTATCTCTCCGGCTTCCTTCCTCCTCCTCCAGGAAGGGGTTTGAGGGAGCCACTTCCTCATCCTGAGGGAACGGAGGCTCTGGCATACCTGCAAAAGAACATCATCTTACTATTGTGTGGGACATTTTATGGACACCTATTAACATCATCCAAAAAGCTTTTAGTTACAGATGTAGAGAGACAGGCATATTTGTCACTCGTGGTTCATTTATTCCGCAACCACAAAGTATCTGATAATAGGTGGTTTACCGAGAGAAAGCCAGTTGGTCTGATCATGTGATCTTAACTTGATGACGACCATGAAGGGTCGCTTTTTCGAAGTTGATATGACTCAGATCCTCATTTTATGCGAGTATATATAATTTCGCACTTATTTCTAAAAAGATTAATAATTTCTTTGTGTGTAAAAATAAAACAATTGGAGAGGGAAATATTAATGCATCTCAAATTCAGCCTGGTAAAAATGTATCTGCTTTGCATGGAAAGGGCTGAAAGGGAAACAAAGAGGGAAAAGAAGTGCAACCTACCATGAAGCACTAGCACTCTGAAAGGGACTCGCAGCAACTTGATAGGCGAGTTGACTCGCTGGCAGCCAATCGTGAGCTTGTACACATATTTCACTGCCTGACCCCGGAAACTGGGTGGACCGTCAGAGGGCACGACCTCACTATAGGTATCTGAACACGGGGATAACATTATTTGGCGGTAGTCACAGCTGAAGAAAAAAAAACTAGCAGAGTTCTGCTGAAAATGTCCTGTAGTTCAGGATGACATTAGCCAGGAATAATGTGCAATTAAACATAGTTAAACTTTGGCCAGCTGATGGTTGGTCCTGTGCCATGAGCCAGTTTTCAGAGAAATATCAACAATATGTGGGTAATGAGGAATATGCTTCATTCTGAAATGATTAAGGGGTTTACTTCTTATTACTGAAGTTGTGAAAGTGCTAACAGTGTAAACAACACAAACACTTTATAAAAAGAACATGTAATGTGCCATCTAAAAGTGTGAGGTTAATATGCAGTCTCTTACAGGTCTTGCTCTCTCCAGGGTCCAAACGAAGGTCACAGAACAAGATCTTAGGTGGTGTGTCCAGCACACACTGCCCTCGTTCACCTGGATCAATGAAGAAACAAGGGAACTCGTGAAATCTCTCCTCATAATCATGATCTAAATCCCTGCTCCAAAATCAAGAGGTTTCCAGTGAATAAATCTGCTTATACTTATACTGTAATATGAAAGACACAATCTATGTTAATGTTTAAATCGTTACACTATTTGATCTTTACATGCTTTATCAGCCATCACTAACAGTTTCTTGAATTTTATAGGGTTCTGAAACCTTGAAACAGAGCCAAAGTCAATAACTTATTTCAGCAGACTGACCTGGTACTTTGCATTTTCTCTAATTAACTATTGTTGTGACTTTGGCAGATCATTTTTGGTCATTATTCTGCACAGCATGTTTTTACCAACTTTCTGTTCATGTAATTCATGCTGGATAACCTTTGATCCATTTTAAGGTATGTGTGCCGGCCCCCTTTTCAGCTGTGCGGGTTCTGGAAGTATTTTTCTCATTCATTTTTCGTTAAAGAGTAATATAAGCCATAATCCAAGCCAATCAGCTACAAAGTGAATCACAACACTAGAAACTTTGATCTGAAGCAAAAAGAGTATTTGAAATTCGGACAAAAAGGTACAAGACTGTGTACTTAACGGCTTTAGTGAGGGAAATAACTACAATCCCATGAAGTATTGCAAACAGCATAATCAAATGAAAAAACGATGGAGAAATATACAACTATTCATTTACAAAAGTTGATTACATGTATGAAAACTATATATTGTAAGTTAATTGGAAAATATGCATATATATAGAAACTTTTCAGTATTATGACTTGAGAGCGTTTTTTGGAGCATGTTGCTCTGACTGTTGTAATTTTCAGTACAGCATCATGGGTAATGTAGTTTTACACCTTTCATTCCACTGTTAAACACAATTATTTTTAAAATAAGCAAATAATACAGGCTGACGGCTTCAGCAGAAGCAAATCCCATTGATTAACAACCGCGTAACTCACAGCAGGTCTGTCTTTAAAGGTTTATAAGTTATCGTTAAAAATGAAATAAATGAATCGAGTTTTTATTTCCGGAGCCCAACTGTTGCACTCAATAGAACTATTTGCAGTTTCCACAACCAGTACTTTCAGTTCCAAATTTACCTGGTATTCTGTTTTATTTCTGAAAATACAAACCTCTGTCTAACTAACTACAACCTTTTAGATATTGGCTGTTGAAAAAAAACTGCCCATGATTCTAGTCGCTTTATCTTTGAGTCAATATTAAAAATTGAGTAAAACAAGTGTGAGATCAGCTGCTTATTTATCACCTCTGCTTGGTATCAGCACAGTGTCACTCTCAGCTTGCACGTCCTGCTTGGTGCCCTGAGCGGGCAGAGCCACACGACTCTCGCTGGCATGGAACTGGCAGTGAATCTGAGCACTGGACCAAGCCAACATCTCACTGTGGAAGATTAACAGACTCACTTCGGAACATATTGGGATAGCACATATAATGACTGAAATGTAGATACACCAAAGCACAGCAGGGTTTAACTAATTAATGAGGCAGTGGCCAAAACTCAACCTTGCACATTACATTCATGCTGATTATAGTGTTATTTACCTGCTGGCAGATGTAGACAGATGTGACATGGGGTTTGTGAAGGTTATGAGACACTCTAAAACCTCCCCGGCCAAAAACACAGGCCCTCGGGCCATAGATGCCACCACCTCAATCATCTAAGGAAAAACAGAGAGGATATATATATATATATATATATATATATATATATATATATATATATATATATATATACCAGCTTGGTTTATTGGGTTATTGTAATGTTGTTGTTTTTTCTGAACTAGCGTAAACTGGTTTAAGCTGTTTTTAGCAGGTAAGAGTAAATCATCCAACAGACAAACATTTTGAAGAATAGCTTAGTTTTAAGAGATTTACATTTGAACTTATTGTCTAATACCTGTGGCACTGAAAGAACAAGAATCTCCTAATTAATCTGACTCTGATAGGAACATATGTGCAAAACTAGACTGTAGATAGATCTCTATATTTAAAGAGCTAAAGTCGTGCAGCTTGGCGCAGCGACGAATGTTTACTATGTTAGAAGGAAGTCCTAACATCACTTTAATGGTTTCCTTTAAAATACCTCGAAATTGCTTAAAACAAACGACCGCTATTTGTTCCCGTCGATATTTTCTACGTCGTATCCGTAAACGACAGAGGTTAAAAGACCGAGTTACCGGCGACGCTCCAGTGACTTAAAAACAAAACAAGAGTCGGTTTTCTCTGGGCCATTATGAGGTTTCCCTGAGTTTCTCTAAATGTCATTCGGGCTAACGTTACATTTATAACTGAAAAATTAAACGCTGTCATATAATGGAAATAAACTTGAGAAAAATTTTCGTTGTGCATAATATTTTGAATTACTCAGTACAGCATAACACGAGAAAGTATAAGATGTCATCGTTTGTATCAACTCCGGTATAGCGATGTCCAACTCGTGAACAAATCATTTGTTATGAGTCGATTACTTTGAATGAATCAATTGAATGGTACCCTGATAAACCGAGGGAACCGAGATTTATAATTGCAAAGGAAAGATTAGATAACATTTGCATGTACCTTAATTAATATTAAAAGTCATTTATATTTCTTGGCATAAAAAAAAATATTTTTTTACATTTTATTAAAATGCTGTTTAAAATCGACGTTTTGTATGAGAGTAACAAAGATAATGATTTATTAGCAAAATCAGGATTGAAACAAACTGGATTGGAACAGACTAAATAACGATAAACAAACTGTTCAAAAGAACCGATTCGAAGAAACGAGTACACACGTTCATCCACTCGCATTCGCTCCGTGGCACATCTGACGTAAAAGTTCCAGACCAAAAAATAAAAAGGGGTGGTAGATTTTCATCAAAACAAAACTGATAAGGAAAATTTAACGTTTGTTCGTTTAAATAGTCACGTCGTTGCTCATTAGACAAATTGTATACACGGAACAATGTTTATGTTTATTTTTAAAATACTGAGATGACGACACTGGTGAAAGTTACTCCCCCGTGTATTTACTCATTGGTTCAGTCCAACAGAAGGCCCTACGGTACTGCACTATCTCTAGGAATTGATCTCGGGCTTTAACCAGTACATTATTAAGAGATCCTGATGTGAAGTTCGGCATAAGATGATGTGTTTTTTAATTCAGGAATCTTATAAATCCTAAATACATTTTGTCTGTACAACTTAGCTTTTGCTGTTCACTTTGAAACATTGTCTCAAGATCCAACTGCAATCAGGTGGAACAGCAGCCACAGGGACACCGGGTGGCTCTACTGACCCGGTCATGCTGGCGAGCGTCGAAACTAGTGCAGCTCGCCACTGACGCGTCGCAGACCCCTGGTTGGGTGGTGTTGGAGCTGGTTCCCGGAGGCAAGGGTAAGATAGGTTTACACTGCTCCGCTGGACAGCGTGGGTTAGATAATAACAATGGGAAATACATTAATAATGCATCGGAAATCTAAAAAGCAAATATGACACGAGTAACCAAAAGTTTAGAGTGTGGCGATGAGTTGAAAAATTATAGTGGACATTATTGCATCAGATTGGACCAGCTTTCATTAAATGTGGCCAAAGCATGATTCTGTAATGGTGCTACGTTTTTCAAAATAGGGCCGAAAATTAAGTTTTACTATTTTTTTAATAAGTAAAAAGACGGTAAAAGTGAAGTGCTTGACTTTGACTTCTGCCTCAGAAGGTAGGCCTAATAATTATTTATATATAATCTGTATGCAAGTTTGCAATATTTGTGCAACACTAACCAGAGTTTGGGACATGTTAAAAATAATAGTTTGTGTGATTTAGAACATTTCTAGAATGTAATAGAATTTAATGGACAAAAAATAAATTTTAAATAAAAGTATGAAAACTACAAAGTTGATGAAAAGTTGAATTGCAGCAGAATGGAATCAGGGATACAATTCTTAAAAAAAAAAGGTGTCAGAGGTTTGAGGAATGTAATTTTTTTTGTAAAGGGCAGAAATCATGGATTAAATATGGATTACATATATTCAATTCAAATTAGTTAATAATAATATATTATTATTTTAAATAATATGTATTTTAGTTTATTCTTATTTTTTTAATATTAGTATTGTAGTGAATTTTAGTGCAGTATATCATGTCATGACATTGTATGATGTTCAGTCGAGAATGTCAAGACAGGCTTAGAGGGTGTGCGTGCGGCCAGGTGAATTGTACCTTACAGAAAAATGATAGGTTAGATTTGCCTGGAGTAGGGTTGAAATGAAGAAAAGGTCAAGGTATTGTTAGTTAATTGAACAGAAAAGGATCAGATTACAACTCCAGAATGTGGTTGTCGCTGGAAACTAAACTCTGTCGTTCCGTCACCCTGGTGACAGGTGAACTCTGCGTTCGTATGTAGATTACCTACCTGTGCATGCAGATCAAACAAGTGATCTTTACTCGTACCTGCACCACGCATTAGGTATGATGTCATTTTTAGATTTGTCACCAAACCATGTGTCATTAAGGTTGTTTATTGCTTTAGTCTTTAAATAAAGGAAATAACCTATATGAATTAACACTAACATCTATTTTGCCTTTTTTTTAAAGGATTTAGGGAGCTGATTTTTACACTTTTGGTTTGGACTGGTGATCCAGCTTCTAACTATGGATTTAAATGACAGCACATCTCTAGCCGAGCTGATGAGCCGGTACGTTTCTGCAGAAACAGGATTTGGTGTCCCCAAGAACGGCTGGCGGATATGTCTGGCACACGAGTTCAAAGAGAAGCGGAAACCGTTTCAAGCCAAAGATGTCTCATTGTCCAACATGATCGAGCATATTTCTTTAGGTGTCAGGTATGTATAACAAGACATGTCTCAATTTGTTTTTCCTGGCTTCACCTATAGTAAACACAATTTACAAAAGAATAATAGACTATTTGTTCACATCATAGGCTGCTGATATAGACCATTCTATACATCTCAAAGCAAAGGCCTTTTGCACTCTAATATTATATAGTTGAAATAGGAACAGGAAATGTTAAGAGGTTCTATTTTCACCTCAGAATAACATGTTTTCACTGCTTTCTGCTAAACCCTTCTCTTCTTGTTTCTTAGCAGCCAGATTTATTTAACTAACCAGTGTTTTATGGTAACTGATAACATCTTCATAAAACAAGGACAGCCCATTCTGTTTATTGCATCTCACATACTAGTTAAACTGGAGATGTCCTATAATGCAATGATGTACTGCATTCCATTCAATGCGTAGTTAGTTATTCCTCTCTAACTAGTTAGACTTACACAGTAACTTTAATGAAGTTCCTCCCTTTAAATGTAATAAACAGCCTGATCGCTTTTGGCCTGGGTTTAGGTACTGTATTTTGTTGTAGTAATTATTTTACACTATTAATTTTTCTCCAGCATCACGCTATTGCTGCATGGAATTTTCCAAGTCTTGTGATGTGTACTGTATTCATGTTGCTCAACCTTTACCACTCTTGATTGAGTAATCATAGTCCACACTAGCATAGAGCTAACATCTGTGATAATCCTATTGAGTCATACATTAAAACCTTCTATAGTAGGTGAAGGTTGCACTTTTGTAAATAAACTAATAATAACTGGAATAATAATTCAATAAATTCCAGTCAGTAGAGTAGCAACGGTGACTTTTTTCCCAGACCAGAGACAGTTGACAGCTTTTTTTCAGCCTTTCCCACAATGCCATCCTCCCTTTTATGAATGTGTGAATCAGTGTCTGTTTCTAAGCTCTGTTGTGCTTGAGTGCTACGACTAAAAACAGCTGTGTGTGCATTATAGCATGAGAATGAGCGAGACAGAAAAGAATGAGGGTTGGATGTTGTTGTTTAAGAGTGACTAAAGGGAAATGTTGTATGTATACAGTATGTGTGAGAGAGGTTAATTATTATGACTGACATTGTTGTGGTGCCATTAAGTCATATCTAAAGATGCAGTAAGCGATTTCTGAGAATCATTGTTGAACACTGTTGATATCAACCCAAACAATCATACTCCTCCATTCGTTGCTCCACCCCCAAAATGCACGAACACACAATGCAAGAGTGGATGTCTCTTTATCATAGGCAAGGCAAGGCAAGTTTATTTATTTAGCGCATTTCATACACAATGGTAATTCAAAGTGCTTTACATAGAAGAAATTAAAATAATCAAAAGATATCAGAATAATTAAAACTGTTTAGAATAAAAGATAAAATACAGAATAATTAAAACAGTTTAGAATAAAAGATAAAATACAGAATAATTAAAACAGTTTAGAATAAAAAATAAAATAATAAAATAAAATACAGTACGAGCAGTCGTACGAACAGTGGAACAGTGCTCATTCAGTAAATGCACAGCTAAACAGATGTGTTTTGAGTCTGGATTTGAATGTGACTACTGTAGAAAAACATTTGATCTCTTCTGGAAACTGGTTCCAGCTGCGGATGGCATAGTAGCTAAAACCGGACTCGCCATGCTTAGAGTGAACCCTTGGTATTTCAAACTGATGTGATCCTATTGATCTGAGTGATCTGTTGGGTTTATATTCACTGAGCATATCTGCAATGTATTGAGGTCCTAGGCCATTGAGTGATTTATATACCAGTAATAATACTTTAAAATCAATCCTAAATGTAACTGGCAGCCAGTGTAAAGACCTGAGGACTGGTGTGATGTGTTCATATTTTCTGGTTCTCCTCAAAATCCTAGCAGCAGCGTTCGGAATGAGCTGCAAATGTCTTATGGTCTTTTTGGGAAAGCCAGTGAGGAGTCCATTACAATAATCCACCCTGCTGGTGATGAAAGCATGCCCAAGTTTCTCTAAGTCTTGACTGGAAACAAAGCATCTAATTCTTGCAATATTTTTCAGGCGATAGTATGCTGGTTTAGTTATTGCTTTGACATGACTACTGAAACTAAGGTCTGACTCTAGAGTCACACCAAGATTCCTAACTTGATTTTTAGTTGTTTGACCCCTAGACTGAAGGTATGCATTCACCTTGAGAACTTCATCTTTGTTTCCAAACACAGTGACTTCAGTTTTGTCTTTGTTTAACTGAAGAAAGTTTTGGCACATCCACTTGTTTACTTCATCGATGCATTGGAACAGGGAGTTAATGGGGCTGTAATCGTTAGGCGATAGGGCTAAGTAGAGCTGTGTGTCGTCTGCATAGCGACGACAAGTAAGCGATTTGGTAAGCTACAAGGTAAGCGATTTGGTTATTTCTCATTATTTGGCTCATTGGGAGCATGTACAGGTTGAATAGGAGTGGCGCAAGAATTGAGCCTTGAGGGATTCCGCATGTCATGGGTGTCCACTCAGACTTATGATCTCCAATACTCGCATAATAACTCTCCCTCCTAAGTATGACCTGAACCATTTTAGGACTATCCCAGAAAGCCCGACCCAGTTTTCCAGCCTGTCAAGAAGTTGTTGTGATCGATAGTGTCAAATGCAGCACTGAGGTCGAGTAGTATCAGCACTGATAATTTGCTTGTATCAGTATTTAAGCGAATATCGTTTATTATCTTTATGAGCGCTGTCTCTGTGCTGTGATGCGGTCGGAAACCAGATTGAAAATTGTCAAAGTATCCATTCGAGCTTAAGAATTTGTTCAGCTGATTGAAGACAACTTTTTTCAATGATCTTGCCAATGAAAGGAAGATTTGAGATTGGTCTATAGTTGTTTAATATGGTCTTATCCAGATTGCTCTTTTTCAGGAGGGGCTTGACAACTGCAGTTTTCAGGGAGTTCGGAAAACTCCCAGAGAGAAGTGAGGCATTTACCACTTCTAGGAGATCTGCTTCCAAACAGTTAAACACACTTTTGAAGAAAGATGTGGGAAGTGCGTCAAGAGCACAGGTTGATGTTTTAAGGTGCTGTACAGTATCTTCCAAAATTTTGCCATTTATTTCTTTTTCGAAATAAGACATAGTGACTACTTTCTCAGGCTGTGGTCTGATCTGTCTGATCCCAGCGGAACTCAAGGATGAGCTGATCACCTTTCTGATATTATTGATTTTCTCAGAGAAGAAGGAAGCAAACTCACTGCACTTGCTGTCTGAGAGCATTTCACTGGGAATCTGGCTTGGGGGGTTTTTCAGTCTCTCTACAGTGGCAAAAAGAGTGTGTGTGTTGTTTATATTGCTGTTTATAATATTCGAGAGAAGAAAGTCTGTCTAGCTTTGCCTAGTTCCTTATTGAAAGCATGGATGCTGTCTTTGTAGATGTTATAATGGACTACAAGTTTTATCTTCCGCCACATCCGCTCTGCTTTTCTGCATTGTCTTTTCATATTTTGCACTGCTGTTGAGTTTCTCCAAGGTGCTTGTTTCCTGACTTACACAGGAGCAATATCATAACACTCTTAACTTTTGAGTTAAAAGAATCAAGTAGAAAATCAACAGAGTCAGCAGATATGCTTGGTGTTAAAGATATGGCCTTCATAAATAGTACACTAGTGTTCTCATTTAAGCATCTCTTCTTGACAGACACGATCTAGCTTCAATGGCAGGAGAGATCAATATATCAAAGAAAATACAGAAATGATCAGACAGTGCTACATCCTTAATAACAATTGATGAAATATTTAGACCCTTACTGATAAATAAATCTAGAGTGTGTCCATGATTATGTGTGGGTCCATGTACATGCTGAGTCAGATCAAAAGTTTTTAAAATTGTTTTGATTTCTTTTGCCATTTTGGTTTCTGCATTATCTATGTGAATGTTAAAATCTCCAGCAATGGCAAAGCAGTCAAACTCTTGAGAGGAAGAGGAAATTGTTGATAACAATTCTGTAAAGTCCTCAGCAAAGGCTGGAGAGTATTTTGGAGGCCTGTAAATAATGAGAAGTAAAATGCGTGGAGCACCTTTTAACACAATACCCAGATATTCGAAAGACGCGTAATTCCCAAATGATATTTGCTTACATTGATAGACATCTTTAATAAGAGCAGCTAAACCGCCACCTCTTCTGACAGCTCTGCAGACACTCATAAAAGTAAAGTTAGGAGGGGCTGTTTCATTGAGGACAGTTGCACTGCAGCTGTCTTCTAGCCAAGTTTCATTTAGCAACATAAAATCCAGGTTGTATGTGGTTATTAAGTCGTTGACTAGAAGTGATTTATTTTTAAGTGAGCGGATGTTTAAAAGTGCTAACTTAACAGTCTTACTTTTAGCCCCCACAGCAATCTTAGTTTGTTGTGTAATAGGCACCAGATTAGATGGGTTTGCTGTACGGCTTTTGAAGGCCTTAGACTTTCTATCATGTAATTGTACAGCAATAGAGAAAGATACAGGCACACTGGGTTCCCGCTTGTTCTGTAAACATTTGAGAAAGTTATTGTTGTCATAGCGGGGACCCGACACATATCACTGAGAGCTGGTATCAGTTGTTTTTGGTTCGCCTCGAGCCGCTGGAGTAGGGTGTGGGCCCTGGCGCTGTGGCAGAGGCCAAAGAGCTCTCACAGGAGGAGTGGAGGGCGAGCTTGGCCCGCAGGCTTTGGTGGTTGCAGGGCCTGCGATTTTTGGTTGGTATCTGGGGGCTTGCAGCAAAAGAGTGGGATTGTCTAGTTCCAGCATACACCAGTTGTTCCATTTTCTCTGAGAAGCACAGAAGTGGAGATGCTGGAGAGAGGGATAACGTGTCTGGTGAGAGCGGCTGTTGCTCTGATGTTATTGGAGGCTGTAATATGTTGTCCTGATTTCCCTGGCTGTTTTCCAGAAAGTCGTCCTTGGGTGCTGAATCTTGGAGCAGTTCTAATATGTCACAGTCTGTCTGTGGTGAGGTCTGTGGGCAGGGCTCAGCTGAGATTGTGTCCGTGAGCAGAGGTTGTTCTGGCTGAGTGGTGTTATCATTGTTCTTGTGTGATGTGTTAACCGCATGTACATTCAGGTGCTGAAAAGTCCTGTGGTCATTCATACTAGGGCTGGGCGATATGGAGCAAAAAATATATCTCGATATATTTTGCTATATCTCGATATACGATATATATCTCGATATCTTTACAGGAAAAATAACCCAACAAAAACTAATGCAAAAACAAATATGCCAAATACAACAGTCTTTTTTTTTATTGGAGTGCAAAGAGGTTGGCAGTTCATGTAGTCCAAAGTGCTTCTGCGACATTTAAAAAAAAAATCCCTGTATACAAAAATAATAATTGTATACAAATCAATTGCTGTATACAAAAATAATTCCCACCTGTCCCGTTTTACCGGGATTGTCATCCTTTTTAATAACATGTGCCGGGAAATGTATCGTTTTCGAAAGGCTGTGTGAATGTTCAAACCATGGTTCAAACCGTGTAGCGTGCGCACGACAGATAGGGAGAGAGCACCGTGTAGCGCGCGCACGCCAGAGAGGGACAGAGAGCGAGAGACCTTGCGTGTGTTTGCTAGTGTGCGTGTGTGCCTCAAGAAGTGCATGTAAGACAGCATTTAAGACGATCTTTTTAGACGAGTTCTGTAGCCTCCGGGCTAGTTGCGGGCGCCGCCATGTTGAATGAGACAACACGCGAGGGGAGGGGGAACAAAAGCAAGGAGGCGGGGGCGAGCACAGCGCAGAGAAGACAAAGCGGCAAAATCAGAATTAAATATAAACAATATATCGATAAATACGATAAGTCAAAATCCATATCGTGTTTAAAAAATATCTCGATATATTTTAAATATCGAGATATCGCCCACCCCTAATTCATACTGTATCCAGATGTGTGTGTGCCATTCAGGTTGAGTGGATTGGCACACACTGCAGAAGGATGACAGAGTAGATATTGTCCTTTAGCACTCTTGAACCAAGTTTGTTTGGGTGAAGGCCATCCTGTTGAAACAGTTGCCTCTGACTCCAGAAAAGATTGAAGTTGTCAATGAAGTTCACTTCTTTTATATTGCAGGTTTTTTGCAGGCATGTATTAAGCCCAAGCAACCATGAAAACCTGTTTGTTCCTCTTGCTGGGAGTGGTCCACTGATGAATGTTTGAACTTTCAGTCTTTTAAGTGTTTCAAAAAGTTCATTGAAATCCTTTTTAAGGAGTTCTGACTGCTCTTTATGAATATCATTCTTCTCCACATTAATGATGTGTCGATTTGCAGTCTTATGTTTCATAAGAATGTTCTGAAGTTCCCTGTTTATATCAGAAGCTGTTGCTTGTGGAAGGCAGCACGTTGTTGTATCCCTGCTATTAATGTTTCTGATTATGGAGTCGTCCACTATCAGAGTCCTGGGCCCATCTGCGCTCTGAGCTGAGTGCCACTGTCTGCTCGACCTTGAGCCCCAGTTAGCATCAGTGTTAGCTACAGGCTGAATCTGTCTGTGTTCGACCACATTCATCAAATTTGGGGCTTCCTCATTCATTAATATTTCAAATCTGTTCTCAAGATGTATAGGCGGTGGTAGGAGACCAGTGTTTGCAATCCTTGTCAGAGCCGTATCTGGGGTAGAGGATGCTACTGCGGCAATATGTGATGCTCGTGACCATCTGATGTCTCGAGTACCTTTGGGTCTGGCTCCCTGTTTTTGCCATCGATTTGTAAGTCAATCGGCCTGTTTCTCTACACTCAGTATAGCCTGTCGAGGAGCACTACATTTCTGGGACTCACCGGCTGTATGCTGAAGTCGCCCATGACGAAGCTCTGTTGTGTGTTCCGTCTGGTTTGGTGGTCCATTAATTTTGTTTCAAGAATTGCAATTTTTTGTAAAAGTCTGTGGCAGTTAGAGCAGCATGTAGATTCCAGAGGAGGCATTTTCTTATCCTTATGAATGTAGGCAGTTGTGTTTTCTCTTCCCCGGAATGTAAGCTTTCAGTGGGAGGCTGGTTGAATAAAATAATTCTGCTTTTTTTTTGTAGTGGTTAGTGGTAGTAGTAATCCATGCGTTTGAGCACTGTGCTGATTTGCTGAAGTTAAAATTAGGTGATAAAAGGAGATAAAATATAGAAATAGAGCAAAGCGCGGAGCAGTAAGCGAGAGCGTCCGAACAGTAGCTGAGCAGGAAGTAGTTCACAAGTAGTTCATAGTTGAAGCGAAGCAAAATAAATTGTAGATGATGAACGAACGACAAGGAAGAATAAAAAAATGCAGTTCACGAGTTTATACAAGCAAGATTTTGCAGCAGTGCACACTCAAAACCAGTGTTACTCGCGAATGGAGCAGAAACAGGCAACCTCGGCGTCCGTTTTCAGGTTTTCCCTCTTAGGTCTCTCCAGTGCTGGAAAGCTTTTCTAATAATAACATGGCTCCTGAAGCTCTTGCTTGATTACAACCCTTCTTTTTCCTGTGATATTCCTCTGACCTTTTTTTTTTAAAATGTCCTACAGCCATCTCTCTTTCTACAGTCTTTCTTCAAATCTCCCTCTTGCTCACTCTCCCTCCTCCCCCATCATGATTGGACACGCCCCCTACTGCTGATTGGCTACAAGTGTGTTGTGGTGCTCGGTCCAATCCACTTTCAACAGCAGTTTTCTGAAATAGCTTACTGCACCTTCAAGAAATCAAAGTGTGATTTATGCACATAGATACATGCCACTATATTCAACAAAACGCTCAGTTACCCATCTTCTCTGTATGTTGGTATGACAAAGAGAAAGGTCAGTTTTGTAAATTCCTCCTTGCTTTATGTTTGTCTGAGCAGGTATCTGAGATGGTGGTACAAAAAGACCCAGGTTGAGAAGAAGGCTCCTTTTATTGATATGTTTCGAGCTTTACCACTGAAACAAATTTATGGTAAGTGCAAAGACAACCAGAAATTTCAAAGCAATAACAGAAAACTTAAAATGAGCTCATGTAATGGAGTATGTGTTTTGTGCAGGTGCTCCTCTTGGTGGCATTGGGGGAGGCAGTATTACACGTGGATGGAGGGGGGATTTCTGCCGGTGGCAACTAAATCCCGGAATGTACCACTACAAAACCGTAATTGCTAACCAGGTAAAGGGCTGTTTGTGAACCAATAAATTACCTACTTAAGCCATACTTTGGTTCAAAAGTTTAGGGTCAGTAAGATTTATTATTTTATTTATTTGTTTGATAAGTAATTAATTCACTCATTTTCAGCAAGGACACATTAAATTGATTAAAAGTGACAGTAAATACATTTACAATGTTTCATTTCAATTTTAAATAAATGCTGTTCTTTTGAACTTTCTATTGATCAAAGAATCCTGAAAAACACATAATGTTTCCACATCAATATAAAGCTGCTCAACTGTTTTCAACATTGATAATACTAACTGTATCCTGAGCTGCAAATCAGCATATTAGAATGATTTCTGAAGGATCATGTGACACTGAAGCCTGGAGTAATGATGCTGATTGCTGAAGAATAAGCTTGTCATCACAGAAATAAATTACACATTCATTTTAAATTGTAATAATATTTTACAATATGAGCAAGTGTGTGTTGTCATATATGCAGGTGTTCAAATCTCTCTTTCACTCATTTTAAGTCTGTTTTAACCCCCTCTATGTCCTAGTTTACAGTATGTCTGCGCAGGGGGGGTCAGACAGTATACCAGCAGGTGTTGTCTACAGAGCGACCCCCAACTCTTCAGGATTGGAACTGGGGTTATTGTGGTGAATACGCCTTTTACCATGCCCTGTACCCACGAGCCTGGACCGTCTACCACCTGCCTGGCCAGAACGTCACTCTCACCTGCAGACAGGTGTCACCTGTCATCCCTCACGACTACAAGGTGACAAGCTGGGTTTGATATTTCAGCAAGAATGTGTTTGATATTTAAAGCACATTGTGTACACATACATACATATATATATATATATATATATATATATATATATATATATAGGGCTGTCAAAACGATTAATCACATTTAGTTTGTGTTTATTTTATATATATATATATATATATATATATATATATATATATATATATATATATATATATATATATACCCCCATTGCAAATCAGGTTTATTGGCAAAATGTACAGACTTTCAGCTGTTTGCAATGAACAAATCAAACAAACGTAATTGAAATAGCTCAACACAACAAATGTTTCAAGTGGTTTACCCAAATTTAACTGAAAATGCAACTTTTAATAACTTTAATATACCTCTGAATAGAATCAACAGCACAAATCTGTAAAAAAGGTGTTGTCTTAAGCACACCTGATGTAACTAATCAAGGGCTTATTAGTTGCACCAGGTGTGCTTGAGCTAGAACACATGAAATACCTGAACTGGCTAAGTTTGTTTGTTGAGTGTCACGTTTGACTGCAAAGTAAGAAATATGTCTCAAAAGAATGGTCCAAAAAGTTAAGAGAATGTATCATCACCCTTCACAAACAAGGAACAAGATACAAAAAGATTGTAAAGGCACTAAATGTTCCTAGAGACACTGTTGGAAGCATAGTTCGCAGGTTCAGAGTTAAAGGAACAGTGGTTACACTACCTGGACGGGGCAGAAAAAGGAAGCTATCAACGGCTACAACCAGTTTTCTGAGAAGGCAGGTTCAGAAAAACCCTCGAGTGACTCTAGAAGACTAGTGGCAACAGTAAGGCGTGTACTAAACGCATGCCAGTACTCCAAGACGTACACCACTACTGACCCAAAAGCACAAGAAAAGTCAGCTCCAATTTGCTCAAAATCATATAAATAAGCCACAGAGATTTTGGGATTCTTTTCTGTGGAGCGATTAAACAAAACTGGAAATTTTCGGCCCTCTGGATCAGCCGTATGTCTGGAGGAAGAAGAATGAAGCATATGCTGAAATGAACACTCTGTCTACAGTTCAGCATGGTGATGCTCTGGGACTGCTTTGCATCCTATGGCAAAGTTTTGGCATGGTTTTATTTCAGTTAGCCTAATAGCTGGTTTGATTTGCATTGAGAGATGATCTTATGGAAAGTACCCCATGCCAATCTCTAGGTATGGTGAAGGGTATTTGATGATGTGGGGATATTTTAATTCCAAAGGTCAAGAGAACTTTATCAGGATACATAGTATCCTGGATCCATGAAATAACTGGCCTTTAAAAATAATTTAACATAGGGGTGTACTGACTTATGCCCCCTGTATTTTAAGGAAGAACATTTATTAATTTACGATACATTATTCATCCACAAAGGAAATTGGTGTCCTTAAAGATTGGATTTTTCCTCATTTTTTTTAATTAAGGCATTAAGATCAATTTCCAAAAGATGATTTATTTATTCCTCTTTTTAGTCAACTTTAGCATGGGTGTATTCACTTATGCTAAGCACTGTATGTATGTATATATATATATATATATATACACACAGAGACACACACACACACACACACACACACACACACAAACACACATATATATATATAAATATAATAATAGTTACACGCACACATACAGTATATTAAATAAACGAACTTTTATGTAAATCGATTTGACAGTACTAAATATATTTTATATACATATACTTTTATTCAGCAATGACGTTTTAAAAGTGACAGTAAAGACATTTATTGTTACAAGTAAATGCTGTTATTTTCTTACACTTTCCAGAAAATATAAATTGGCACAACTGTTTTCAACATTGATACTAATAATAAGAAATGTTTCTTGAGCACAAAATCAGCATATTAGAATGAATTTTGAAGGATCATGTGACACTGAAGACTGGAGTAATGATGCTGAAAATTCAGCTTTGTCATCACAGGAATAAGTTGCATTTTAAAATATACTGAATCAGGGGGAACAAATGTTATATTGTAGAAACCCGAAATGTGCTGTTTCAAAACTTATCTCTTCTTCAGTAATATTGTGAAATACATACAAACAATGAGATTAGTTTTGAAACAGCAAATTTGGTGGATTAAAATGTAAAGATGGTGTGTGTGTGAGTGATTTTTAAATTTAATCCACCAAATATGCTGTTTCAAAACTAATCTCTTTTTGTCTTTCTCAGGACTCCAGTCTTCCTGTGGCTGTGTTTGTGTGGGACATTGAGAATAAGAATAACTACGCACTTGATGTTTCCATCATGTTCACGATGGTTAATGGGTCGGGCCATGAAGACGATAAGATAGGGGGCCACTGGAATGAACCATTTCACCTTGAAAAAGAGGGAAAATCTGTGTCTGGGGTTTTACTACATCACCAGACGCCTGTCAACCCTTACACTCTGTGTATAGCTGCAAGAGAGAAGGTAATGCATCATTGTAAATCTAGAAGCAGAAAGGTTTTGCTTGTAGTAAATACTTGAAGAAAACAACTCAACTGTTATAAGTTGTGCACTCACAAAAACTGTATACTCTGCCAAACTGGTTCCACACACAGTGTGTGCTCCTATGTCCCTGTGCAAATAAGAGTATTATTAAGGTGACTGATTGCTGTGGTTCACCACATTAAACTATGCAAATATATAGATAATGTAAAGTATTTAAGTGCTTGTTAAATGTTTTATTGGCAAACAAGACTTTAAAGACAGCTTAAACTGTTAATTACAGTTCCAAACATTCATTCTGCTGTAAGACAAAAAATATATATATAATTCGAAAAATATCTCAGTGCTTTTGAAAGTCAATGGATTCCAGTGTTGTTTTAGACTCCATTGACAGTCATTTAAAATAAAAACAATCTTCAAATAATCTTTCATGTTCCGCTGAAGACAGAAAGTCATACAGGTTTGTAACAACATTAAGGGTGAGCAAATTATGACAGAATTAAATGTTTTGGGTGAATTGTATTTTAAAATCTGTCTTGCTAGGTAGCTCACTAGGTTTTGAGACGGTTGTTGTACTTCCCCTTATCATTTAAAGTTTCACTTTATTTTAGTCCGACCAAGAGATCAGTCACCAGACAGCGTTTAGCCCAAAGGGAACCTGTAGTGCTCTGTGGAGTGACCTCATGACCGATGGACGACTTGACTCGCCTAAGGACTCCAGCACACCCACTAAGAAAGGGGAGAAAGTGGCGGCAGCACTGGCTGTGAGCTGCTCGGTGCCTGCTAACCATCACAACAGTGTGGAGTTCAGTTTGGCCTGGGATATGCCGAAAATTACATTTGGCTCCAGAGAGAGAATATATGTCAGGTATGTGTATATGGAAAAATTATAAATCCCTTCATTTCATGGAGCTTATTAATACATTACAGTTATGATCCATGATTTGCGTCTTGCTGGTTGGTTGTCTGTGGGAGGGAGATTCTCATTCTAGAGACCATATTATTGGACAAAAATATGGACTCAAAAACATGAGTCATCAGTATTTTTGGACCATTTTCTGAGAAGTGAACAACTGTAAATTTTTAATGCAAACAGCATTAAGTTGTGCAGGGGGAAATTATTTCAGTTCAGAGAATCCAGATGAATTAGACCATGATGTATAAATATTTTAATGATTAAAATAAACTGCATTATTTTCACTGTTGTTTTTTCGGTGTCTCCAACATATGGTGACAAAACTCGCTTGTGTTTGTTTTTTATCTGCTCTCTAATCTTTCTTTCATTCTCTTTGTACACATTATGGACCAGGTTACCTTGGACATACTGATGTCTTTCTTTCTTTTTTTTTGCATGTCACAGAGGTTGTATTTGATTTTTATCAAGCACAAGAATGTTTAACCTTAACAGAAATATGATCTATCAGTTCAAAGCTTCTTTAATACCCTATTTAAAGACCCTTTAAATAGGGTAATAAAAAAAACCTTAAATATTTTATGATAAAAATACATTTTTATTTTAAAAAAGTATTTTAATCCATTTACACTAAAAGTAAAAGAATTGGGGGTCTGTAAGTTTTTAAGAAAAAATCATTAATACTTTTATTCAGCAAGGATGCATTAAATTGATCAAAAGTTGCAGTAAAGACTTTACATTGTTACAAAAACATTATATTTCAAATAAATGGCTATATGTCCCAGTATAGTCCTAAAGGTAGACAAAATTAACTTTTAGCAGATACATGAATTATTGGTTTAATAGTTGTTGTCTTAACTGAGAAAAAATATTGGTGAAATAACTGAGGGCTTAAAAAATAACTTATGTTTTAAATCAAGGCACAAACACTTTGATATGTCTCATCCATGCTTCATGTTTCAAAAGGAAACAACACTTAAGCAATTTCAAGAGATTTTTTAAAAGGAAGTGGTGTGGCTATGACATAGAAAGAAGCTTCATTATTTACAAGCTTCATGAAAGGAAGAGACTAATCATCAGTCATAAATTGAGCTCAGGAAAATTCTGAAGGGTCACAGTTTGTGCTCTTTATGAATTCATATAAGAGCAGCAATGATGATTTGTTTAATCTCAGAGAACCCAGGAGACAATGATGCATACATAATACTAATTTAAAAAATATGTCATTACTTTTGTTTGCATTACGATAATGGGAATTGGGGAAAATATGCTTAATCATTATATGAAGATCTTAATGGTCCTAGAAATATGTCTTGGTTTGTTTATGCAATATACAGTTGCATTTGAGATGATGAAATAATACCCTTTTATGCTATGAAGCAATAACAGGGTGTGTATGTCGTTTGTTTCAGGAGATACACACGTTATTATGGCACCAAAGGAGACGCTGCCCCGTCTCTATCTCACTACGCACTCACACACTACAGTAAATGGGAGGAGAGCATTGATGAGTGGCAGAGGCCGATTCTACAGGATGGGTACAGAAATGTCATTTCCCCATGAAATATTTCAAGCGTGATAATGGCGTAATAGCGTGCGCTGTCAGTTAATCAAGTTACCCACGGCTGATTTGTGTGACTCTTTACAAAAGACTGTGTGTAAGCAAGCAGTCGTCTTTCCCGTGAATTGATTTGACTACTATTTATCGATTATGTGCATAGACAAGAGCAACCCTTATATGCCATTTTGTGCATATTATTAGTTTTGTTTCACCAGTCCCCATACTTTTGTTGAGTGCACTTCATATAGAATGAAATGTGTGTTTTTTGAGTGGTATTGCCCTAGTCACATGCAATATACTAATTCTGAGTGTCCATCTTTGTTTCAACATAAGGCAGCCATTATATTCAGTTACTAGGCTGATTCATCTATTGATATTTGGCCATTTTGAGATTAGCATTATCAGCGATGTCCTTATAATGCTATATGGATAATGCTAATTTTGGCAAAACTCTTTGCTGACTCAGTTTTAAAATGTACTGACAGCCCGTGGACAAAGCACGTTTACTAAATATTGTATGAAATAAATGTTCACTTAATTTATTTCAAGATTAATTTTTGTGTTTTTCATTTGTTATTATTAAAATAAATCAGTCACTGGTAGACTTTGTTCTTCTAGGTCTCTTCCTGCTTGGTATAAATCTGCTCTGTTTAATGAGCTCTACTTTGTTGTGGATGGAGGAACTGTGTGGGTGGAGCTTCCAGAGGATGCTGATATCAGCGGTGGGCTTCGTCCTGAGGATGGGGGGCTTCCAGCCCAGCCTGAAGTTGTCAAGGAGTACGGCCGATTCGCTTACCTGGAGGGTAACATTCAACATAACCTTAATATGCAAACTGAGCTCAAGATTATTTTAGAATAGGCTTATGACTTTTGGGACCGGTTTCACCGACCTTAGACCATGGCTGAGATTAAGCCAGGATTAGGCCTTAGTTTATTTAGGCAATTTAAGTAGCTTTTATAAATGTGCCTTAGAAAAATACATTACTGGTGTGCATCGTGAGACAAATCAATTGCACTGGCATAATTTAAAAGTGCAAGTTGCTTTCAGTTAAAACGGCTCAAACATTAATTTTTGTCTGGTAGTAGGCTTAAGCCTTGTCTGTGAAACAAGGGGTTGATTTAGAAACCAAAATTATTACTAGCATTAATGAGAGTAAATCTGTTGGCTGCTAGGTTCTAATAAGTGTTATTTCACTATTATTTATAGACTCTTATTGTATTAATTAATTGTTTGAATTAGCTTTTATTTTATATTTTCAATTTTAGTTTTCATTTCGTTATGTGCGTTTGTCATTTTTATTATTATTTGTATATTTCTATATAGCTTTGATTTGATTTTTATTTCAGTTTTAGTAATTTTAGTGTTTCAACTTAACCTAATTTGTTAGTTGCCAAGGCAACATTTCTTATTTTCGTTTAAGTTTGTCTAATATTTACATTTTATTTAATTTCAGCTTTATTTCAAATACCAACACGTTTTTTAATGATTTTAGTTATAACTTATAGTTAATTATTACAACACTAGTTGTAATCAGACAAATTGTCATACTTTAGATCTCAGTTCATTGTACACTAATGCCCGGTTTCACAGACCAGACTTAAGCTAGTCCCAGACTAAAATGCATGTTCGAGCTGTTTTAACGGAAAAGAAATTGCACTAAAATATGTAAGTGCCATTGTTTTGTCTCAAGATCATTTAAAATGTCACATTTTAAAAAAGCTACTTAAATGCCCTAATTTAACTAAGGCCCAATCCTGGCGTAATCTATAAGCCCTGTCTGTGAAACAGGGCCTAAATGTTCATTTAAGTTTAAATCAATGTAATTAATCAATTCTGTGTCTCTTACTGTCTTGTCCCAGGTCAGGAGTATAGGATGTATAACACGTATGATGTGCACTTCTATGCTTCATTCGCTCTCATCATGCTTTGGCCCAAGCTGGCTCTGAGTCTGCAATATGATATTGGTGAGCTAAGCTTCCATTTTTCTAATAACATTGAAGACCATATTCAAATTCATTAGTAATAACCTACTTTTTGTATTTTAAATTAATTTGTTGATACATTCCCATTCTGTTTGTTTAAATCTCTCTCTCTCTCTCTCTCTCTCTCTCTCTCTCTCTCTCTCTCTCTCTCTCTCTCTCTCTCTCTCTCTCTCTCTCTCTCTCTCTTATTTAGCTGGTAGTGTCGTTCAGCATGACCCTACAGAGAGATTAAATCTAATGGACGGCCGATACTCCCCAGTCAAGACCCGGGGCGTTGTACCTCACGACATTGGAGACCCTGGTGAGTTGTGCATAATAGGAGACCATGAATTCACACATGTTGCATATGGAAAAGACAGAAAGAGAAATAACCTAAAATAAAAATGGTAATAATCTTGATTTTGAACCTCTTTTCAATTTTTTCCTTGTGGAAACAGATGATGAGCCATGGGTTCGTGTCAACGCTTACTTGATCCACGATACAGCCGACTGGAAGGATCTGAACTTGAAGTTTGTTCTTCAGGTGTTCCGAGACTATCACCTGACCCAGGATGAGCAGTATCTGAAGGACATGTGGCCTGTATGCCAGGTGAGTTATTTGTGTCTTATTTTAGTAGTTTGTAAAGCATCATATCTTCTGTATATGTAAATGTTGAGGTGCTTGTCAAATGCTAAGTGCTTTAGGACACATTACTCAAACGCCTGATATTCTGGTTTATTCAGACAGTCATGGAAACAGAGTTGAAATTTGATAAAGATGGTGATGGGCTGATAGAAAATTCTGGCTATGCAGACCAGACATATGATGGATGGAAGGTGACAGGACCCAGGTTGGGGCTCAGGATGTTTATTTTATTTTATTTCTTAAAATGCAATTTCTCAGAATATTTCAACTATATGATTTTTATTTTTTAAATTGTATATTAAAAACCTGTATCATGGCACAGGTTTTGTAATGCCCTGTGTAGTAGCTCAAGTAACCCCTGTGTTTCTGCTCTTCCAGTGCATACTGTGGAGGTTTGTGGCTGGCATCAGTGTGCATGATGTGTAAAATGGCACGTGTGCTGAATTGCGAGTCTGTTTATCAGCGCTACAGAGATATTTTAGAAAGAGGAAGTGCAGCCTTTGACAAACTCTTGTGGAATGGTGAGTGTAAGCATACACAGTGCTACTTAAGCTAACTTTAATTTTCCATTTTTGTTAAAAAACTATCCTCATTCTTTTTAGGCCTCTTATAGACTCTTAGTATTGATGTTCAGTCTTCCATTAGATCTGTTTCTATACTGAGGTTTCATTTGGAAAGAGAATATGACTTGGAATAAAAAATGTAGTCTTCCAACAACATTAATTGAATTTTCCCCCTGTGGAATGTCTTTGTCTTTCTCTAACAGGCAAATACTACAATTATGACAGCAGTGGACAGAGTCTGTCTAACAGTGTAATGTCTGACCAGTGTGCAGGCCAGTGGTTCCTCAGGGCATCTGGACTTGGGGACGATGACTATCAGGTCAGCCTGAGAAAGATTTTACAAACATTTGATTGTATATTTACCACTTCGTTTTCATTTAAAGTCCCTGCACTCAATCATTATTTCCCTTAAAACTAATCTGTGCTCAACAAAATGACATATTTAAAAAAAAAAAAAATCCTGTGATAAATTCTTCATGCCTTAAAATAGCGTGAATGGTACTCCACATCATGAATATGCAAATTAGTCCCTGCCTCCACTCACTCACACCAGATCGGACTACCTGATCCACTCGCTCAACTTTACTGTAGTAAACGCTGCATAATCGCAAGTGGTAATACTGGTTTGATTCAGCTATACATGTTTGAACCAGAAACTGATTCAGTGAATTATACAGGGTCGTCTACAAGTCAATGTATCAGAATAGGAATGCGTTTTATGTATCACTCTCTACATCATCTGACACATAACGTTAACTGATATGATTAGTCTTTTGGCTTGACTATGTTATCAAATAGCTAATAATATTGTTATCAAATTGCTATTAAGGTGTTGCTAGTGTTACACAAACCATGTTCCCATTTGCCATCTCAGTCTGCCTTCTAAAAATCAGTCTCCTTAAAAACACTTTGATCGACTTAGAACGTCAGTGGAGAAAGGCATATAGTTTTCATTACATCGTAGTGAAAATGCATCATGTATATAACTCTCTATATTGCTAAAAGTACACAGTTTTTCATATCAACAGAAAAAGGCACCGGGATAACCTTGCTTCTCTTGATACCCCCCTGCTTTGCAGCATAGTAATGAAATGTTGAAGCCCGCCCGCATGTTGACGTGATTGGTCACAACATGTTTGTGACGTAAGAAACACCAGCGATTTCAAACCGTGTCTAACCGACTGTCTTTAGTTCACTGCAGTTTTAAGAAGAAAATACTCAGCAATAATGTTAACTGATGAATTTGCAGATGGTTTGTCTTAAAGCATATTAAAAACACCTCATAGACATATAAACAACATTTAAAACTTGATTTTCACCACAGGGGGTCTTTAAAAATAAATTTGTATGATTTCATTACCATGAGAAATAACGATAATCTTTAAAATACGGTTCAATGCCTTGACATAAATGTATTAGCTGTCATGTGCTAACAATAAAAAACAATTTATATTTAAATATCGAATCGAGTGTTGTTAAATGGGACAGTCTAGCGTATGGAGGATTGTTCTTGTCGCCTAGCAACTGTCGCAGCTGCCGTTGATGAGTGGCAGTAACATTTGTACTGGTCTTTTTGGAAAGTTATATTGAACTGTCTAAAAACAAAACAAGGATCACAACCTGTCTAAATATGTTCACCTTGGTCCATTTATGTACATAATAAAGGGTATAACTTTATAAAATTGCATCTTAGTAAGATATGTCAGCATTTAAACCTTTAATTTTTACATTTGTATCATTAGATATTCAAGCAAGTTTAAACCCAATTCTTACATTTAAAAGTATAATCAAGTAATTTAATGCAAAAAATCATTCAGTGCGCAATGAATCTTGGGATAAGTTAGACTGCGAAGGATCCACTCGTTCTGTCCAAAGTGATCCAGGATACGAAGGACGCATTTGTATGCCGCATTCGAAGGAGCCTTCGAATTGGGACAGCCTTCGTCGTGCCGCTGTGACACAATCAAACTTCGAATGATGCAGCCTCTGAATTGGGATGCAGCTAAACTTTGAAGAACAAAAATCTTTTGTAACATTATAAATGTTTAATGAGTCCTTGCTTTATAAAAGTATTGATTTCTTTGATTTAAAAAATGTGTATATTCATTTGTTGGACAAATGACACTTTTTTACATCCATCTCTCTGTGCAGGCTTTTCCCAAGGAGAAAATCTGTAGTGCATTGAAGTCAGTGTTTGACCTCAATGTCATGAGCTTTGCAGACGGGCAGATGGGTGCAGTGAATGGGATGAGACCAGAAGGTGTGCCTGATCGTTCCAGTGTCCAATCAGATGAGGTGTGGGTGGGAGTAGTGTACGGATTGGCAGCTACAATGATACATGAGGTAAGTCAAACCTCAGGTCATATCATCAGGTTTTAGATTAAGTGAACCTTTCGGTTATCTCCTAATACATCTCTCGGCATCTCCCAGGGCATGGTGGATGAGGGTCTGCGCACTGCAGAAGGCTGTTACCGTGCTGTATGGGAGAGAATGGGTATGGCCTTCCAGACTCCCGAAGCATACTGTGAGAAAAGCATTTACCGCTCTCTCGCGTATATGAGACCTCTGACCATCTGGGCAATGCAGCATGCTCTGAGCAATCGACCAAACCACAACAAAACCACTGATAAAGATGTGGGACAGGACTGAGTTGGAGCTGAAGAGAACTTGCACTGTCGAGCCTCCACAATAAAGTGACCTCTTAATCCTTGCATTTTGAACTTTTGAAGACTGCAAAAGAGCTTTGAATGTAATGTCATTGTGCGCCATTGGTTCACACAGAACCTAATTCCATTATTTTGTAAAGCTGACTTTTCCACTGAAAATGTGTATAAGCTTTACCACAGTCCTTCTATGTAGCAGCTGTAAATTATAATTTTACAAATGGTAAAGTGTAAAGACTTGGTCTCAGTGAACTGACATGCTGTTCATTATGATATAGTGTTAAGGGTCATTGAATCGAGTAGTTAGAGCATGATTCTATATCATTTTCACTGTACATTTTTATTTCTATTATGGGAAGGCATTATAGAATACTTGAAGAAAGGACTACTGTTTTTTTTTTTTAATAGCTGTCATTGCATGTCATAAATCATCTATCTGAGGATTTGAGTCAGTCCTGTACATTATTCTACAGAATTATAATAGATATATAATTGAGTACATTGGAATGAATGGTTACTGACATCAGAATCATTTTTTCATTAAAAGTATCATTAGGCATTTGTTTTCTCTGCAGTATTTAAAAGTTCTGGTGGTAAGGAAATGGTACTGCCCAAAGTTAAAATCAAATGCAAAACCCTGAAAAGCCCAAGCCTGGCTTTAGTGTGTGATTTAAATTACTGACTAGAAGTGAATTCCCATTTGTAACCTTTTAGGGAAGCCACAGCAATGCACACTACCATTCAAGCATTTGTTAAGAATCTCTTATTCTCACCAAGGCTGCATTTATTGGATCAAAAATAGTCAAAGTGGTAATATTGTGAAATATTACAATTTCAAATAAATTGGTATATTTCAAAATGTAACAATCCCTTTGAGCCCTTCAAAATCACTTTTTAGAATGTAATGGACTTTCAAGCAGGGTTGTAAACATTTATTACTTGAAATAAAATAAACAAGTAATTATTATTCTCAAAATAAACAAGAACTTATTTTATTTCAGCTTGTTGCCAATGCAACATTTCTCATTTTTGTTTAGGTTAAAGGTAGGGTTGGCAATTTCGGAGAGACTAGCAATAGCAAGCTAGCTTTGAAAGCATGAGATCCCACTCTCCGTTCAGAGTGTCTCCAAAGCCACGCCTCCAAAACACATGAACGTGCACAGCCAGAGCAGAGAACAGAGTCAGTCAAGCGTCACGAGAGACAGCTTTAAATTACCTCATGTCTCAAAGCACATAACATTACAATAATAATCAACGTAAACAACTTACAGAGCTCTTACTTTTACCACCTGACTGCTTCAGATTTATTTCGGTGTTGATAGTGTTTACATAGAAAGGCACATTAAATCGGAGTCTGAGGGCATTAACAGAACGTCCTGGGTTACTATCTTGCATTTATGGTTATGAGATGGCGTGAATGCGATGTAAGCTCATTGTTTTGGTTCAGGAGGAACTCTAAAAGGCTACTGCTGTTTTTTTGTTTTGTTTTTTGTTTTGTTTTTGGCCCTCAGTGGCTGTCTGTCTACAACTCTGCATAGCCTTACGGAATGCCTTTTTTAAAATTACGATTCCTACTCTTAATAAACCTAGTCAAAGCGCTAATGACAGTGTTTTGGTTTCAACCACTAGAGGTCTATCTTAAGCCTTCCAATCTGTTTGATGGAGATCTCTGTAGTGCTCCTTCAGTCCTGAGTGCTCTATCTCTCTGGAGCGATAGAGGAGAGGCGTCTAAAGTGCACACGGTGTGTGTGTGTGTGTGTGTATGTGAGAGAGAGAGAGAGAGAGCTGTGCCACACTGAGGTCTTATTTTAAACACTCTTGTTAAAAAATATATGAGAGTACTGATATTTAATTGATGGCCCTCCTAGACTGCGCAAGGTACTGTACCACGGGCTAGTCAGAAAGTAGCAGAGGAACTATCACAAATTTCACAAAACAAAAAACCCTAAACAGTATTATCACATTAGCAGTTTGAAAACACCATATTGATCTACATCTATTTAATAGGTGGATTCCCAGCTAACAAATATATATAACATTAATGTTTTGTCATTTTTTAATGTTGGCTGAAAGTTTTAAAAACGTTTTTTGGGGATTCCATTTTATAATTTTGCAAACATTATGGGAATGTTCCTTTTGATTAATTTCTGAACATCCTGAAACAAGATGTAACATTTAAAAAATGTTAGATGAAAATTAGAAAAACGATGCAGATGTGAAGGTTGTGTTGACGTTTGACAACATTATGGACAAGTTGCATAAACATAGCCATTATGTTAAGACTTAATGTCTTCAAGTCTAATCAGTCTTACTGTTCGGGATCGAATTAGACCAATCGACGATTTCATGTTACTGACTTTATGCAACTGGCCCCAGATAATTATGAATTAAAGTTCTATTAACATTACTAGAATAATGTTTTTTTCATAACTCTGACAGACCCTTGCCAGTAATATAATACAAAAATAGTCCTTAATAAAATGTAGACCTATGTGATCCCAACAGGACAAGCATAAAAATGGCACCTTTAGAATTTTGTGGAGGATATTCAGGGTGAACCCGAAGCCAAGAAAACTGTCTCATCACCACAATCCCTGTCCTATTCTATTCTGTATCAGAGATTAATGAAGCACAAAGAACATTCGTACCATGAAAATGAAAAAGATAAGCTCTAAACACTTCAATGTGCTCCTGCGCTCGCTTTGGCTTGAAGATGCGGATGTGTGCCTTTACTTGCAGGCCCACAAAGATAAGTTAGCTGCTTTTGGATTTATCTAAATGGAAAATGAGATCACAGTGCGCCTGAGCAGCCGGCACATCCAAACTACGTTAATAGGTGCCCATTATAACCATTATCTGCTTCCATAACAGAAACTTCAGTTATAATTAGATTTGGGGCGTTAATGGTACCTAACAAAATATAGCCTAAAAACATGGAAATGGTATATGTAAAGAAAAAGCAGGACAGAAGGTTCAGAGCTAAGAAAGCAGGACAGTATTGACGGTAAAATGTCTTATCTGATCTTTATTTCAGTTACTCTTTTAGCAGTGTTGGCAAAACAGAACAGTCTACAGCCTGCACAAAAAAAGGAGATATGGGAGAGATTGGAAAGAGAACAAATGATGGAGGAACGGAGAGAGAGAGCAGACTGCACACATGGCAAACCGAATTAAAGATTTGGTACAAGCAGGAGAATAAGACCAAAGACCTATCCATTATTATTCCACAATGTCATAATTATGTTTGGACATAAAAAAGACAAGCAAGAGATGCACACATCGAGAAGTCATATCTTTGGGAAAGGCATGCCACGGAGAGAGGGGTACGTTGTGGATTCTGATTAACTGTGCAGGATAAGAGGTGGAACAGAGCAACCACATGCACCTGCTTTGGTTAGATTGGGGTGGGTGAAGGTACAGAGGAGGAAGTGAGAGTTAAGAGCTCAGAGTTCACACTGACGGATCCTTGCATAACACAATCTCCAGCTCTGTGCGGAACAGCTTCCCTCCGTCAGACAACGCCATGATGCTCTTCTTTGAGCTAGCCAGGCTTTGAGGGTCAACGACCTAAAAGAGGACAAACATAGACGTCTATAAGAATTCAGACCAGTCATATTTGTTGCTGAAATGCAGCATCAGTGCAGGCTTAAATATTTAACTATGTATTTTTAAATGTATAATTTAATATGTAAAATACTGTTTGAAAGTTTGGGGGTGGCAAGATTTTGTTATGTTTTTGAAAGAAGTCTCTTAATGCTCACTAGGGCTGCATTAATACAGTAAAAATTCAGTAAAACAGTAATATTGTATATATTATTACAATTTTAAAATATCAGTTTTATATCTTAATATATTTTAAATTTGTAATTTATTCCTGTGAATTTTCAGCATCATTACTCCAGTCTTCAGTGTCACATGATCCTTCAGAAATTATTCTAAAATGCTGATTTGCTGCTCAAGAAACATTTCTTATTTATTATCAATATCAACTTCCTGCTCAATATTTTTGTGGAAACTGTGATACTTTTTTCAGGATTTTTTGATAAATACAAAGTTCAAAAGAGCAGCATTTATTTAAAATCAAAATCTTTTGTCATTATAAAAGTCTTTACTGTCACTTTAATTTAATGTATCCTTGTGGAATAAAAGTATTAAATTCTTCTCTTTTTTTAAATCAACCCAAAACTTTTGACCAGTAGTGTATGCAGTACATTTCTATCCATCATTTAATGTATCGATATTCAAAATTTGACATTTAAAACATCAATTTCATACCATTATTTCTGCAATTGTAGCTTCTATGACCATGTTTCCCCCACTCTGCAGCATTAAATTGTGTAAATGCCCTTTTTTGTGGTATATATGGCACTTTAGATGCAGCTTTTGTGGCACATTTTCAATTAAAAGATGTAATAGAGTGCTAAATTCCCATCCAACACCAATTTACCATTTTATGTTTCTGGTAGAGGTCTCTCAGCAGTGCATCCAGTTCATGTTCATCAATGTAACCATTTCCATCCTGTTAAAGCAAAAAGGAGGAAAAACGTTTTACATATATTTTAAAACAAACACATTTTAAAGACATTTTCTAACAGCACATTCGAAATCTGACGGAACGTGTTCTAGATGTATTGCAGATGATCAAATGCTCTAAAAAAAAAAACATCTTCCAGATGAAAACATGCACATCAAATATACGTCAATTATGCTTTGTGGTTGATATAGTAATGCTAAAGTGTTATTTTTTTGTGTATATGGTCATGTGTATTATTAACTCACAATACAAGACAAATTAACAAGGACACAAACGTGAGAAATATACGCATTATCTGACCTTGTCATAAAAGTTGAAGATTACTTCAAATTCTTCAGCAGATAGTTTGAAGTTCTGGCAATAAAGAGGGGGAAAAAATACATTAGTTTCAATGTTACAAGTTAAAAATAAAGCAAAAAACTGCACATATAAGATGTATAATGTTATACATATCGTGTATTTCTATGTATTGGTATAATGTATGCATATAATGTATAATTTTATAGAATAGTTTACTAATTTCAATATGCTTCCATATTATTAAAAAATTACTTAATTAACTGAATTAAAAAACTTAATTACAGTCTGATGAGTCTTAACATTATTACTAATCAATAAAGACAACTTGACTTTTGTAAAATTAATCTATTTAAAATTAATATTTTTTAATGTGATGGGGAAATCCCATTCATATACTATATATATATATATATATATATATATATATATATATATATATATATTCTGTGCATAATATATAGTAAAACTACACTCTACAGTCAAATTGAATAATGATACCCTTTCATGAATAATTATCTCATTCTCATGACTGAAAAGACAGCTTCAGCTGACATATTTTCAGCTGTTTTGTTGAGAGAGAGAGAGAGAGAGAGAGAGAGAGAGAGAGAGAGAGAGAGAGAGAGAGAGAGAGAGAGAGAGAGTCCAGTAAATGTGGGGAGACTGGGCCAGATCAGTACATCTCCAGGTTCAAGAATAATCTATGGAGATTATCGTAACTATAGTAGGATTGAAGTAATCCCTATCAACCCATGATCTCTGTGCCAGAAATCAGTTAGCAATCTGCTATCAGGTTCACACACAGACAAAACCTATAAACACACATACAGTAGGAACACAGACACACACACACACACACACGTATGTACCCAAATACACATTTGCCTGTAATAATGCATGTTTACTACATGATTTCAGCATAGATCTAAAAAAGAAACGCTTGCCATATTGCAAAATTCATCTTTTTCAGCCCTGACTGAATGCTACTGCTATTCTACCGTAACTGCTAGCAATGGCCAGTTTATTCATTTTTGCTTCTCCCCCTCCTAGCTTCCAGTATTATCACACTTTACTGTGCTAGTATACTGCTGAACTCTGTTTTTGCACATTTTACTATTGCCCATACACACCCTATCTTTTGTGCTACAAATGTCATTTGCACTGTACTGGTATTTGAACCTCTTTTGCCAACTTGCAACACTATTTGGTCTTATGCATGGGCGTATACGCGGGGGACGCACTTTTTCATAGGGCAAGTGTGTCAACGACAAGCTGAGGTTTTCACAGGTGTCTATAAATCGATATTTAAATCAAAAGAGACAAGGATAGTCTATACGTGACTTTCACGTTTCCATGGTAATCAGTCACTCGTGCATTAGCTTAGTGATAGTGACTGAAGCCCGTAGCTTAGAAGCCCGCACCCGCGCCGAATCCATCAGTTTCATTGAGTTCAAAATGGCAAAAAACTCTTCACTCCTTTTTCACGAAAAAGTCAAACACTGTAAGTTGTCATGTAGTATCCGAATTGTGTTGCACAATGATGAATAACTCCGCCTATTTCTCTTGTTGAATAATTAACAGGTTTTGTTGTAAATTCACTACCCGAACAAACATGCAATATTTTCAATCTTTTTTTACTCGCAATGCATTTTATTTTCAAAGATATGTTATCAAAGCTCTTCAAATTAGAATAAACATGGTGAATGTTAATGCTGAATTTGTATTTTCATGCATTAACAGCCACGATCTGCTTGAATCAGGCAGCGTTGTAACATGTGTACATGATGTTTATCATAATTTGGTAACACTTTACAATTAGATAAAAAAAAGTTTGTAGACAAACTTTAAGTTCTCTTGAAAAAGCCTAACTAGAAAGTTTGCAGTAGTTTTAAAAGCTTGAAGTTTGAAGGTTTTCAATTGGAAAGTTTTAGTTTAGTAAGACAGACTTTGTTTAGGCTAGTAATAAAATGTAATTTTGCCAAAAGAAGAACTTTGATTTTAAGTAAATGTTATTTTTAAATCAGCTTCAGTGTGATATTTAACCATATTATCATGCTTAACACTGATAATTTGAATAATTGTAATGCGATGATCAGATATCTAAATCAGAGAATATCATATGTTTGGACAGTTGGATTAATTATTTTTAACAGCGGATTCGGGGCACTCAAAGTTCACCAGATTACTGAATTTATCTTTAAAATGTACAAAATTTTCTTTCAGGGGGGCATGCCCCAGGACCCCCCTAGAGGTACAGAGATCCACCTACGAAAATACTGTGGTAACACAGTAGACTATATGATGGTCTATGAAAAATACACATTTTATTATCTTATTAAAATACATGATCAGGATTTTACCACCTTCGCCTCATTTTTAAAGCCAGGAAAAACCCTGCATGTGCAATATAAAGTACTGGACAACTTTCTTTATTTTTTCTGCTTTATTGCTTTAAAATAAATAGCATATTAAGCCAATTAAGCAAAAATCTGTCAACAAAAGTTCGAAGAAAAATAAAACTGGTATTACACTTGACATTCTATCCCCCTCACTTTTGAAATGATGGCTACGCCCCTGCTCTTATGGTTAGCTGATATATTCCACCGAGCTCGTTTACATGCACATTCTTAACCCGATCATGCTTAATAAGATGTAAAAGCGTTAACCCACATTACTTATCGGGAAAACACATCAAAACGGCTATATTTTTGCCCCTTACCCCAATTTCGCCCAGAGCGAGCGTTTCACAGTAGGGGATGAGGAAATATATCGCAAACTGAATCTTTCCTGACTCAAAAAATTATAAAAATGTGTTCTCATCTCGTGCAGGTAGAAGTGGTGCAGCCAAAATACTGCTTATTTATTTATTTAACATCACATCACACCTCACATAACGAATGGAATACTCAGAGTCAGATACAAGAATGATTAAGTTGACGTCACTACCGGGGAATAACCAGATATTTTTTAAATGAAGTCTTGTAAACGCGGTTTATTTGCATTGCCAGGTTATTGATTCATTTAACAGGTTAATTCAAACAAGCTGATTTGGGGGAGTTATCAGCGTATCGCGGTGTAGGTAATCATGCTCATTGACTCTAGTCCTGGAGGGCCACAGCACTGCAGAGTTTAGGTTGGTTTGACTTGAAGTGGCGCTGCACATACCAGTGTAGTGTATGACATCAAATCCTTCAGGCTTATTTGTAAACTACAGGTATGTGTTGGAACTAAACTCTGTAGGACTGTGGCCCTGCACTATACTTATATTTAAATAAAGGTGACTTATTTGGCAGACACTTTTAATCAAAAAAGCTTACATTGCATTGAAAGTTTACATGATCAGTTCATACATTCCCTGGGAAGCAAACCCATGATCTTGGTGTTGCTAGCACCACACTCTTCTGCAGAAACACTATATTTGTGCTCTGCAATCTAATCTAACATTGCCAAGACTGCTTGATCTTACCTGAAACTTGAGCAGAAAATTCTCTTGTACAGGAAGCAGTCTGAAGACAAAATATAACATACAATATTATATAACTGAAACAATATTGCATTAATATGCGACTCACTCTGAGGCCACCTCACCTAGCCATCTCGGACAATCCCAGTTTTCCATCACCATTCAGGTCAAACATTTTAAGCTGCATGAAAAAAGCATAAATTAAAGAGCAGTTGTGTGTGTGTGTGTGTGTGTGTGTGTGTGTGTGTGTGTGTGTGTGTGTGTGTGTGTGTGTGTGTGTGTGTGTGTGTGTGTGTGTGTGTGTGTGTGTGTGTGTGTGTGTGTGTGTCTACTCACTATGGTCTGTGTGTACTCGTTCAGTTTCTTGTCATCATAATGTCTGTTTGCTTTCTTCAACAGATCTGAGAGGAAGCCCTTGGGCAAAGAAATTATTTTATTTAGTAATGGATCTATAATAGCTATAGGACGTTCTGTGTGACCTATTGAGTTATACCTTCAGTTCATTGGATTCAATGTATCCGCTACGGTCATTATCATATTTTCTCCAAGCCTAAAAAATGAAACAATAGCATTAAAACAGATACCTCCAAACATATGTATAGTTTATTTGCCCTGTAAAGGTTAAACCGACAATGTTTCAATCAAAAATGTTCAGATTTGTATGTGATTATGTCATTGTCATCTTGATTAAACCAGTGAATTTTGTATTTGGGAATTACACTGGGATTACTGGTGAGCTGATCTACTGTGGAGGGATACCCACCTGCCCTGATTTACCAGGATGTGTTATTGTATGCATTATTGTACGTGTGTGTATTCCTCTGTAATGCTAGTTAAATGTCTTCATTGTAACCACACATTTGAAAATACTTTACTCTTCCACAACTCAGATGAACAGAATGAACATGTTTTGTATTATTTACAAAATCACCATGTTGTACAAATGAACCTCCATTAACCCAGTTACTCACACATACACACACTCTGTTCTTTTATGTATTGCAGTCCATTCATAATGGATAACCTACTGCAAATAGAGTTTTCTAGCTCTCTCTCTTTCACACAGATGTACACAAAAGCACCTCAGCTATTTAAAGATATTTCATGTTAACAATAAAACAATAATTTTGAAACTAATGAATCTAAAAACTAATGTAGAGTAGAAATTCATTTCACTTCAAGTCTCAACAGATCAGGATATCTATAAGTTTTGGCAAAAAAATAATCACTGTATGTTGTGTGTTACATACTGCCATAAACTCTGCACTGGATCCCACAAACTGTCTGAAGCACAATAGAAAATTCTCCTCTGTTGGCAAGATCTGAGCCAGCTGTAAAAGATAAAGAGAGAAAGATATATTGTCATCAAATCACTGTTACTAATAATATCATAACAAAAAAAATATAAAAAAATAAAATGTTTAATTATCAAAAGAATAAGTCTTGTAGTGCTCACTTGACCATTAAATATACTGAAAAGACACTGAACAATTAAATATATATATATATATATATATATATATATATATATATAGTCTCTTGAAAATGTACCAGAAATAGAAAAAAAATATTATATAGGACATAAAGTATATATAATATATATAGTACAAGTACAAGAAATATAATATAATATAATAGTCAATGTATCTTTTTTCCTGTGAGTTTTTCTATGCATTTTTGTTCGATAGTAAAATAAAATCTGTAGCTGAAGTTTGCGTTTGTTTTGTTCTTCCCTCATATTTAAAATATCAAAAAATATATATAAAATATTTTTCTCATATTTTTAATGCTTTAATCAAACCTGTAAGGTAATTGAAAACCAATATCCCCTCCAGACATCACACTTGCCCATTACTATATTTGATAGTACATAAAGTATACTAATAATATAAACATCAAATATACTTGAAATTAACTATGCATTCTTTCTTAACCACTACATTTTGACTCCAGTCTATAATTCCACTGAATGGGATTTCAGCACCATGGACAGCCGCACAGTGGAGCACAAAGCTCTTATCCAAAGCAGCTACACGATCAACCAAGTGCTGCTGTCTAAGTTGATGCCTGTGTATAAAGCCTGCAAGAGCTGGACAGGGATGAGAGACCATTTCATGCTCTTGGTTATCTTTCTCGGCCTCAGCGGAGGAGCTCATCAATGCTGAACTGCTGAAGGGACACTAAACCATACCAAACCGAAAAGTTAGTAAAGCTCTGAAACCATCAGCCTATGACAAGTTCCACCTCTGAGTGCCCTGACACACAAACCTGGGCCTGCAAGATCACCTTCTGTCTATAAAAAGCTAAATGTATTTTTTAAGCCTTAAAATCCAAGTAATGATTTGTCTGATTAAAGGATGTGGATAGTGTTAGTAGATAGAGGACAAAAATAGTTTTATGATTATCTAATGGTTATTCTATATCTGAAACACATAGATCATATATATATATATAGACACGTAGATCATGTGTGTGCGTGTGTGTGTGTGCGTGCGTGCGTGCGTGCGTGCGTGCGTGCGTGCGTGTGTGTGTGTGTGTGTGTGTGTGTGTGTGTGTGTGTGTGTGTGTGTGTGTGTGTGTGTGTGTGTGTGTGAATCAAAGCAGACATTATTCCAGTTTTCAGTGTCATTCTATCATTCTAATATTTTGATTTGGTGCTCAAGAAATATTTCTTATTATTATCAATGTTGTAAACAGTTGTGCTGCTCAATATTTTGTGAAAACCGCGCTGCTTTCTTTGATGAATGGTTCAAAACAGCCTTTATTTGAAATTAGTTGTACTTTTTTCATTCTTGCTGGGATGAACAATAATAATTTTATGTTAGTATCTTTTCGCAGAGGAACAGAAATCAACGGAATAGAGATGTTCGCTTTTTACAATAAATGTGCTTGTTGTAAAAAGCGAACATCTCTATTCTGTTGATTTCTGATCCTCTTCGAAAAGATACTAACATAAAATTATTATTGTTCATCCCAGCAAGAATGAAAAAAAGTGCAACTAACTTCAAAATGCTGATACCTCACTATCAAATTCAAGCAGAAAAACCCAAAAAGCAGGAAAGCAGAAGATGACAGATACGATGATCCCAACATTGCTAATCTGAGCTGCCATCTTAGATTCACACGCAACACACAGAAGAACCAAATCATTGACTCATACAGGCCTTGAAAAGGGTCTGAATGAGCAGCGGAAATTCTGCCAGCTTTCAAGATAAAGTGGCATGTTTGAGATTGTGTACCAGATTGAAAACAGAAAAACGGTCTGAAGTGTGAGTGAAAAACAGTGGCCATCCAATCATACCACGTATGGACCACATATGGATTTTGTTCAATGTCATTTATAATTTTTAATACAGTGAGATTTGCATGATACAGATCATTTGAATATACTGTAACCACATCCCTTCTGCATTACCTGCG
Organism: Siphateles boraxobius; assembly: GCF_051911475.1. Lineage (NCBI taxonomy): Eukaryota > Metazoa > Chordata > Actinopteri > Cypriniformes > Leuciscidae > Siphateles > Siphateles boraxobius. The sequence goes on from NW_027508734.1 coordinate 16,393,630, forward strand.
GGATCTCCTAGAAACTAAGCTTTAATCTGGTGCACGGAGAGGCTCTTCTCATCATTTCAAAACCATTTTACCTCCACTAAGCTATATAGGACTGACAAATAGGTAAAGGGAAAGAAATGTAAACGCTAAAACCATTTAAAGCAACCAGCCAAACAAACTCAACAGCTTCATAACTGAAGCAGGCTGACATTAATTGGCGAAAGGAAGGAGCTCATATGTTCATGTGGTCTCTGTGACCGGATTAGTGTGTTTTTTCTTCCAACATAAATCATTTTATCCATTTGCCCGTGCCGTCATCATGATGGACGTCGCCCCCCATCCTCTCCCTCCCCCTCATCCATCTCTCCCTACACTCATTCCTCTCACTGCCCCTCCCTTCATCATTCCATCATCCCCTCGATAGATGCCACCTTCTGCCCTCCTTCCAAACCCCTAATCTGCCCTCATTGTCCTCTTTATATTTCCTCGTGGTGTTCCATTAATCTCAGACGGTGGTTCTGCAGAACAGTTTCTCTGCAGAGCTTCAAACCATTGAAAAATGTACCTTTTCACCTTTAGTGAAAAAGGGTGGGAATTTACCTCTGACATCTCAATCTTCCCATCACCGTTCTCATCGAATTTCAGCATGAACTCTTTCATCCTGTCTTTGAACGAAGCATTTGAAGGATCCTGGAAACAAACACGTCTGACATGTAAAACAGCACTGTTCCTACTTCAATTAAGCCCAATTTATTTTTTCCAAATGTTCCAAGTGAACAGTCGCTGAAAAAAATCTTAAAACATGCCATGCAGAAACTGTATTGACATTAGAAAATATCAGCCAGATGGTATCTGCTCAGATGGCATGTGCATTAGGCTAGATTAATCTAGGCATCTCATTCTGTAGTTCTTAATAACTGTATGTGACATTCAGATCACCACTTATCAAGTACAACTGCGTCTGATGTTTTTACCATAATTAACGAACACACACAATTTGTGACTCACCACACTTTTCCGTGCCATCTCGAGCTCACGGATGAAATGTTCCAGTTCCTTCCCTTCAATGCAGCCATTGCCTAGAAGAAAATGAACTTAAGTTAATTTATTTAATTATGAGTTTAAACTGAACATCCAAGACACACAGATACTGTTCAACTCACATTATCTGATGTAATTTGACAATCATTTCCTCTTTATAAATGAAATGAGGGTCTTATAATCAGTTCTTGACTTGTTGATTTAAAATGCTGAAGGACAGCTAAATTCAATGAGCTACAAAGCGATTTTACCCATATTTTATGAGAAACAATGCTTTGTACAGGGAAAATTCTTGCATCTCAGACACAGTTTGTAGTTTCGCAGTCTAGTCATTTTTTGAATTGATCTAGTTCAAGTCTTAGTGGGTCTCCCCCCCTGGCAAGGCTGAAATTTTTACTGGTTTTGTCGAGTTCTGGAGACTTTTTTTTAGATGGTCATGCATGCAGATTGACCATCTTAAAAAATAGCTTTGGTTGGTTAAGCTGTTCTTTTCAGCAGGATTGATAGTAGATCTAGTGAAAGTCTGTAACAAGATGAATATATTACACTCCATGCTAAGCCTAAACCAGTTAAATATGGTTTGCTGGTCTTAGCTGGCCTCCCGTACTGGTCATTCTGATCTGTTGGCTGGTCTCATAGTGGTCTTAGGTACTTTTCAGCAGGTCAGACTTGAAAACCAACTGCCTGACCAGCTAATCCAGCTGAGTGCCATCTTTGCCAGGTTGACCACCAAATGAAGAGCAAACTGAGAGGCCAACTTAAACTAGCTAAAAGCAGCAAAGCATTTTAGGTTGTTTTTTTCCTCCCCAGCTGGACCGGTTCTCTTTCAACCCCCGCCCATCACTTTTCATCTGCCAAGTCTCTCAAATGCTGACACACAAATCAATTGGAAGGAAAGATTCCATTCCAGAGTGAAATCAATAATTCCAACAATGCCTGTGGGGCATAATTTACAGAGCCAAACTCGTGCCTAACGTTGAAAGAAGTTAACAGGGCGATAGCAGGCAATCATCCCTCTGGCGCTTTTTCAATTTCCCTGAATTATTCAAGAATACGCTTGTGCGTAAAACTGCATTGCACATTGCACGAGGATTCAACTTGAGTTAGTGTCCCGCTAGATCAGTGTTGCCAGATCCCGCAAAACAAGCGATTGTTTCTGAACAAAACGATCCTAAAACAACTTTATGTGGGGCAAGCAAAACATAAAATTACAATCTGGAAATGAGAACCCCCCCCTTAAAATTCTCAACCTACGACAGTCCATTAATATTTAAAAGCGACTCAATAGGCTTGTATTAAGCGGGTGTGGCAACTGCTCAAATAGGCTACTTGCATTTACTTTTGTTCATTTTTAACGTGCAACTCAATTAATTACTTTCCTATAAGTGTAGCCTAATAGGAAACTAAAAACGTTAATGTGTGTGCGGTAGACTATAGCACAAAGAAAAACCATGTTGAATACGCTTGCGTTTCAAACAAACCATAAAATAAACGAGTAGAAACAAAAAATATATGACTATATTTTAAAGGTTTGATTATTTGATTTTGTATTATTTGACAAGAATATAGCAGATATAGCCTATTTCTCCATCACAAAAAAAAACAACAACAACAAAAAACTGCGTATACCCAGAGACTCTTTCTAAAAGCATAGGTCATTGACGAAAATTAGATAAGATTAATTAGGCTACTTAATTTTTTTCAAAATAGGCGTAATAATCATTATTATTTGCTTTTGTATTTTAACATAGAATGTAGCTACAGGATATATATAAGTTCAAATATAATTATACAAGTTTAATGTAGCCTATAATTTTAATTGTAGGCTCAGTCATAAATCAAATGCAATATCCTACATAAATCAGGGTAGATAAGTAGCCCAATAGCATCTGACGTACGACTAAAAGGGCGCTTTTCGTCCCGGGACGTTACACTCACCGTCAGCATCAAATTTATTCCAGATGTCTAGAAACTGGGTGGCAGTGAGTTCCGCCAGGTGCAGAGAAAGGGGCTCTGGTGCTTTATTCGCCATATCCAGCCTTTAGTTTTCTCTCGCCTTAGGTTTTTTTTTTCTTTGTCTTATTTTCTTCTTCTTCAAAGAAACAAATGCCCTGTCTCTGAAGCACTCCTCTACCCCTATGCGAGTCTCTGGAAGTAGCCCGACAGAGACCGCAGTTTTAAACCCCCCACCGCTACTGTTGAAGCGTGCAGTTCACACACTCACCAAAAGGCGGCAGCATATTATAGCGCGTTTAAAACAGCTTCTGCATTCGAGTTCATTCAGATCTGTACTATAGGAGCATCACAGCGGGATTATGGAAATGAATTCAAATGTTCGCAAATCCTACGAGCTCGCACGCTTCCACGAGCAGAAAATAGCATCGCAGATTCCTAAAGTATATTGACAGTCACCAACATTGCCTGGAGTCGCTTAGAAAGATATGGAAGGCTTTATATAAAATGTAGTCAGTCATTTTATTTAAATATGCACATAATAAAATGTAGGCTACTCTCTAACAGAACTACATAGATAGATAGATAGATAGATAGATAGATAGATAGATAGATAGATAGATAGATAGATAGATAGATAGATAGATAGATAGATAGATAGATTTGTTTAGCAGCATTACAATCATGTTAGCGTGGTGTGTGTGTGAATCTGGGATGTGGAATTTTCATTCCCTGCCTTCCCCCTTTTCAACATTTTAACCAATGAACATATCAGGATATTTATAGGGAAAGAGAGAGAGAGAGAGAGAGAGAGAGAGAGAGAGAGAGAGAGAGAGAGAGAGAGAGAGAGAGAGAGAGATTGGGGAAGCACTGGCATTACAAAATTGGGAGACATATATAGAGAAACTGTAAAGGCATGGTCAGTAATATGCCATAAAAAGCAATCCCTGAAAGAAATTGCACTAAATTGGTAACTAAATTATAACTAAATTGGTATCATTTATTCATCAAACACACACTTGTCTCAGCAGTTTGGACAGAAGGATGCTTACATGACTCTGCCGGTCCTGGCTGAGGTGGTGAATGCTCTCCAGCACCTTTTTAATTACCTTTGAAAAGTCTTTTGTAATGTAATCCTGACATGATTGGTCATGATGAGAGACACTTGTAGAAGGATATGCTGGCGAGCCCTTTGAAACTGCACTTATGCACTTACTGCAAGAGAGGGGAAACGAGAGAAGAAACATTTAAGAGATTAAAAAGGGGCAGTAAGAAGGTTGGCAGAGATTACGTAAAAGAAAAAGATGTTAAAGGGTTCTGCTATTATATGTATCATTCAGAAGTTAGGGGTCGGTATGATTTTTTAAAAATGTCTTGCTTATCAAAGCTGCATTTATTTGCTAAAAAAAATAGTACAAACATAAATATTGTAAAAAAAACCATTAAAATAACTGTTTTCTATTTGAATACATCTTAAAATGTAATTCATTTCTGTGATGGCAAAGCTGAATTTTCAGCATAACTTTTGAGTCACATGATCCTTCAGAAATCATTCTAATATGCCGATTTTGTGCTCAAAAGCTTGAAAATAAATGTATTATTATGATCCGTGTTAAAAACAGCTGTGTTGCTTAATATTTTTGTGGAAACAGTGACACATTTTCTTCAAGGTTCTTATTATAAGGCATCATTGCAAAGAAAGTATTTTTTTATTTATCTTAATAATCCCACATTTTTGTAGTGCATATAGCTTTAGTGAATAAGTTTAACAGTTCAACATTCTTAAAATAGCATACTACACAATGTTAGGTGGATTCAGGCAAATTGAGCCAAAAATAAATGACGCCAGATTTCCCATAATCCAAATAAGTGACAGTGATCTCTGTCCTTCTGCCACCAAAAACATGATTGGCACATGTCCAGTTTTAGAGTGCAGCAAAGGGAATCTCCCTATAATCAGACATATGATACCATCTGCAAAATGTACCCACATATGTAGAACGTTGTTCGTTTGATGTAAGGGATAATACATTTTATTAGGCTATGCAGTATTTAACACATGAAGCACACACATATGTGCTTGCCTTGATCCTCCCCAAAGTCAAGAATAAGCCATGCCACTTCTGCCATATTCATGTGGTCTGTGATGAGCATGATTACCATCAACAGAATATTCACACTCAGCAAAGATAGGACACGCACAGGGTGTATACATGAATCCAGTCACTTCACTTCAACTATACACTCTTAAGAATAGGTTCCAAAAAAAGCTTCTACAGCCTGATGCTTTTTAGAAAACATCTATATAATGGTGTTTCAAAGTCCCCAGGATGACTTCCACCAGAAGAAAAGGTTCTATATAGAACCCTAAATGGTTCTTTCAGAAGCTTCATATACAACCTTTTAGGGGTTCCAGTCATTTTATTGAATTAGTTTTAATTTATTTTATTTTAATTCATTTTTAATTTTAATTAAAATTTTAATAATAATAAAAAACAGCTCACAAACCCATTATCACTAGAAAAAAAATTAAATAAACCATTAAACATGAAATTATTATGCAAACACTGAAGACATTTCTTCTTAGAACCTCGTCGGAATTAAGGGTTCTTTAAAATTGAGTCCCTAATTGAGAACCGGGTTCTAAATACAAACCCGTTAAACCTTTTTTCTAAGAGTGTCCTTTTTCCCTGTTAATGGAATATTCTTATAATACCAATAATATATTATTATTATTACTAATATATATATATTTTAAAATGAAACAATCTCCAATTAGCCAAACAATAAAAACATATAGTGAAAAATGGTTCTTAATAAAGACAAAAGGCTTCTTCTTCTGAACTTAAGGTGCAGCAATAAACCATGGCATAACCTTTTTAATAGTGTAGCCTAATAGGCGATGCATGTTTGATTGACAGGATAAAGACGGAAAAGAGAAGCGAAAATGTGAGAGATTTGAATCGTTATTAAGTAACAGATTTCCCTGTGAGTTTAAATAAAGCTTCGAAAGCAAATGTTCAATTTAGTCATTATTCTGAAAGGGTTGTGTGTGCTGACTAAACAAAAATTCTGTGTATGTGCCACTCAGAGTGCTCAGGCTGAAGTAGTGCGTGACTGGCACACACACACACACACACACACACACACACACACACACACACACACACACACGCACGCACGCACACACGCACGCACGCACGCACGCACGCACACACGCACGCACGCACGCACGCACACACGCACGCACGCACACACACGTCTGGAAAATGTGTGTGTGTGTGTGTGTGTGTGTGTGTGTGTGTGTGTGTGTGTGTGTGTGTGTGTGTGTGTGTGTGTGTGTGTGTGTGTGTGTGTGTAAACAAATATAATGTTTAGGAATGATCGAAGAGAAAATGTACACATGACTGACTTAGATCTCACCATTCAACAGAAGCAGCTCTGCAAACATATCCAACATCTTATAAAAATTTTAAAAACACTCCACAAAATAAAACACTTTCTTTAATATATCACGTCTTGGCATGCATAGATAACTCAGTACTAAGATCATAGAGTTATGGAGGTTTCCCATAACAAATCTCAGATCAGTTTAATGTTTAACTCATAATGCATTTCATTCCTCTAGATTAGAAGAGAGTGACATTAGAAAGAGGCTTTAAGAGCATTGGATTAAATATCCAATATGAATTTGTGGCATATGTCAAGATTTCAGTGAGAGATATTATTGTGAATATTCGCATGTGCAGCTCTTAGCGACATAATGTTTGCGCATGTCCAAATGTGTGTCACTCAACTGTCAGCAGTATATACTGAATTATTTTAGGAAAATGTGTTCATAGAAAATGTTAAGCCGATAGTTGCCAGGCTGAGGCTGAGGAAGGAACATCCATGAAAATCCCACTCCAACTGTGAATCTGTCCATATAGTCCTGATTGTTTATAAACCACAAAAGGCCTGCACAGCAGGTCACCGCTGCAGTTCTGCAAAGTGTGCAAAATTTACTGTTTGTATTTGTCAATATAAGTCTTACTATCAAAATACTCATGCGGCCCATCCTATACATGTTATTGAGTGTGCTCAAGGCTTTAACAATAGTCACGTACAGGCTAAAAAAAAAAACAGGCTTACATAGCTTTAGGATGATCCGTTTCTTTCTGTCTGTATTTAGAGTTTTGGGCTTCTTTGTGTGTGGCCAGGCTGAGGGAGAAGCAGAAACTTTATCTATCTGTTTAGCCATGATGAGAGAGCATTCTAAGGGGCCGTTTACACGTACGACACCGTTTTCAACTAAAAATGGAAACTTTTTATGCGAAATTTAACGTAAAATTTTGAAAGCGGTCTCCATGTACAACAAAAACGCGAATCTCTGTACGATGACATCATGCACATGTGTCATTATGTGTTCAATCTATAGTGTTCGTGTAAACGGGGATTGTTTTGACAATGGTGTGGTCTGTACGCGCAAAACTCAAAGAAAAACATCTCTGTTTTAAGCATATTGTCATGTAATTTAAGGAACCCTAATTTTAAAGATTAATAATATGTAGATTTTTATAAAATGGTTGCCTGAGAAAATGGTAAATTATGCAGTTACAAGTTGTGGCTCAACAGCTTATTGTCTAGAATCGTTGAATTTGTTAATATTCTAAAAAGAAAGAAAGGAAGACTTTTTTAAAGCTTTTTCATTTCAACCTGCTGTCTTTCACTATTTGTTTTGCGTGTTTATTAGTTTAGATGGAAATTGAATCAAATGATTGGATGAGGTTAGTGTTGGGAGAATAGCAGAAAGCCGCAGATCAGATGCATATGCAAGTACAGAACTCTCACTCGTGCTGTGCAGAAATCCATCCATAATAATCACAGTAGATAAGAACGTTGTTTACATACAAGAAATGAGAAGACAACGTGTGGGTGTGATAAGAGAACTTGTCAGATATGTGCAGAAACATTTACCTTCACGAGACACTTCTCCACATATTGGTAGATATTTCCATAAACACATTTCTGGACAGAAAAATGGCCATATGTTGTTCATTGTCTTTTGTTGCATCACTCAGCCAGAACCACATCTGTCAACATAAAAAATGTATAACTCAGATAACATAGCCACTGGCTTTACACTTGACTTGTTATATTCAGGGTTCATGCAGTGAGTTAAAGTAAAAACCTTTTTACTTAGAGGGGTGAATATTGAAATGGTCACAATATTTATTAAGAAAAAGGAGCAAATTCATACCAAAATTTGTGCTGGGCAGATCAATAGGCCTACTTATTTTTTATACTCTATATGTGAGGACAACAATCAATACTGTGAAACTAGGAGTGAAAACAAGTTTTTAACCCCAATATACTCTTACAAATGTTCCCAATAAAGCAATGAATACTGTAACAATATGACCCTGCTGGTAAATGATTTCTACTGCTCTCTGTATGTACAGGTATGTGTAGCACCACTGTCTGATTATTTATTTGTATGTATCAGATGGTTATTTTCTTCTCAAGCAAATGGTCCCAAATTCATATATATATATATATATATATATATATATATATATATATATATATATATATATATTCTTGCTGGCTTATATTGGCCAATACAGGTTTATTACACAACATATATGATGTACTCAACCATACACCCCTGGGAAATAAAAACAAAAACAAATTTGGCCAAGCCAAAAATATTTGGTCTTACAAATAATGGTCTTTTAATGGTCTTAACCATTTTAAATTACACCTCACTAGTCAGGAAATTAGGACCAGGCCAGAACATGTGCCTGATGGACTCGTTCTTGGTTGTCTTTGCAATTTGGGCAGGAGCATTGTCTTGCTGAAAAGTAACATCTGATCATTCCTCTTTAGATAACAACTTTTGATTTGTGGGAAGCAAGCCATTCTGCAATATTCTCCTGTATTCCATGAAATCAAATGAACATCCAAAGCAGTCTCTTCCTATATGGTTCACTGTGGTGGAGATGAATTTATTATTATTTTTCTCAGCAGAATTTCCAAGACACCGCTCTGGAGCATCACCATGCAACTCAACTTCATTGTGATTCATCACTCAACATACAACTTTCCATATTCAGCCAAAAACGTTTTGATGTTTTTAATGAGACAGCAATGGCTTTAATGTATTTGCTTAAACGTTGCTAATTTCCTGACCAATAATTTATGGTTAAGATAATTAAAAGCTTAGTCTTTAACCATTTTGGGCTTGGCCCTTTTTTCTTTTTTCCCCTAGGAGTGTATATACCAGTCAATATGTGCATATAGTACCATTTAACCTTACATTTTGATAACAGTTAGTTGCTATTTAGGGCATTACCAACTAGATATTTGAAAGAAAACAATCCATATATGTCCATTGAAGAAAAAAATTTAATAAATCAGACAGGACAGACAACTTGATCAAGGCAACTCATATAATTTCAACTATTTAAAAAAAAATGGCAATGAAACATAAATATTAAAATAAACACGCTGAACTGCATATGCAGTCATATGCAGCATATTAAAGGTTAAAGAAAGATTTTCCCCAGTATAAATATATAAAACAAGGGTATTCTGTGTTCCATTATAACCAATATATCCTAAATATGCACTGTGGCACTGGCACAAACTGAAGCTGCGGGTTTAACTGAAGTAAACTCAGGCATGACTATAGTCAAATATAGTCTAACTCAAAAGTTCTCTCAGAGGATATAGCCATAAAGGACTAGCATTATGCGCTCTATTCAACCTGCATGAGCACATGCAGCTGCTGTCGGATGACAGCAGAATTGAAGGAAGACAGGAAACGAGGTAATTCACCTCTGAGAAGTTCCTCTAAAGGTACAAACTGCAGAACCTGCCTCCCCAGCTCAAGTTTAACTTTCTTCATTTTCTCCATCACGTCCCGGAGAAAGTCCAGCAGCCGGGGTAGGGCTGAAGGTGGAGAGAAACCCATACACACAAGAGCAGCAGGAGGCCAACCAGATAAGCAACGGAATGTAATGTAACGAAAGCACAGGTGGAGTGTGAAAACTAGGCCGGAGGTGAAACGTGTTAAGGCCGAACACAAGGGAATCACCAGGGTTGACCCAAGACGCTGGTTCTGCAGAGCAAAAAGCATAGCGTTCAGAAGTTCAAATTGATAGTCTGGTTGTCCGTCGTGCAACGCTGAATCCTGTGCATCACAACAGGAGGGTCCTTGCAAAAACTCTGGCTGGAATTGAATGCCTACAAGTGTGCCATCACACCATGACTGGCTTCCCAGCACCAAACAAGATGTCACATCCGGATGGCTGCAAATCTCAGATAAGATGCTTACAGGGGAGTCAATCCTGCAGGAGTTGCATATTGGCATGGCTCTGTCAGAATGATTCACCGTCTTGACCCTCAGGTTCTCTTCCAGAGCTTCATTCAGGAAGTCTAGCATTTCTTGGTCACAGAAGGTGGAACTGCAGACTTTGGGCAGGGCAGCTCCCACAAGGGCAAACCAGGAGCCCAAATCGCACTCATCCAATGGGCCACTAAGTACAATCTCACATCCTTCTTTACCCGCAAGATGCTTCTCTATTAATCCACCATAATTTCCTTGAGCAAGTCGCTGCTTCCATCCCTGAAGTTCCATCTCCTTGCGCTTATTGAAAGATCCCATTTGCTTCCTCTCACAGTGTTTTACCCATCTGGCCACCCCACCACGGCAAACCCAGCTTTTCCGAGGAAGGTAGTGAACATTGAAACGTTTTGTATAAAAATCTGCTGCATATTCCCTGAGCTGCTCCAATTGCCTGCGCTGTTCTACGCTCATGTCTACAAAAAGCCTGAGGTTCTCCTGGATTGTGTTAACTTGCAATGCATGGAAAAAAGTGCATATCTCTTCATGCTGACTTAGAAATGAGTCTGGAATGCAGTGAAGGGGAAAGAGTGCCACTGTGGACGACAAGTCTGGCCCGTAATTACGGATTAACTTTGAGAGCAATGGTCGAATTTGTTCTTTGGCCTGATAGTCCAAGCACACTATATACAGTTCTGAATTTCCAGATTTGCTTGTGCCTGGCTTGAAGACGTTCACGGAACGGAAGCAGCATGCAAGGAGATACAACAGACAGACAGATGAGTGTTCAAATAGTGTGAACATCTTCAGAACAAACGAGCCTCCAGTTCCTAACAGCAGCAGCGCACAAACGGCTTCGCAATACTGTAGTGGAGCAACTAATCTCTCCTGCTCTCCTGGGTCTCCCTGACAGTCAAAGCTTCCATCTGCTGTAACCAAATCAACACTGCGCATATTGCTCACAAATTTTGGCAGTTCCAGCAGATGCTTCTGAAGCATTATGTCGCCTGTGTTGTCGGATCCAAAGAACCACCAAGGCAGAGTGTGTGCGATGAGTCTGTCATCTGTAATAGTGCAGTCACGTCCGTTGGCTTCATAGTATGGATTTAAAGTGTTCGCAACCCAGTTCCAGTCGCAGTGTAGGACACTCGTCTTGAGGAAGTGATTCAGAGCTGATATGAAGGCACCAGGGGCTTCACACAAGTGTATGGAGCTCAACTCGCCAATCTTCAAAGCATTGTCCGGAAGAAGTTTAAAAGTGCCTAGGATCTCATAGAACTTGGCCCAAGCCTGCGTGCATAGCTCTGCGTTGGTTGTGGAGCGAAGGTGGGCTGTAACAGTGCCAGCTCGGTTGGTGAAACAAGTATGCTGGTGCCATACTGTCAGGTCTTTATCACTGAGTTGATTCTTCACTTCATTTAGTGATCTCTTCAGAACCTGCAAACGTGGGTGATTTGCATAAGGATCACAGAGCACCACACTTGGGTCAGGCAACATCCATTCTCCTCTAGCTGGGGGAACATAACCTCTAACCTTGTTGAAGAGCTGGTGAACCTCAGCACATATTTCCTCATCACAAGTTTCAAGGGCATTAGATTTTTTTGGTGCTGTTCTTTTTCTCCCTCCCCGGCCCCGGTTCATCTTTCAAAGCTATGTTCGGTGACATCAATCACTCAAAAAAAAAAAAAACCCTGTAAAAGACAAAAACAATCAATCAAGATTTTTATTAGCACTATAACAATGGCAGAATATGAATAGTTTAAAGGGATAGTTCAACCAAAAATGGAAATTGTGTCATCATTTACCCATCATCATGTCTTTCCAAACCTGTATGATTGTCTTTCTTCTGTGGTACACACAACAAAATAACATGTTTTGAAAAATGCTAGAAGTCAATGGTAAAATGTTTTGGTTACCATTGCATGAAACATTTCTCAAAATGTATTTTAAAGGGTTAGTTCACCCAAAAATGAAAATTCTGTCAGTATTTTACTCACCCTCATGTTGTTCCAATCCCGTAAGACCTTCGTTCATCTTGGGAACACAAATTAAGATATTTTTGATGAAATCTGAGAGCTGGATCACTCCTCCATAGTAGTCCATAGGCTTCTTCTGGGATTGAAACTTGCCAGCCCAAAAAAGTCATTAAAGACATCGTTAAAATAGTCCAAGTGACTACAGTGGCTCAATCTTAAATTTATCAAATGACGATAATACTTTTTGTGACGTACACAATACTAATAGTGAGCCTACGTGTGACGTAGCTCTACGCTATCAGACTACGTTAACTGACGTAGAGGCCAACAGAGAAGGAAATGAATAGTTGAAATAAAGTCGTTATTTTTGTTTGTTTTTGCGCACAAAAAGTATTCTTGTCGCTTGATAAACTTAAGATTGAGCCACTGTAGTCACTTGGACTATTTTAACGATGTCTTTAATAACTTTTCGGGGCTGGCAAGTTTCAATCCCAGAAGAAGCCTATGGACTAGTATGGAGGAGTGATCCAGCTCTCAGATTTCATCAAAAATATCTTAATTTGTGTTCCGAAGATGAACGAAGGTCTTACGGGGTTGGAACAACATGAGGGTGAGTAAATACTGACAAAATTTTCTTTTTTGGGTGAACTATCCCTTTAAGTTCCACAGAACAAAATACAGGGTTGAAATGACAGCAGTAAAATTACGAATTTAATTTTTTGGGGTAAATAGTAATACCAGTTGGGTTTAATAGTAATACCAGTAACTGCTGAAATGTTTCTAGGGACTTCCTACTAGCAATCCTAAGCTTTATATGCTTAAATATGACACTGAGACTCACTGTTGTTGTCTCACAATTGCTATTCTGCATGCATGCTCCGATTTATTTATTTATTTAGTGCAGGTGTCAATGCAAAACCCGCAGGCAAAAGGGTCAAACAACATTAACTCTCAGATATGCTCAATCAAAATTACTTTTTAAGATTCACTGAATAATTATGTTGTTGTTTTACCATGTTATATATAGAATAATGTCTTATTACAGTTCATTATAAAATTTATATTTGGGTAGTTGATTCGATTTAGGGTTACAATTTATATGAAAATGTAAAGTTAGGTCCTGCAACTGGACAACCTTTCTTATAATTTTGACACCTTTTTAAAACCTTTTTTTTTCTTTTGCCTTCACTGGCTAATTTTAATGGTCCTGCAGTGTGTGTGAGAAATGTATTTTAACATGAATTAAAATGGCACATTTTTTTCATAGTCTCTCAATAAATACTGGTTACAAAAGCTGCATGTACAATAATAAAAAGTAAGAAGCCAAATGCTGTTTAAAAAGGGTTTTAGGTGGAGTATAGCCTGTCACACAACTTCCCAAAAGTATTTTATGTCAACTAACGTTAAGTTGCCTATTTATTTCCAGTGATGCAATTTCCTTGCATTAAGGGAAGCTTATGATTTGCTTTGTGTTTTTATAGACCAACAAACATCTGTCCATGACACAATAGGGGAAAAAACAGCGTAAAACCCCAGTGTTTTCATTTCTAAGGATCGTGGATTGCATCTCACTGTCTGGCTAGCTAGCAAACAAGCTAACAAGGCTACATTATCTTAGAAAGGTAAATTAAAGCTTCGTCCAAAAGGTATAGTGTTTAATTTATGATTGTAGAATGTTATTTTATTAACCGCTTCTTAATATCAACCGAATATCCGACAGAGCTGACATATTTACGCTTTCATTGATATGGGAGTGTGTGGCTAGTTTAGGGAAGATTTGAAGGAAAATACGATGTGTCGATTACGGCCTGCTAAATTGAACTGGATCACTAAAAACGAAGATTTAGTATTTTGATTTTTTGCATAAATGTTTACCAGAATTCGATGTCATTCAAGATACTAACAGAATGAGACCTGCATACCGACCTCAGTACGGCTTCTCGCTTCCTCGTGCATGGCTCAGTGTTATGCTGTGCGACCTTTTTTTACAGTCTATGTGTGCGACACTACAACTTCAATTGTGACGGGAGGGGGAGGGACTTTAAGACATTTTTGTATTTAAAACAATTCCGAAGGCTAAATTGAGATGTTGAAATTAAATTGTTAATGTTTTACTTAGGCTGTTTTGATGTTTGGATGTTCCTTCTGCATTTATTCTCTCTCTCTGTACAGCAAGTGAGAAATAGTTGATTGATGTTTTTCAAAATTTTCACAAAAACTCATTCTGGAAAATTGTAAAAATACAGCAGCCGCACACTCAAACACTGTGCAAGATCAATTTATTAGCAAGCTTTCGGTCTTGCCTGAAGAAGGTCGCACGACCGAAAGCTTGCTGTATTTTTACAATTTTCCATAATGATTTAATGTAGCAGCACCTCTCTACAAGACTTTTTTGACGGATGAGCGGTGGTTCTTTTCTATTTTTTCACAAAAACTCATTCAACATTTGCAGAAAAAAGTATAGTATTGTAAGGAATATTTTATAGTACCCTACTGAATGTCCTATAGCACTTGCATACTGTGAAAATACAGTGACCCAACTGCAAAAGCCAAAAAAGGTTACAGTAAAACAACTCTAAATGAAAAGCATGTTACAGTACGCTCAGAAAAGTTGCAACTGCAAAATCAAGTTAAGTGAGAGAGATTGATGTGACCAAACCAACTGTACATAATACACGTCATTTCCAAAACTGATTCAAAATGTTGCACTGAATGTTAATACCAACATTGGATGGAAACAATATAAGAGGGAAAGCAAGAAGATGTGTATAAGAGGTGGTGAACAAAGAGGATGAGGACGAGAAAGAGCAGGTGGAGAATGCTGTCAAGGCTGGATCTGGCTTTAGGGTTTTTCCCTTTGCCTGCAGAGATGACATTGTCTGTGAATGATGTGGACAAAGTCCTCCGGCCGGACCAACATGAAGACATGACACTAAAGCAGAATCAATCTCTCTGAACAATTTTGAGTTGTTGGGTGTAAATGATGGCAGCTGTGTTGTATTGTGTTTAACTTTTGCCTGCCTGTTTTTAGCGTTTTGAAACACAAGTGCATCACAGTGAAAAATGTGTTTTAGTGAGTGAGTTTAGAATTTTGCAAAAAGACTGAGTGCTAGAGTGGTTTATTTGACAAATTGGTTTAGGCTATTGAGAATTTGGTTCAGAGAATGGGGTTTTACTGTTTTAGCAATTCAGAAAAACTGTAATAACTGAACTGTGATTTATAACTCCCTTCGTCATCTTTGGACTAATTATACGTTACAGATATAAGCATATAGTTTTATAAACACTTTGCTATTGCTTCAAATCTTATATCTGTATGTTTTATATCATGGAATCTCTTAAACAAACTCTCTCGCATATAAAACAGGCTACACTATTCATTGAGCAAGATCCACTGTCCCATTCTTTGATTTATAAACCAGCATGTCTTACAACAAATTGTGTTTTAACAAACAAAATGTATTGAATTCAAATCATGTCACCCATGGAAAATGGGGGAAGAAATATTGCCACTATAAGCAATATGAATGTGTGTGAGCAGAGATAAGAGAGATGCAGAGAAATTTCCCCTGGCTCAGCACATAGAAGTATGCGTCCGTATAACTGCCTGTGCAAGTGTGAATTTAAGGCATTAATCTGTCAGGGTCGAATCATTACTATGGAGATGACAAGCTGCTTGCATGGATATTTTGACCCAATTGCTCTTGTACAGTAAATGCCCAAGAAACAGAAAAAGGGTCAAGCGAGAAATTCAGATATGTTTAAGGTGACAGAATGAAAAGAAATGGCACCATAGACTTACAGAAATGTATATATATATATATATATATATATATATTGTTCTTTTGCCAACCAATTCTGTGACATTATTGTCAAATGAGCAGCATTTAGATGACCAGAATAGAGCTGAGCTGATGTGTGGGTGCTGTCATGCATAAATGTACACTACATGTGTGCTCAAGTGTGTTCATCAACATAAGGGTGCTTGTGCTTGCTGTGCGTTCAGCTGTCTCATATGGATGTGCATTCATGTGTATGAGAGTTGCATTAAAGTGAGCACACTTATGTTGAAATGAGTGGATTAGAATGCAGAATGCTAAGAGATTGATAAACATTGACAAGGGTAATGAGTGAGCATGTTATGGTTTCTTAATTGTAACATCTTATTGCTGTAATCGGTAGATTGCTGCCTTTGAGGAAAGAATTTAACCCTATTGCTTCAGGGGGAACGTCACTATAATAAATACACTGAAAGCCACTAAAGTGCCTGGTAAATGACGGTTTGTATGGAGGTCTACCTCGTTCACTTTAACACATTGAGGCGTGGTTTCACAGGGTTTGGATTAAACCAGGATTAGGCCTAGTTCAATTAGGTTAGTTATGTAGCTTTTATAAACGTGCCTTAGAAAACATGACAGATTAAGATAGTCAGTGCAAGTTGAATTTAGTTAAAACAGCTCAATTACGCATTTTAGTCTGAATAAGGCTTAAGACTTGTCTGAGAAACCGGGGGTGAGTCTGAGAGAGATTGGTAATGTGATGATCAGTGTTGTGTTCTAGTATGTTTTTCAGATTGGTACCCTGCAGGAAGGTCTGTGCCACTGCCAGAAAGATAATGGGAGTATAGGCTACATTGACAAAAGCTTTGCTTTAAACTGCTGCTTCTCCTAATGTCAGAGCCAGAGAACTGTCTCGCTATGTACATTAGGCGGTACATTAGACTGTACACCCTCGACTGTACATTAGGACGAACTCTGAACTGACCTGAAATGTTAATTTTACTAAATGTTTTATTAGCATCTTGTGATTATTGCTTGTTTTTTTAACCCCTCAACCCTGTTGAGAGATTTCTATGAAAGCTTGTTTCCGCCACGGAACAAAGCAATTTTAAAAGATAACTTTATATCTCGCGTTATAAATTCAGAATTGTGAGATATATGCCTATTACTATAGGCTACTGGCAATTACTAGTTATAAACTAAGAATTGCTAGATATAAACTCGAAATTGCTTGAAAAAAAAAGAAGTCAGAATTGTGAGTTATAAAGTCAGATTTTTTCTGACTTTATAACTCGCTATTCTGAAAAAATTCTTATTTATAACTCACAATTTTAACTTTCTCCCTTCGCAATTTCGAGTTTTCAAATTACTTATTTTCTCAGAATTGCTAGGCTACACGCAATTGTGAGTTATAGGCTAAAGTCAAATTCTGAGGAAAAAAGACTGTCTTTTTAATTTACGCAATTCTGAGGGGGAAAATATAATTAGCCTATGTGAGATGGGAAAAGTCACAATGATATAAAAAGTCGCAATCACCTTTTATATTATTCCGTAAATTTCCGTTATCTGCAAATTAACCCCCCCCCCCCCCCCTTGTAGTTGCATCTTTTAGGGAAATAGCAGGGATTATTTTATGACTCTTTCTGTCAGACTCTTCAGATAATTGGCAGATCAAGCATGCTGTTTGTGAGTATGTGTTAGTACATTCTCTCACAGTCCTCTTGTGTTTGACAGGTAATTGACATGTTTTTTGCAGTCTATGATCGGCTTTCCAGCTTAATAGCTCAATGCAGATGTTCTAACAACATGACAAATTGGACATCACTGAACTTCTGTTAATCACATAGCTGAATGGAAAGGAAATAGTTGCTCATCAATGTGGAAATGACTGGTAAAGAAAGGTAAGTGTTTACCTTGACGCTTTGATCACACTTGCTGGATGCAGGCTTAGCTTTCATTAAATGGTTAAAATACAGCTTGTGTATTCTCATGTCCAGAATTCCTAGACTCATAACATCGTGTCACACTTCTACATGATATGAACAACAGCTCCCCCATGTGGACTTTTCATGTTATTGTGTAGCAGAAGGGTTAGGATAAACTTTATTACCTCTATTTATGTTGCATTTTAATTTGAAATGCAAGCCATCTCTCTATTTTTTTACATTCTTGCATTTTCTACATTAGTTTTCACGCCTCGTGTTAAATATCCTCTTCATTATAGCTCACGTAACAGACAAGTGATTATTATTTCAAATAACATAGTTAAAATATTACAAGTCTCAACATAGCCTAATGGGAGAACAATTCAAGTTACTAGGTCATTAATTGTCTTTGTCAAAAGTTTTGAGCTGTAAAAATCTCACGACTGCACCAGCTTCAGTTTGACCAATTTGAATGTTCCTGTCCAGCGCAGTTTCCATGTAAAAATTATCGCTGTTGTAGTTTGAAAGTTATGACTCAAGAGTTGATAACGGCCAACTTTCCTGAGTTTTCCCAGACCGTCGCACAATGGACAATACAGCGGTCGACAAAGTTCCTGCCCTTGGTATAATTTCATTGGTCAGTTAGAGCGAAGCGCTATCCTAATTGGCTGTTCCCTCTGTCACTCAAATCTACTCCCCAGTCTCAAGCACTTCTTCCGCTGAGAGTCCATGGAAAGCCCATCACTGGCCAACCCACCGCCTGTCTCCTCATGCGTGGAATCTCCGGTTGTCGTGATGAGGTTGCATCGTGATTGCATGGCGATCGGACGGAGCTGAAAGCACAGAAGTCATGATGGAGACCGTAGAGCAGCTGGTGTCTTTCCAGCACATCCATGTGCAACTGAACGGAGGCGCTCCGTGGGGATTCACTCTGAAAGGAGGGCTGGAGCACGGCGAGCCACTCATCATTACTAAAGTAAGAGTTTACAAAGAGTTAGAAACTCATATTACATGCTTGTGTGCGTCTCATTGATTATATTCAAACACTTGGTTACTTTGTGCTGAAAGTTTTAACTCGCTGTTTATGCTTGAATGAAATGTAGCGGTGCATTGATGGATGTTTTGGAACTTTGTGAAAACCTAGTGGCAAGGAAATGGACATGATATAAACATAAGACCAAGAGCATCCTTAATGCTCGTGTTTAAACTGTTATTTGAACAAATGACAGATCATGATCTCATGAGATCTGTGAATCATTGACTTTCAAGATCCATGAAAACCCAAAGAAAGGAATGAATAATCAATGTTTGCATTAGAGCGAAATTATTCAATTTATTGGATCACTGAACATAGGTGAAGTGGCCTGGGCACTAATGCATATATTATTCATTATCCATTCACTATCTAAAGTTTGGATAGACCAACAAATTGGCAAACCTAATTAATCTGCCAAAAAGATGGCTTATTGGCTTGGTTGAAGTGGTCAATTCATTCAGCATCAGATCCTAATTCTACTGACTGCAATATCAAAGGATTTGTGTTTTTGAATATTTTACAAGGAATTTTGTGTGAACATTTTGTAAAATAAGCATAAATGTTTATATATGTTGTGCACATTCTATTTTGCATTAAATTGTATTACATTGTCTGTCTTGCTCTGTAGAAATTACATCTGCTTTCAAAAGTTGTGTATATTTTTGTATTATAGGTCCTTTATATGTATGAGCCTGAGGCAGATTATAGGATACTAGTCGTTCAATTAATTTTTTTACACAAAATGATCAGTAATAATAACAAATAAGCTAAAATACACTTTTCATATGTATTGTCACGTGTAATAATTGAAAAAAATCGATTTTATCCAAAAATATTAAAATAATCCGTTATGTTAATACTTTTAAATTTAACCCACTATGACTACATTTCTTCCAACTAGTACTGTTTTTTTCCCTCACAGGTAGGTAAGGGAATCATGTTTTATTCCTTCTTCTTCCACCCCCATTTCCTCTCCAATGGCATTTGACCGAAAAGTGTTGATTTATTTTTCTTAAATGAAGATGTTTTGGGGGGACAAGACCCCCAGAGATCACATTCCCAGACTCTGCCCTCTGAGTCAGCGGGGAGGAGGGGGAGGGCGGTATTTTTTTGTCTGACAGAGGGAAGAAATTAGTTTGATTTGTGCCTTAGTTTTCAGCATGTCTTCGAATGAGTTCACAGTTGTTTATTCTGGTGCTAAAAACATCTCGACAACTTTTAATGTGCGTTGAGTCGGTTTGGCTGTGTGGTTGGTAAAATGTCTTTTCTTAGCTGTGCTGTGTTTAATTGAAAGTGCTTTAACACTTTGCCTCATGTCTCAAAGCACGTAACATTGCAATAATAATAAATGTAAACAACTTACAGGAACTCTTGCCTGTACCACCTGACTGCTGCAGATTAATATCAGCGTTTATAGTGTTGACATAGAAACGCATAAATCCTAAATGCCATCTCGTAATTACGGTTAGGACATGGCGTGAACGCAGCATAAGCTTGTCGTTTTGGTTCAGGAGGAACGGTAAAAGGCGGCTGCTGTTTGTTTGCGGTGACCGTCCGCACAACTCTGCATAGCTTTGTGGAACGTGCTAATGACATTTGATCTCTGCGCGAGCAGGGTGTGCGGAGGTATGGAAATACATTTGTTCACAGGCAGATAGGAAATTGTACCTGCCATCAAACATTTTTTGGTCCTGAGACTTCCACAGAAGATGTACATGTTTTAATATTTAGACCTAGCTATTGATTGCTATTAGGATGTGAAGAGAGTTTTAACCAGTATAACAAAAAAGTGTTTATACATGGAAAAAACTGCCTACCCTACCTTTCATATTCATGCATTACCGTTATGTTTCTTAGGTGTCAGTGACTACGTTTACATGCAGCCAATAACTCGTTCAAAACCGGGATATTAGCAATAACCCGGTCACGCACGGCCATGTCCCGGTTTTTAAAAATCCATATAAAATATGATACCTGGGGTAACCCCTTTTCTAACCCGAATTTTTGGTCATGTAAACACGTATCGGCATATCCCCATAATGATTTGTGTTCTGCGCATGTTCTATTCGTAAGTAATCTTG
The DNA here is from genome assembly GCF_051911475.1 of Siphateles boraxobius. Lineage (NCBI taxonomy): Eukaryota > Metazoa > Chordata > Actinopteri > Cypriniformes > Leuciscidae > Siphateles > Siphateles boraxobius. Next base: position 16,414,727 of record NW_027508734.1, read on the forward strand.
GGCTGCGTCCGAAATCGCGTACTATGCGAGTAGGTACTACATTTAAATTAGAACGTACTTCTCAACCGTTAAAAAAGTACGTTCTATATAGTATGAATCCGGGTAGTATGAATGGAGTCCGGACGTACTACATGCGCCATGTTGAAATAGTCACGTGACATATCCTGTCATAACAGAGCGTCACGTGACAGACGCTGTCATAACAGCGCGAAAAATTAAAGAGCCCATTCCAGTGACTGCACCAACTTCGCGCTATGTTTTTAGTTTTGCTGTCCGTTTTCATCGGCGTTTTTACGTCGTTTGAGCTTACAGTCCAGAGGCGGCGTAGGTCAGCTACTCGCAGATCACGCCTTCGTCAATAGTTTACTTAGATGATGTTAAACAAACACAATTTAACCACAAAGAAACAAAAAGTGTTTATAGTACTTACACTTGAAAACAGCCGCGTCTCCGTTTTCCGCCATTTTTCAAATATAACGACAACAACTCCGCTCCCGTGGCATCATTGGATAGTAAAGTGTCCATCGTATGCGCACTTCAGAATCTCGGCGGAAGTAGTAGGTCATCCGGGTACTTTTCGCCTACTGTTTTTCGAATTCTATGATTTCGGACATACTACTCTGCTCGCGTACTGTTTTTCGCATACTATATAGTAGGGAAGTACGCGATTTCGGAAGCAGCCTTGGTCTTTTGAGTAGAGGAACTTCTCGGCGCATACAAAAACCCGCGTGCAGTATACCGGAAGTAAACGTGGCGGGACGCAGCACAGCATACTGTTTGAGCGAGGTCAGTACCAGCACCAAAGCGCAAACAAAGGCGATCGCTATCTGCCCCGACCTATTCATTATCCGCGTGCTGCTGCTGTTGTTGTCTTTGGATACAGGAAAAAGAATCGGAAATGACGCATATTGTGTCTTAAGGTTGTCCGTACGTCCAGACGCTAACCGTGCGTCGCCGTTTACATCGGGATATTGCAATTCCATGTTTATAGGAGTAACTCCCTCTGCTCACGCATGTAAACGGGTTATTCCTAATGTTTTAGAAACCCGAATAGTGACCTTAACCCGACCTTAACCCGACCATAACCCAAATATTGGCTGCATGTAAACGTAGTGGTGTTGTTTTCTTGTTATATTGAGTCATTTCTTCTTTTGAGTTTTTTTTAGCAGGCTGGTTAGTTCTCAGTAATTGTCAACTCTTGGTTTACTGGGGATTGGATCATTGCCAATTCTCATAACCTCATATTCACTGGCTGGACTTGTTAACTGCTTAACCTGAAACACATGCTTTGTTCGACACACAGTCCCTGCATCTGATTCTGTACACGCGTCTATGTCTACCTGGATCACTCGATTGTGAGGACTTTATTTGGATGTCATCATAAAGATGATATACAGAGGATTTGTCAGTGTTGGAGTCTTCTGGGGCTCATGGCTCCAGTCGCTGCCACTCACACTAATAGTTTTTCCATCTGATTTGGAGGCAAAGCACAACCTGCATGTTTGCATGTCTTTTTTTTTCATGGAATCTCTTGCCCTCTGATCCTATCTACCATCTTTGGGCCCTGGGGGCATTATTTTGAACCCCCCCCCAGTGGTCTCAGTAGACATTTATCTCAAAGAGTAAACATAAGAACCTGGCGCCCAAGGCATGACCCAATACACCCCCCAGGTGTTCAACATGTGCTCAAATTAAAATCCCATGATGGGTCATCGTGACCTCAGCCAGCAGTAAGAAGATACAACGGTATCAAGATTTATCAACAGCAAACAGTGGCTGGATATAATAGTAATTTCTACACTACATAAAAGTCTGAAAGTTGAAAATTAATAAGAATTTAATAGTAACAAACTTGGTCTTGCATCCCAATTGTAACACATTGAGCCGAACATCTTTAGGGTTCCAAAGCAACTTGTCCCCTGCGTGACAACATGTGATTTTCAAAATTGTGTCGAAAAATGTATGTAAACCATTTGTTTACAAAGAATGCTTGATTATTTTCCACATTTGTGCCTGTGCAAACCCCCCAGAATCCTCTAAGGCTTTTGCACTGAAATTGGCATCGAATGAACATGAGGAACAGGCTGATTTATGTATAAAAAACCTCATTGTTGCTGCTTTTCCCCCCTCACCACTTTGTTAATCATCCCTCCCTCACATTCCCTGTCTTTTTTGTTCTCCTATTAAAGGAGAGATGGAAACATTGCGCATTTCCTTGCATTTCTCTTTTTCTGCTGTGAAGTTTATGTAGACCACATGGCACTCCAATCATCCCTCTCTTCCCACTCCTAATCGGTCAGTGGAACTTATTCTCAGGCACTGGAGTTTTGAGGTGAAAGAAAGAACATTTTGGACCGAGAGATGGAAATGTTTTACGGGGTCAAGATGTTTATGTTTTAAGTTTGCTGGCAGTTTGAACTTGCAGTAGAACAGAACACTTATCGCCGTTATTTTTTTTAAAATTTTTGGAAGGTGTCCAACAGCATTAGTTCCGGAAGTATTCTATTTTATTTTATAAGTATATTTATTCTCTCCATAGGCATATTTTAACGCATGCACCAGACCAAACAGCTTAGAGATGAAACACAACATTACAATCTTTGATTCAAAGCCAAATAATAACAGGAAAAAAGCGAAAAGGCTATGTGTTGTTTTATTTTAAATAATTTTATGAGGAATGAACTACTCATCCCATTAAACACAGCTAATGATGTAATCAAAATAAACGAAATAAAAAAACAAATTAAGTTATAGTCAAGTTATTTTACAATTATTTTTAGACAAGTATAAAATACAATATAAACTGTTGCGAAAAAAGTGAGTAGTGTAATATTAAAATTTTTTTTTTTAAATCACACATATTGTTTCATACAGAGGTATATACTGTTAACAACCTTGAAGGTCATGGTAAGTCTGTCTTGAATCGTTTATGCATTTATTGCTAAAATTCATTTGCGCTATTATGAAAATGAATGGGGTTTTACTTCCAGAACGTGACTGTTGCGGCTGGAGCCATTTTTTCCACTTCTACTTCCATTTTTATCATCCTTCTGTTTAAAGTGATCTCTTTGTTTAAAGAAGGATTACTTCCCCATTTCTGTTACTCAGTAATGCCATACTTCTGTTTCTGGATAACACTCCCAAAGTTAAATCATATCAGTTTTGGATTGCTGTGTGAAACTCATTAATCCTGAGAGGTAATGCTTCCTTTTCCCACTGTTATTGCAATTGGATTTAATTGAGTAAATATATTGTTTCTTCAATTATTTGATAGAAGGCTGTTTGTTTTGAACGATATGTTGATTGTGGTGAAGTCCGCAGCTGGTTATGGGTGTGGGAAGGATCTGATATGTGACAGGAATGTGTGCTTGGCTCCCGTTGCCTTTGCCTTGGGCAGCGAGGCTTTGATGGTGGGAGAGATATTGGGGTCTTATTGCCTGAGCCCCTCCACCACAAACACTCACCAGTGTTTCCACATGGTCTCTTAACCGAGCTGGGAGTGACAGGACTTCTAATCAGTGAGGCATGTGTGTTAGCTGTGTGTGTTTGTTCTCTGAGTGAATGGTGGTGAAGTAGGGACCTGGAGAAATGATGTTATAATGATATCTCCGTGACGAAAATTATAACTGCACAGCTTATTTTAATGGCATTTCGGCAACAAGCCTTTGTCTAACGATTTCTGCATCGTGATATGATAATATTGGAATTGTATAATAATTGCAATATTCTTCGCTTTTTTGGCTTTTGGTCGAGTAGAAATAATTAAATGTAAATCTGCCTAAATGGCTGTTGTAATATTCTCAAAAGTATGAATGTAGTAGTACTCATGTGTAGAATGTAACAAAAAATATTATTGGGATGCACATTATATTGGTTATCGGACGTTTGATGTATACAGGTTGCCATATTTGAGCATTTTAGTGTTTTTTGTTGTTATCACCTAATACTACTCACTCACTTAAAGTTCCTCTAAACAAACAAAACAAATAATTTTATAACGACTGTTTAATGTAATCTTTAGCAAATCTCAATATGAAAATCAATTTTTTTTAAATACACTTTAAACATTTAGAATGGCTGTTTTGTTGTAATTAATATTAATCATTTCATTTTGTTTAAACAGTTGTATATCATTAATGTAAATCACCATTTATTGGATATATCAACCATAATATGAATATTATTATTTATTGGTTGTTTTTAGTGTTTTATTGTAATTCATTTTAATCATTTAATTTAGTTTAAAGAAAGTTGTATATCATTAAAATCACCTTTTATTGGATATATCAACCATAATGGGAAGATAATTATTTAAAAAATTTAAATGATTAATTATTTAAAAATTTATATCAGTGCATCCTTAAATCCATTCTTTGCTATCCATTCTGGCATCACATTTATACTGTTTACATGTGTGTTTGTGGCACTTTTGTAAAAACAAATATTTTATAAAGTTTGGTCTCTAAATGAAACAAATATGCATATTGTTGTTATTCTGCTAGTATAGACCTTTTCAACGATATATGACACAAGTCTAGGCTATCTGTTATGTATAATGATTTTACAGATAACAATTTCATCTGAAGCGTTTTTTTTTCATGCTATTAAAATTGAGCAAATTTAAAAGTACTTGGTAAGTGATGGGCATATTCCCTATATTCACTGTAAAGCCAACCTTCTTAGCTTTAAAATTACATATATTTTGTGTTGGTTAAGCAAGTGGCTGATAAGTAACGGGATAACTTAGTAGCATCCCCCTTAGGATTTAAGAGGTTGGTTAATGATTAATAGATTAATTGATCATTAATTTAAACTGATTGATTATGGGAATTTATGTAAATTGATATCATGAGTATGGAGATGATTATGTCTTTCCTAATTTGGTATAACTAAAAACTTACCGTTTAAGTGGTTTGTGGTCCTTTCAAGATTTAATGTGAAGACACATGGTAAATGATAATCAGGGAGTCAGTTTTCAAAGTTCATCTGTGTTCTGCAGGGGACCTGACCACATCAAACGCTCCACCAAAAGCTTGTATCCAACATTTTGGCTCAACCAGCCGTCAAAACCACTCCAAAGTCCTTTTTGCTCCCAGGGAGGTGAGTCTGGGGGATGGGGATGTGTGTGTGTGTGTGTGTGTGTGTGTGTGTGTGTGTGTGTGTGTGTGTGTGTGTGTGGAGGAGGTTAGCTGAGGGGACAAGGTCACTTCACACACATTACAACCTCAAAAGACTCACTATGGCCCTATTCATAAACGGCAGGAAACTAAGGAATGACAGGTCCTAAATTGAGCCATCATGATGCCCCTCCTCACCATGCACCCTCTCCTGTCTGCTATGACAGTGATGGATCAATCCAAGTTATCTTTGGTCCAAAGGTTGCTGGCTCTCTGACATCCACCATTGTCTTTTACGGAAACGAGGTCTGCTATACGCTCAAAATGTGTAATTAAGGCTATAATAGAGCAATCTCAGTGCAACGGGGTGACGTTGTGCATGTCAGACTAACAGATTTGTGCATATTTGGATTACGGATCATACCTCCAATATTTGCGCACATGCACACTTCCATTGCTCCAATAACAACCGAACTCACCAAAGTAATTTTTTGCCAAGTGTACTGGGAAGTGGTTTGATGTTCCTTTAATTTGCCTCTCGTTGAACTTTGTTAAAACAAAGACAATATCTGCCCGTCAGGAGGCTTCTTCTTGGCTGCACTTCAAACATGGCTTCTCACCTCTCGAGGAGAGAGACCTTGTTATGAGAGCACACACACTGCTGTTTCTGGACGGGCATCAAAAGGTGGAGGTTTTCCCAGTGCACGTCTAAAGCATGATTGATCACTTTGGGATGTTTGTGGAAATGTCCACCTGTGGTGATATATGTTGTCCTGATCGTCTTAAGAATGGATTTTTAAGTGAGTCGAATAAGCTGAACTGATTTATGAATGTGATCAAGTAACTGAACAATAAAGGCAGGTTGTTGATCTGGGTGTCATGTATGTGATTACTGGTGCGTTAATACTGACTCTGGGTGAGTGTTGGGTTTCCAGTATATGAATGCCAATTAATGTGGTCTAATTCGGTTTTGATATGTGCTCATGTGCCTGTGTTCAGTTTGTCAGCCAATGTGATAGCAAATGTTCTTATAACGATTTGGACATTTTTCGAAAACTATGACAGTTTTAAAGGTGTAGTTTAACAAAAAATGAAAATAATTGTATACTTTACTCACCTAATGCAGTGTTATTTTAGCATTATTTATATTGTCATTTTTCTTAGTTTTAGTTTTTTTCTGTTTAACCATAATTTTTTTTCTTTCTGTTTAGCCAAAATTTATTTATTTCCGTTTTTTATCATTTTAGTACTTCAACTTATTTCAGCTGCCAAATATATTTTTTCCCTAGGGATGGGAAATGGGATTTGGGGATGTGATTTTCCTTTTAGCTAGGGATGCACCAATCGATAGGCCGCAGATCGGTATTGGCCGGGAGGATCGGGAGTCACTAAATTTGGCCGTTCTCGTGAACCGATCGCAATTTGATGAGGTAAACCTGTAAAAAGTAGCATCATAAAAAAACATCATAAAACAATATAATATAATATTTGCCTTCATGTTCATTCAAATATGATGTTTCCAGACACGCTGTGCCAGGTTTGATGTCAGTGATGTCAAGCAGCATTGGTTATTGTTCTCTCATAACTGTTTGCAACATACCATATTTTAATGTATGTAAACTCAAATGAAGCTTGATAGGAAATCATTTGGAACAAAATTAGGGCAAGTAAATGATTTTTCAGACTTTTCCATTTTTGGGTGACCTATCCTTTTAAATCTTTTCTTTGAAACACTAATTGTAGTTATTTACATATTTGGTGTGTAATTTGTTTAGCTAGGACATTTTTAATGTGGACATTTTCAAACTATGACCGTTTTAATTGTAATCGTGCAGCTAGGTTAATGAGCTGATCCTTGCATTGATGTTTGAATGAGGTGTTGTTGTGCTGTTTTAATAGTTTGAGAAGGAAGTGCAAACAGCATTTGGCGGTTAAGACTGTGAAGGCAAACAAATTGAGGAATGTAATTCCCCACAGAAAGGCATATCTTCCCCCGAGTCTCCTTGAAACAAAACATGCTCTGTAAATCTTGTTTGATGGACTAAATGATTCTTGATGTATTTCTCTCTACTTTTATTTATTTGCACTTCTTAATTGTTATTTGTTGGCCACTACATTTCTTAGTTATGTCATTTGTTCACCAAAAAGCCTCTCCTGTGAATATAGGTCACTGGCTGTTGATTCAGTTGCAGCGGTGACCCATGGCTCTGTGTCACACCTTTAAAAGTCCCAGAGCACAATGGAACTTTAGACTCAGTCGGGCCGCAGCCATAGTTCAGCAAACTGAGGTAGCGTTCTCTCATTTTCCCCCAGCCTGAGCCTTGAATGAAGCCTTTGTCACCCTCTCACTCACGCTGTCTCACCCACCTTTTCTCTCTCAGCTTCTCTCTCTTTCTCCTTACACCCCCACTCTTCTGTCTATCCTCATAAATGAAGGAGCTAAAAGCCAGCAACAATATTCTCACCCACTCTGACCTTGAATCCATCCAAGTATGTCACTTTTCCAGGTTTGCCTGTATTCCCAGGTCTTAACTCTTACTTGGAGCGAAATCTCCCTTCCTGTGGTCCGGATCCTTCACTCCCATCTCCTCCCCATTTATGAGATCAGGCCAGCTCAAGGACACATGTGTCCCAGCCTGCACCGGTGACCTCAGATACTGAAGGAAAACGTTCTGATAAGCCCTTTGTTCTTAGTAGGGGAGCTTTGTTTCTGCTTTGCTGTAGTGCTGAGGTGTTTTCATAGCTCCAGATAAACCGAGTTTGTGTGTGTGGAGGGATAGATTAAGGAAACTTCAGTAGGGATAATACAAATGTCAGTCAGCCAGTCAGTCAGTCGGGTTGTGTTGTTGAGATGAGGCTCAAATCCTTGTCCAACAGTAGACAAAGGCAGTGCTGCAGAGGAGGGGGTTACTCAGGGCTCACAAACTCATTCTTCTCTTTTTTATGAGCAGCAGAAGACTGCGGTGCAAGCTTGGGTGCTTGAATGCATTCACTGACCACAGAGTTACAGAGCTTTCAATAGAACTGCTCATCAATCCCTGTTGTGTAGCTCAAATGAGAAGATATTGCGCTAGTCAAAGCTGATGTTCAGCAAAATGACCTAGAAAGTTCCCATGGCATATATATAAATAAATAAATAAATAAATAAATAAATACAAAATAGAGAGAGAGAAAGTGCTGCTCAAAAGTTTACACACCCCTTGCAGAATCTGTGAAAATGTGTGGATTAATAAGGAATCACACCAAGGCAAAAGAGTTTAAGTTTCCTGGAATGAGATGGGGACGTTTCCTGAAGAGGATTTGGGTGGGAATGGCAGCTGTTAGGCCTCGTCTTGTGGAGGCCAATGGCGGGTTCTGGGCACTATGGGGTTTCCTGAGTGACCCATTGACTCTGCTTTTGATTGCTGTGGAATGAAAGCAAAGCCTGAGATAGCTGACTGTGTGTGTACAGTATACTGTGTGTGCGTCAGGGCATGTTTGTGTTTTTTGAATGGATGTTCTGAATTGTATTCCCCCTAGCTTTTGGCATTTGGTATTCATTTTTACATTGAATATGTATAAACATTTGCAGGGGAACAAATTGCTATGAAGTGAGTCAGTTGGGAACATTATTATGTTTCAGGCAAGGAAATAAGCCTAATGATAAATACATGGCATGGTTTTAGTTTGCCTGAGGTCTTAAATTTCACTCCATTCTATAATAGCTCAGGAAAAGTATTTATTCCAGTTTTTGATTTGATAGGAAATTGCATTGACTAAATCTGAACTTACGTACACATAATTTCCATTTGGCTCAGTCTAGACATTTAAAATGTAACTTATAAGTAAAACTCATATAGTCCTTTCTCTGTCCTCCTCAATGGCTGTACCCATTTTTTTTTCTTTTGGTTCGTATGCATTCCCACATACATGTGAGTTATTTTCAACTCTTTCTTCACTCCAGCTGCTGTGATGTCTGTTGTTTTTTCTATCAGGATAACTGCAGAGCGAAATAGAGCCAAAACCCATGTTTACCACACTTCCTAGATCTGCCTTGGATGTCTTCGTCTCACACACTTCCTAATTATCCCACACTTTTCTTTCCATTTTTCCATGGCCACATTTCAAGTTTGTGTATAGCAGTGCATCCTTTCCCAGAGGGATCAGAGACATGGTTTCAAATCAGCTGTTGAAGGAGTATGTATGTGATGTTTTGACTCAGGTTATATAGTAATAAATCATATAATAATAATAATAATAATAATACATTTTATTTCTAAATGCGCTTTTCTTAAACCCAAAGCGCTACAGTAAAAGACACAAAAACAGCAAAGCAATACAACAATTAAAAAACCGTCTTAAATAAATGTGTCTTAATTAACTTTTTAAAATGTTCCTAAGTGGAAGCACATTCCATATCTTCGGGGCTTTATATGAATTTAGCTGGAAGGCCAGAGAACAAGGTATTACAATAATCTATCCTGGTTGTAATAAAGGCATGTATAAGCCTTTCTGTGTCTGCAAAAGAGAGAAAAGGTCTAAGTCGAGCAACATTTCTCAGATGGTAAAAAGCTGTTTTTGAGATGGTTTTTTATACGTGCTTCAAAAGTTAGTTGTGGATCAAAAATGACTCCCAAGATTCCGCACCTGTGAAGTGGGAGTTACCATGCTAGAATCAACAATTAAACTAATCTGCTCTGCCTTACGAGTAGCCGCCACTGTACCAATCTGCATCAATTCAGTTTTTGAGCCATTCAGCTTCAGGAAGTTATTCTGCATCCATACACTGATCTCTGCTAGACAACTACGTAAGGCTATTAATGAGCAGTGAACTTCAGGACTAGTGGTAATGTAAATCTGTGTATCATCAGCGTAGCAATGATATCCAAGACCGTATTTCTTGATGATCTGCCCAAGTGGAAGCATGTAGATGTCAAATAAAATTGGACCCAACACTGAGCCCTGAGGAACTCCCTGTCGAACAGGCACGGTATCAGATTTGTAATTCCCCAATCTTACAAACTGGGCATGGTTTGTTAAATAAGACCGAAACCAACTGAATACTGCACCAGAAAGACCCAGCCAATTTTCCAGACGATCTAGCAGAATAGAGTGACAAATAGTATCAAATGCAGCACTAAAGTCTAAAAAGACCAAAATACTGCATGCATCAGAATCTGCAGCAATAAGAAGCAATATAGACACAGGTCACCCTTATACTCTGGGGCTGTTTCTGTTCTGCAAACCTCTGGCTGCTCTCTGTTCGTGGTTTTCTGACTGGGGAAACCATTACAGGCATTGATAAATCAGCACTTGTTTTAGAGTAGTGTTCTTGGACAACCCTGCGAAAGTTCCTACTGGAAAAATTTGTGAATTACGGCTGAAAAATGTGTCCAAACATATATTGTAGGTCTTGTGAAAAATGTTATGACAAGTTCCTTAAAAATACGTTTTTTTTTAAAGACTCAACCCTCCCAGATTAGTGTCAGTCAAAATTAAATACTTATTCCACTTTTATGGAACATCATGTCATAAAATACAACTTGATATGTCCATTCTGCACTCTGTATCTATCACACATTCACTCTCTCTGTCTGCATTTCACTTTGCCACCAGCGTCCAAGTGTTTTCTATAAAACGGGCAACTGTGTTCCCTGTGTTCCCCATGTTTCTTTGCCTGTTGTGGGATAGGCAATGCTTGGTAAGACTCTTCTGGTTTCTAGGCAGCTCAGGCGGACCGTTCTTCTGTCCAGCTGTGGCATAATGACGGGCAGTGTGCCAGACTGGCAAAGAGCAACGCCCTGTTATTTATAGAGCGATAGAGGGGGTGACCTCATGCCGCCAGGGCTGATGCTGGGACTGGGAGACAGGGAGCCCATTCTTCACTGCTGCAGAGGTACGAGGTCCATATAGACCCTCTACTTATTGCAGATTGGTTTTCATGTGCATACTTTGATTAACATGATGAAATCGAGAACTGATCTGATCCCTGATGTGTTTATGCAGGTAAACCTTTTGCATTGTTTAACAATTCTTCGTATGAGAATTTTATTTGTATGTTGAATATTTGCATGCATTATGCAAGTTAATATTAATGAGATAGCCAGCAGTGGGCTTCTGTATGATAGTGGGAAAATATATATTTCATTTATTATTCTGTTAAGTAGGTTATTAGGCTACTTTTCCTGTCTCGTTGCAGTCCATTTCGGAGCGTGCGTTGCCTTGTGAACAGCGTCTCTTGCGCAGATTTTTGTGCCTTTTAATAGCTCTTTTAATGATTAAACGCGTCTGCAATTTAGCAACAGTATAGAGACTGCATTTTACAACAATCACCGATTGTGCTGATTTTGACGGTACGTTTGGGTTTTAGGAAGAAATGACAGCGCATTGCTGTGAAGAGAAGGAAGTTGCACTAGACAGAATGCGTCTAGTTTGTAATGGTTTCATCTCAAATATCATCTTTTTATAATCTTTATAATATAATATATATATAATGTATATAATCTCCGCGTGAGAGATCGCTCTCTCTCTCTTCTGGACTGCGAATAGCAAAATTGCATCACAGACAAATGTTTTAATATTATTATATATAGAAATGGCTGGCGTGATAAACATGTTCAAGATAACGTCTTTATAATAAATAGTAGGCCAACGTGTATTTTCTTAATTTCTCCAGTGGGCTACTCACAGCAGAACCGATAATGTCCGAGCTTATCGATACAGCGGTCTTTCAAAATTCAGTCCCGGGGCCCGTTTAATACCGGGTTTCGGTACCCATCCCTAATGCCTGGTGGATGGCCAAATGGAAAAATGTGTGGGTGACATTTTGACTTGGGCTAGTAAGTAACCACTTCAAACCAACCTAGAAAATGTATAGCTATACACTAAAACTAACTACTCACCTTAGCAACTAGTGCCTTTTCAAATACCTATGTATAACAGAGTTTTGGCAAATTTTGCCCTCACTCAGGACTAGAGACATCATATGATCTTGGTCTTTTTTTAATGTTAACCTATTTAATACTAGATTGTCTGCAGTGTGTAGTTCTGGGTCAGGCAACATGTCCTTTGCTGAATTTAGCAAACATATTGTAGTGGGAGAGGTGAGGTTCATCACTGTTCATCACTGTCCGACACTAACAGACACCCCTCCCTCCTGCGGTCTCTGAGCCTGGGAGTGGAAATGTATTTTTCGGTACACTGTTAGCATGACTAGGAATTGCCTTTCAAAGCCGTTATTGTATTAAAACTATTCCCATCCTGGGACTTATAATTTCGAGTCCTTCTCTTGTAATTTAAGGCGTTTCTCGCCTCCTCTAGCTAAAACGCAGACCGTATTTTATCTTGCAAAGGAGTGATTGGAAAGGAATCACAGTGGTGTTGTTTGTTTGCTGTAGCCTCTGCCCTTACTACTCATGTTGGGTGTTTTTATAAACAAAAAAGTCTGAGGCAGAAAGTTCCCCCTAACATTCACCTCCTCAACCATATTTTCCAACAGGTCTCCTTTGAAGAATGGGTACGGAAAATTTGATTCTTCGCATGGCATGTAAGGAGTGGTCGCTCCTGAGGGAGATTAAAGGAATGGGGAGAGCGATTTGTCACGTAGGACTGTTCAACTCTCCATAAAGGTCTCTTTGTGAACTTTATTTCACGATCACCAAGAAGCAAGTCAGTGCTCATGCCCAAGCCAAACAAGCACTCGTACACACACACACGCATGCACACACACGCATACACAGGTCTATGGAACATAGGTGTGGTTGCAGTTATTTTTATCAAGCCTCTAAGGAGAACATGAGCTCAAGGGAAAGGAAAGAAAGAGTGGGAGAACGAGACTACTGGGTGGGCATACAGGAAGAGAGAGAGAGAGAGCAAAGGATGGAGGTTGAGTGAGTTCCATGTGGTGTGTGCACCAGCTGACGCCAACAGTTTGACAAAAGTTCTTCACTCTAGGTTTTCTAAATAATTCAACAAGATCTGAGAGCGAACACGCATGGTTGAAGTGCCATTACATCATGGCCCCGGGTACCCATTAAACAGATTTAGTGGAGGACAAGGGGTGAATGCTCTTTTATCTTCTTCCCTCTCATTTTTATTTTGGTTTCCCGGTCTTCCTCGCAGGGAGTTGTGGAAGTTCTGAGCACTTTGGTATCTTATGAGGTAAGAAGGTGCGTTTGAGTTTGTTTTATTGCCAAGGGGGCACTCGTGTATGCCTGCCAACTATGTGAATTTTTTTTTTTTGTGCAATAGTGTTACATATCCGGCCATAAAACATACCCGCTATGCAGCAGATTGGATTTTAGGGTGGAAAAAGGCTGTGTTTGTTTTGAGTTTAATAAACTAATGGAAGGGCAGGCTACAACACTCATCTCCTGCACCAATGCACCCTGAGAACATACTGTACACCGGTTTCATTTAGACTCGCACAGAAGGTTTATTGGATTTGCTGCATAAATTCAGGTCTGAGATGGTACACTCATTCAGTCAGTTGAAAGCCAAGTGGAAAAATAGTTATTCAACCTTTGTCATCTCTGTTGCATGTACAAACAAACACATGCAACCTCTCAGAATTGAGATGAAGCCCCTGTGGTCCAGGCTGAAGGGCTTTGCGGATGTTGTTTGTGGTATCCGTAGAAACAGTCTGTTTGGAGCAGATGGGAAGGAAGAATGGAGCAAGAAAGAGCAATGTCTTCAGCGAGGCTGTAATTGTGACCATACATCTGAATAATGTTTCCATTACATGCATCCAGCCATTTTGCATATTAAACCAGCCAAATACATTAGAAAGACTTCAGGCCTCATTCAATGATAGACAGTCCTTCAGTCAGCATCTCTAAGTGATGTTATGTCTTTTCTCCTCAGGATGTGAAGAACAGCCTGAGAATATATGTAGTGTATCAAAAAGTTATCTAAAGGCAGTGACAAACCAAGCCTACCTTAAAGAACTAGCCACAAGGAAAGGCAAATGTGTTGTCGCCTTGTGTCGGCTGTGTCTGGGCCAAAAAACTGCACTTGAACACACCGCAAATACTACACTTGACTGCCAACTACTATGTTTGTTCTATGCCTGTGTAAGGAAATAACTGTCTGTATCAGTCTATATTCATAATTCAAATAGGGAAACCAAAACTATGACTGCAGATACACAAACCGTAAACAAAGCAGCTCTTCCGTACCATGAATAACCATGTTGTTATAAAAAAATGTTAAACTTAAAAGATGTTAAACTGAACATCCAGTCAGAGTGATCTCTCTCACCGACTGCCCCGACGCAAGCTGAGTTATCTCTCTCACCGACTGCCCCGACGCAAGCTGTTCACTAGTTGACTAGTGAACAGCTTGCCCTCCTGAAATCTGACTTGCTGAACATTTACAAAGCATTTACAAAGTTGCCCATGCATGTTCGGTTATTAAACATGTTTGGCTGATTTGATTATGCTTTCTGCTACTGGGTTTAATTATTTTATCCCTTATAAATTCATTTCACAGAATTTTTTAAGATTTTCACCCAAGATCAGCACAGAAAATGCAAAATCGTCTCCAGATTCTGTCTTGGTCTGCTTATGAGACAAAATCTTACTGAATATTTTGTGAAGTATGAACTCTACCCACATCCTGACTTTCGCTGTCCCCCACTGAGCATTTTATTCAGGCTGCATGAATATTCCCTTTATGCCCCTCTGGACACGTTCTGTCATTGATCTCCCCAAAAACCACGCTCAAATATTCCTGCAATGCTCACCACATACGAACATTCAAACACAACACATGTGCATCTGTTTACTCTACAATGCAGACCGACAGTTGGCATTGGATGAGTCTTATAAAAATGGTATAGTGTGTAAACATGTTTCAGAAAGATTTGGTTTCATTGTTGAAATACGTGGCTCACTTGTTACAAAATGGTGGCATGTGTATCCAAGGATGTTTTATTTACTCTGTCTGTCTTGAGTATGTTTACTGGCTCTGCTTCAAAGTCAAGAAAAAAATAGCCTGTTTTTGTGGTGTTGCATGCTGAATATAAACCTATTTAAGACAATCTTTTGTCATATGCAATAGGCTTTTATAATTTCTTGATTTCTCTCATGATTTCTTTATTTTTAGTTTTACATTTATTCATTTGGCAGACACTTTTATCCAAAGTGACATCCCTGGGAATGGAACCCATGACCCATTTTTTATATGAGGCCTGTAGTTTGAAACCCCTGGTCCGCAGCATGACGGTAGCTGCTGAAAAGAGAAATATGACTTAAATTTGAAAGCTTTGTGGCATTGGCAGTGTATTTTGATGGGTGGATTTGTGTAAAAAAAAAAAGGGCTCTAATATAAGAATTAAAACTGAATATGATACTCTGTTGTAATGTATGTGTCCGCCAAACATGAAGGGTGTGCATTTATGTTAGAAGCTGAGATTTACATGTGCGTGACTGAGTGAAAGTGTGATTTGTGTATGTTTTGACTGGGCTAATATTTTTTGTATGGGATTTACTTGGCTTTTGGAGCTGATCTTTGACCCTTTGTCCTATTTTATGTAGGAGGCTCCCTAATGGAATGACTTGGTATTGTGTGTCTGTACAAATTTTTGATGAATGGCTGTGAACTCTGTGCATATACAGTACAACATTGTATGTATATTTGACTTCCGACCTCTCTGCCCCATGTTTTTAAAAGAGGAAGTGGTTACATGTGAAATGGACAAGGCTGTGTGGGTAAACGTGCTTATCTGTAAGTAAGTTCTGTCAAGTGTGTGCGGGCTTTTCTGATTTAAGCGTTTAACCTCCATGTCCTCTTTGAGAGAGAATATGTGTTGTTATATGGCATTTTCAGAAATTTATTTTTTTCCCCTTATGTGGTGTGTGGACACAAAGGCTACAATGCATATTTAAACATTTAAATTTAGCCTTAAACTGTTTTTTTCTCTTGCTTATAGATAGAAGAGGGAGGAAAAGCAGCTCATTGTAAGAAGTTGAGAGTGGGGGATGAACTGGTGAACATTAATGGATCTGCTCTCTACGGCTCACGTCAAGAAGCTCTCATCCTCATCAAAGGTTCTTACAGGATTCTCAAAATCGTCATCCGAAGGTATGCAGACACAGACATATACACATTCGCTGACTTAAGTTTTGGACACGTTTACCATTGTTCTGGGAATTTTCAAGGGTGAAATTCAGAAATTTCATTTGGTATCCACATGATCTGGAATTTCGTGTGGGGCGAAATAATTCTCTGTGCAGATTATGCATCGGGTTCGATTTGTCATGAAAATTTTGCTGCGTTGACCAACAGAAGGTTGCTTGGATCGAAAGTGACTTCTGTGTGAGCTTCATACATTGCTACACTATTCGGGGGTTTCTGCAGGACTTAAAAAGTATTAATTCACCATTACCCAAATTAAGGACTTAAAAAGGTCTTAAATTAGAGCAGAACATCTTAAATTTATTAAGTCATGATGACATTAAATGTTGCATACATTGTAAAAAAAAAAATCTGTCCTCATTACTTTATAATTCAATTATTTAAACGCATTTAAACCAAGATGCGTTCACTCGAGATGCAACTGTAAAATGAAGTCTTGAAAAACTGAACAAGAACAAATGTCATTGAGATATTAAAACTTCCCTTTGAATTAAATTTTTTTTCTGAGCCCATTTGCAGATATTTGTTTGTTTTAATCATTAATAAAACAAATAATTTTCACAAAAAACAGTACTTCATATTTTATGTAATTTTGTATCTCCAGTAAATGCATCTTAATTTAAGAATCTTTAGACATTTGCACTGGAAAACAAACTGGAAGACAAAAATACTTAGGGAGGACATAACTTGTTTGCAGTGTGATCAGAAGATGCAGTAAAAGATATTTCCATATTCTAGTGGTTGGGAGCAGAGGTATTCAAACTTCTTCTCTGTAAAATGTATTAAAAAGGAATGGATATCTCCCTAAACATTTACATTTACAGAACATATTGACTTATTGTGTTCCCCTCAGTTTATTGCTTAAATTCTTTACTTGGTCTTAAAATAGTTTTAAACGTACCTTCATTAAACCTGCACAAACCTTGCTATTCACAATAGAATTTGTATTTTTATTTTTCACCAAATTTCGCCCGTAATGTTATTGCACCTTTATATTGAAACTGCCATTTTGACACACATAGTATATATGCTAACTTCAGATGCGGTCACATTTACCTTTTAGCAAAATTTTGTTGACGAAATCCAGTCTTTTCAAAAGGAATCCACACGATAAGAATTTTGCATTGGGGGAAAACTCCCTGTATATATTTTACATTGGGTTCAGTTCGTCATGCAATTTTTCTGTGTTTGTTGACCAACAAAACTAATGCGATTTGCACCTTTATAGTGAAATTTCCATTTTGATGTAGAGACTCAGACATGCACACATATAAGCTAACTTAAGATGCGGTAACATTTACCATTTATTGGTGAATTTTTGTAGGCAAAATCCAGTAATTTCATGCAAATTCGCCACTTTGAACTCTGTGGTTTGCAAGTGATTACTGTGCAAGCTTCAAACATCACTATACAATCAATAATATACAATGTACTTTCTTTGCTCACAAAATTATGTCTTGAAACTGCCATGATCACACAGTAAAACTGACATTTTGACTTCTGAAACATCCCACCCAGAGGATGTGACCAGGATATGCAGTGTTTCGCTGTTGGGAGAGCATCTGTGCAGTGGCTAAAACCATCAGTAGCCTCTGATTATGTGTCAGTTGTTTATTTTAGCTGGTGTGATGCAAGCTGACATCAGCAGAGTTTGGCAGACAGGAGAGTTTTGTCACCCATGACAGACAAAATTGACTGACACACCCTGTTTGACTCACTCACAGTAGCATGATCCAGAATCAGATCTTCTGATGTCAATATTACTCCTAGTTATCAGGGCATACATGTTTGAGCTCTATCCAGGTCAGTGTTGGTCCATTCAGTCTTACCACAGGGGTTTTCCCCTTTCCAGGCATGTGGACAATCAAAGTGTCATGTGATAGTGCCTCACTGTGGCTGTGTGCAGAGGCGCAGTTGAGGCGTCTAACCAACACATGCGCACACTCGCAAACATTTGAAGAATTTTAGTGATGCACTCACATGCAGTTGGTGATAAATGTTTACCTTTTATTGCTAGCTTTATGTGTACAGGGTAAATGAGGTGCTGCGTGTTGTTGTTGAGTCTGGACTGGACGTCCTGCCGGCTGAGTCCAACACATTCCAGTGTGTTGAGGCCTCACTGCATTAGTAGCTACCAGACAGCTGAGTGTACGTCCCACACTCCTCCCTCTTTCATCTGCTTTTTTCTCCTTTCTCATTTATTTATACTGTCCTCCCTTCCTCCCACTCAATAAAGCCACAATCTCCTCTCTTCATATTTTTTACCAACAGTCTCAGTAAAAAAAAAAAAACTTTCATAAAGCTTTCATAACCTCATTCTCTAGGTTAAATATTCTGTTACCACATTCTCTAACATCAATCTGTAGCCTCTCAGCATTTTGTAACTTGTTTAACCTTTTAACAGTTTATAATTTTAAAAACCTTATTTTTATGTGTTGTTACAGACATGTGATGTACATTGTTGTGTAAGTGTTCAAGAAAATGCAATAAAAAAAGTATTACAAAAAACGTATTTTTAGAAAAATAATCCATCTCTGTTGAGCCGTATAACAGTTGGTCGGAAGTGATGGTTTATAGTTAAAATCTTTTTTTAAATACTAGTATGTTTTTTTACACACGTCTATTGTTTCACTTCAACTTGGGTTATATGGATTACCGTCATGTTTGTTTTGTGTGGTTTCTGGATTACCGTCATGTTTGTTTTGTGTGGTTTCTGAAGTATCAACTTTTGGGATACTATCCACTTTCATTATATAGGCATCATTATATGTATATTATCCACTTTCGTTTTATATTTATATATATATATATATATATATATATATATATATATATATATATATATATATATAATTTTCCTAAAAATCTTCATGTG
The DNA here is from genome assembly GCF_051911475.1 of Siphateles boraxobius. Classification (NCBI taxonomy): domain Eukaryota; kingdom Metazoa; phylum Chordata; class Actinopteri; order Cypriniformes; family Leuciscidae; genus Siphateles; species Siphateles boraxobius. The sequence goes on from NW_027508734.1 coordinate 16,433,834, forward strand.
TGTTCATCTGAAGAAAGAAAGTCATGTCTATCTGCGACAGCATCTAGACATTTGTGTGTGCAGTATCCCTTGAACTTCATTTTATAGGCTCTCAACATTGTATAACTTTTGAAAGCTTATTCTCTAACCTGATTATCCTATAACATCTAGGGATTTACATTTTTACATTAGATAATACTGTTATCTAACACAATTGTACTAACATTTTAGCAAATCTCTAAATATCCATTATTCAAACTGTAAATTATAATTTTCAATATGACTATATTTTTTATTTATTTAGACTAAATTAATTGATTTTTAATATCTACCATACTGGTATCAGCTAGAATTTTATTATTGATGTATTCTTAATAAACACATTCTTGAACCTGTACCTTGTATACTTTAACCTGTATACCCTTATTCTAAAGCCTTTAAACAGTTTCTAACTTTTATAACCTCATTCTCTTGATTCAATACTCCTTAACTTCTGTGACCTCATATAATCTCTCATCATTCTTTAACCTCATTCTCAAACCTCTTGACAATCATCTAACCTCTTGACATTCTCTATTTATCTTATCTGTTGTAAATAAACCAATTCAATATGCTGTTTATTTTTGTTCATACTCAAACACCAACCCCTCTCACTCACAAGATTCTCAAAACACAAGAATTCTCATGAGATTTTTTACAACAAAACACAACCTACTTGAGTGCACTTAAGGTACGAGAAGTTAGAATTACAGTCTAGGACTACTAACATGCTTTTAGCCAAAGAAAAATCTGAACTTTTAAACCTCCAGGTTTAGGATAGCCATCCAAACACCAGCTTTGCAGAAGCTAGCCATAGAGTCAGAGGTTCAGGAGTGAGGGAGAGGAGAGGAGTGTAGAGATGGAAAAAAATACTTTTCTTTTTGCATCCGTTTATTTAGCTGCAAGTCAGAAATACTGCAGTCTTTGTGTTATTACCCTGCCTGCGGTTTCTCTCTTGCTGTGGTTTTTGTGTGTGTGTGTGTGTGTGTGTTTTGTATTTTTCTGTTTGTGGGTTTGATCCCTAGTAACACCAGTGGAACTGTGCCAGAGGCTCTTCAAGGAATCAGATTTGATTGTTTTATGCGGATTGACGGTTGCTGTATATGTTGTCTTTTTGCATGCAGCCTGTTTTTGTATAAAGCTGATAAGTTGGATTGGTTAGCATGCATGTGTATTCATGCTTGGCTATCAATCTAACATAGGCACTGCTGTGTCATTTAAGGTCAGTGCCATTGGCGCCATGTTTTAAATCGTGTCTGCATTGTGAGGACATTCAAATGGCTTTACCGAATTTTCATAGTCACTGTTACTCACCTTTAACCTTTAGCAAAAAACACACTATTGACCTTTCTGCATTATCAAGAATAGGTGTGTGTGAGTGAGTGAGTAAAAGAGAAAAAGAGGAAGGGGCTTAAGTATGACTTTGTGTATGTGAGGTTTTTGTAATGGTGTGTTTTGTATCTGTGCATCTTTGGACGTCAGTAGAGGTCACATGCATCATGAATGGCTCATTTCCACCTCCATTTCAAGGCCAAGGAATGTATGACTATTTAGTCAGCACCATTATAGAGATGTTTTTTTTGTGTATGTTTGAAAACCTACCTGCCAATCATTAGAAATTTAACTTAAATTAGTTTCTCTACTAATAGCAAAGCTGTACATTTAACTGCTTCAAAAACAGTGACGTTACCACCTCGCTACTGACAAATGTAATGTAAATTTTCAGTTGTAAACTATTTTATCAAAGTCAATTGACCCTTTGCAAAGACCCGACCCCCTTAGTTACTGTCGCTATGTCCGACAAGCTACGCCGCTCTCACGCACACACCATGTTCTCACGCAGTGAAAAATACATCGCGGATCAGAGAGGAGACTGACAATATACGCTGACAGACAGGACAGACCAGGTTACTTTTCGGTTACTTTTTATATTAAACATATTAAACAAAGTCTCACCTTTCAAATTTGGTCATTTTTAAAAAGAAATTTAAACAATAAATACCGTTTTGTGGCTCTTTAATGTGTCGTGACAGATCGCTGTAGAGCCTCAGTTAAAGCTGCTCGTGAACGATCATCTCTTCCTTCTAGTTCATTTATAGCATCAAATAAACATGAATGAACATAAGAAGGAATGTTGTTTTAACCGCGGAAAGGCGTCAGTATATTCAGGTTTTCAAGTTCAAATCCTCCCATGTTAATCTACTAACTCTCCTGACAGCTTTGTCGGACAAAATGGCAGATGGCGAAGTATGATTGGTCAGATCACCTGTCAATCAAGCTCTCTGCGAAGGGTCAATTTCAGGCAGTGCTGACAAGAAGTTTCTGTGTGCGTGTTTCTGTCTGTGTGCAAGTGCGTGTCTGTACTGTACTATGTGTGTGCAGAGAATGAGAGACAGTGTGCTTTCCATTGAAAATAAAAGGTAATGTAGAGGGAAAATCATGGAAATAGTTTGTCATTTTTGTCATTATCCTATTGTTAGTCATCTTTGTTTGTTAGTCATATTTGTTTGCTTTGCCAGTCTCTTTTGGGTTTTTAGTTCATTGGCTGTAAGGAAATAACTGATGTGGCAAAGTGATTGGGAATATGCAGTCGACAAACCTGGAACTACTTAAGTGTGTAAAATAGTTGCACAACTTAGAATGTTTGTAAACCAATCAGAGTCAAGCATTCAGCAGCCCTGTCGTATATATATGTGTGTGTATATATATATATATATATATATATATATATATATATCTCTATCATAAGTATATTGTCAGATTAATGTTGTACATATTGTTTTTTTGTACATATTTATTTGGTCACACTTTAGATTGAGGTCCAATTCTCACTGTAACTAACTATTAACTATGACTTTTACTTATTAGTAGTTAGTAAGGTAGTTGGGTTACACCTTTATTTTTAAGGTGTCATTGTTATAGTGTAATTATATATTTAATTATTGGGTAGGATTAAGGATGTAGAATATGGTCATGTAGAATAAGGCATTTATATGTGCTTTATAAGTACTATTAAACAGCCAATATTTTAGTCATATGCATGCTAATAAACAACTAGTTAATAGTGAGAATTGGACCCTAAACTTAATTAATTAGGATTATGTTAATATAACTGCATTTAAATAATTAAATAAATGCTTATTTGGTCCCCTCTGGTTGAGAACTACTGGTGTAAAGAAATCTGTTTGAAATAATTTATTGATATTTTTCAGTAATGACAGATTTTTAATCTATATTTTTGGATTAGAGCTGTTGTCTCCCGGTTTCTCTTTGTGAATGGGAAGGTGAGCTGTACAGTTAAAGGATGTTTGTGGTATGCCGTGTCCAGAGACACGCTGTATTGTTTTCCTGCACACACACTTTCTATTGTTCTTCAGCAGCTGTCTGGAATGCAGATTTGATCCACATTGGACCGAACTTATAATTGCTCACATTAATTCAGTGTTTGTGTCTTCAACTTTTGAGTTGTGTACCTGTTTAGTTAAGTACTGAAAGTATGAAAATGTATTATACACACTGAAAGAGTAGACGGGTTGTCTATTGATGTTATATAAACCTGATGTGCTCTGCCTGGAAGAGTGGTGGTGCCCATCTTGCAACAGAGAACAGTGTGCTCCTAAAATTTCTGGATGTCTGGTTCCTCCTAGTTTCAACTCCCACTTCCTGTTACACATGCTGACTGTAATAGCAGCTTTAGGAGCTGAGCTGGGAACCATGGGACAGAAATGTTTATTTACAGCAAATAACCATTGTCAGGGGCGGAAGATCTGTTTTGAAATGCATATTTTGTCCCTGACTTTAGCCAAGTCTGAGAAACAGACCTTATTTGGACTGCGAGCGTATACATTAAGATATTTAGATTCACACACTCATGCTCAGACTTAAAGGAAGGGTAGGTCTTTACAGGAAAGCCACGTGAGGGAAGGGAAGTGTTGCTGTCTTGCTTTGGCATATACGTCTGGATTTATTGAGTAGTTGGCACATTGTTTGTACACCATATGCCAGAAAAAAAACTACTGCAATAGATTATCCATACATAACAGCTTAAATTTTAAAGTTGCAGTGTGTCATTTCTGACCTGCTAGTGGTACCAAATGGAATTGCAATAGTCATTCCCCAATTTTTTTTCAATCAGAATATTTGGATTTTGATGTTGTTTAGACCCCAATTTTCCTCAAAATATCTTATTTTGTGTTCTACAGAAGACAGTAATGTGGGTTTGGAACAACTGTGAGTAAATGAAAATTGAATTTTCAACCATACCTTTAAACCACCCCAGAGTGAGCCAGAAATTGACATGTACATGTAGGGCTGCTCAAACAAACAGGAATATTTTGAAATCGCAGTGTTCACATTATTGGGTGTAATTCAAATAGATGTATTACACACATTACCTTTAATCATTACCAATTTTCCATGTCTCAGCATTTCTTGCATCTGTAAGACTGGAAAACTGGAAGAGAGCGCAACTGTGTAAGTTGCAAAGTGTAAGCAAAACACTTTGCATCATGTATTTTATAATGTCAAGGTATTGCATCTTCTCTCTTTATGCCAGAGCATTTGATGTTTGTATCTATCATTTTTGAACTGATTATGCAATTGGTGTGATACATTTATCTGACATGATAAATTGTAAACATTTGATTTTATTTCTAATCGACTGACATTATTTTCAGTAAAGAGTTAAAAAGAATAGTCAAACATTCGCTCACGCTTAATGATGCACAGATATCATTAAAATCTTTTTCATTTATGGAGTCAGATGAAATAACGAGTTAATACATATGAGAAAATGTATTTCATTTAATCCAATCACTTTGGCACGTGGAAAGACAGTAACGTGCAGAGACCTTCACCCACTGATCAGATGCCTCCTTTGGGCCGATTGTGTCGGGCTTACACATTGTTTAAATAAAAAAAGAGCAGTTAATATATTATACTTTTAGCCATGTGCAAATCGCATTACAGGAACCAATGGCTGTAATCTACTGTAAGAAGCCAACTGGCCAAATGCTGATATAAAACTGTAAGCACCACTTATCTCATGAGGAAATAAAGTGTGGAGAGCCACTTCGGTAATCATCTATCAAAGGTTAACTGGTCTCTCTGGGAGAAACCCCAGTTGCACTTCACTCTATGAGTTTATGATCTTGTGGTTTGGAGAGTCCGTGGAAGAGAGTTAGGGCAAGGACAGAGATCGCAAACTCAGGAAGCTTCAAGAAAAAAGAAGTTTCACGGAAAAAGGCCCTGTCCGCTGTGCTAAGGAACAAGAAAGAACAAAGGAGACTCAATGCCAAAACAATGGACATTCCTTACATTCCCAAGACCACCACCCCCCTCCTGACTTTCCACATATTAAGAACAAAACTCTAAGACCTTTCAGACTCCAAAACTTTCCACATGCCAGCCTCAGTGTATGGTGTTACTGTATAATATGTTTTTGATCAAATTTGAATGCACAGAATTTATAGTTTATGGCTTGCTGTGCTGTTTTTTGTTAAGAAAATGTGCCGGATTTCTATATATGTTTATACATTAGGGATGCATTGGTGGTCGATAATTATTTTAATGGTTTTGCGGACAATATGAAAAATGGATAATCATTTTGAGATTTGCTAAAGATGTTAATAACATTGTTTGGCATGCATGGTAATGGGTATGACCATGTTCATGTGTTAATCATGTGTCAATGTCAATCTCCTGTTGGTTAGTGTTGCTGCTACTGGAGAGCAAGTACAGGACTTGATACTGCCAATACATTCATGATGGAGTTGTTAGCAAGAAGGACATGCTGCTAGTGTTGTAACCAGGGTTTGAAATTAACCTTTTCACTCACCAGCCAATTTGGCTGCTAATTTTTTAAGTTACCAGCCATTCAGAACTTCTCCTAGCCAAAAGAAAATGAACCAGATTAACTACGTCGCAGTTTATATAGGATATATATATATATATATATATATATATATATATATATATATATATAATATAAAATAAAATTTGGATTTCATACATTCATTTCTTATTCAAACAAAATCCTGTCATCTAGCCATCTCCTCCCCTCCTCTTTCATCCTCATCACCAAAAATAAATTTTATGTGGACGGATCAATACAGTACAAAGAACATCAAAAAATGCAGGGTGTTGGAAAATAACAATGTCTTTTCTGTTACCCAAATGCTTTTTAATCTTCGCTATTGCTTCAATGCAAATGAATAAGCGCACCGTTATTTGTAGCCTAGTGACGGGCATGTTCAAGTAAGCCAGATATGCACAGATTCTACGCAATTCGCTGTATTTAATATATCACGATGACTCACGAGTTGAGTATTTGCGCTAAATCTGTGCAGATTTGGCTTATACAAACTTCCCCAGCAAAGTGAGTAAACATTAACCAACTCGCCAAATTGGCTAGTGATTTTACAGCATTACCCGCCAGTTAATTTCTATCCGCATTTGGCGGGTGTTAATTTCAAACACTGGTTGTCACGATACTGGAATTTCCAACTTGAGAAATGAAATTAATCAAATGTAAAATAACACTGGATAGATTTCATTGTAAAAAATGTAAAACATATACTTACAATAAAAGTTACAAAACAAGATCAGTGAGTAATTTTCTCTTTGTCTTTTGTTCTTTGATTAACATGACAGACAGCACCAGGTTTTTTAAGCTGCTGTCACTTTAAGATATTATGCACGGATACAATATACTGTTAGACAACATGCGTTTTCTCTCAACTATTTACATTTACGTTCCAAAACCGTCTGTATTTACCTGAATTCCCGGCAAGACAGCATTTTGACTTTTATTTAATGTATTTGACCGTTTAAGCACAATAAGCCTTGAAAAAGAATTACTTTTGGTTCTCACAATCGGTTTACCCATAATCAGGTTTTCCGAAACCTGCACAAATTACTTAAATTATGTGCATTACCAGCACTATTCAACTAGAGCGAATGAGACGAGTGAATGAGGAGGCAAGTGTGTGTCAAAATGTCAATTCTCTATCGAAGAGATGAGAGTGTGAGAACGTACAGCTGTTATCAGTGTATCGATACTGCAGAAAAGGAGTATTGGAACGGTTTCAGATATTTCAGTATCGATATTTATATTTCGATATGTATTGAATCGATATACATATCGAAATATTAATATTTTTGAATACACTACATGCTCCTGCTGCACAATATAGCCAACATGAATTACCCATTGCAGGTCTATACAGGTGGAGCTGGGGAAGGCGGAGGGTTTCTGAAAGCACGTTGCAACTGCTACAGTATATGCTGACCAAGTATTTGAAGGTTGAGCAGCAAGCTTATTGGCTACTGATAGAGCAGGAACTAATCAGCCGTGCAATAGAGAGAATTATGTGATTGCAAGCAGATTGAGATAAGGACCTATCAGCCTCCGCCATCTAGAGTTTTTATGACAGATTTATATTTTAGTTGTAATGGACAAAGGTGTGCCCCTTTTCCTTGAATATGTCAAGTGATCAATCCAGACAGTACTTGTGTGGGTTCATCTTTTGGGATTGCATTACGGTAGGACTGCGTACATCGAAATGGCTTCTTTTTTTATTAATAGGTCAAGTAGCCCAGGGTTTTGCGCCTTAGTCCACCTTCTCTCATCCTATTCAAAATGTTCTGCGGTATAACTCTGATATACTGGACATGTGGACAAGATATAGGCCATCAGTTATATTAACCTCTGTTCAGTTGCTAGGGAAAGAGTAAACGGATTTGTGGTGTTAACATGAGTGTAGACTGTGAAGCATCGTCAACCGCTCTGCATCTGTTTTAACATCTGTTATTTTAGTTTGTTTAGAACTGTTTGTTATTGAGTCTGGATTCTGCCACACTTTTATTCATTCACTTTATGCTCTTGTGATTGAGAGGCTACCGGGGTCATGACATGGCACATCTCTCTGCTATTTTTTCTGTCCAAAATAGTTAGGAAGGATTTGATGTGGCTGATAAGCTTTTAGGCTGCGATGCCTTTTTGTATGCTTTCTTTCCCCTTGAAAAATTCTAAAATCAGAGTTAAAGAGAATTCAAAACAACAAACATGCTATTGTGCTGGAGAGCCCAACTCTTGACTGCTCCCTTCCTGGACTGGGCTTTTCGTTGTGCCCGTACTGGTAAAAGCCTGGGTGATTAAATGGAATGCAGCCTGTGCGTCTCGCTCGCTGTTTTCAGGAAGCAGGCAAACAAATGATGATGATTGCACCGACTGAAGTGGAGAGTGGTGTGCATGCATGCTTTTATTTATATATTTATTTATTTATCTATCAGGGACAATACAGAATGAAATTGTTGCATATACAGTAATTTCAGTCAACATTAGCTAATAGCTAATTTGAGGTCTAATGTCCATTAATTTAGGGATATACAAATGAATGAAACATGGTGTAATGTTTAAAAATACTTATTAGTACCATGAAACTATTTTGTACTTTGTTAGTACAAAGAAATTGAAACAGACTAATATGATTTAGTTTTCTTTTTTGAAACCGTTGACCAGCTGGATCCATGCAGAAGTAGTATTCACAGATCTCAATTACAATCTGTGCAAATCGCTATAGAAATGCTATATTCTTGATCAGTGCATTATTCTTGAACATGAACATATACTTGGATATGGGCGTGGTA